>NC_067400.1:28943179-29543179 GCF_016432865.1 Antechinus flavipes | reverse complement strand
TCATAATTTATGTGCAGTCTTGGAGTTGCCTGCAACACTAAGTTAATTGACTTACCCAAAGACACACTGCCTAAATAGGAGCTGAACCAAGCTCCTCCTGCATCCAAGCACAGCATGTTGTGAACCAGATGATGCTCTCTCCTTTGCTATGCATAGTGCAGACTTAATAAATGTTGTTAAATTGAATGAATGTTGATTTCTAGCCTTGTATCTGGTTTTTGCATACATTAACAGATGCTTATACAGCACCTACTATGTGTCAGGCACAATATTAAGCACTTTACAAATATTATTTCATTTTCGTAATAACTCTAAGAAGGAGATGCTGTTATAATCCTTGTTGTACAATTGAGAAAAACTAAGGGAGAGATTCAATGATCTGTCCATAGCTAGTAAGTGTCCAAGGCTAGATTCAAATTCAGATTTTCCTGATTCCTTATCTGATGCTATATCTACAGTGCCACTTTTTTGCTTCATAGAATGCTTTAGGTCATAGCATAGTTTTTTTTTTTTTTTCTGGAGCTTTTCAAGAAAGTCATCTTGGACTCTTTCTACAATTGCTGAAGTTTAGTTCTGCTTGGAGACTGTTCCAGGCTCATGAATCTGTAGGGTATTCCACATTAAGGAAGAGCTTAATCCTTTTCTTCAAGCTCTGTTGTGTTTTAGAAATGCTGCAGTTACTTTTATTACATTTGTGGAACACATTTGGTAAAGAAGAAACACTGAGATTTTTCTTGGACTTGAAGCAAAAATCATAGGAATTACAAAAATTGCAAAATTTGTGTATCGGGGCTGACACACAGCAAATGTTTTGGGTCTGAGAACAGTTCATATCACATGGAATGATCCCTTACCCATCGTAAATAAATCAGTGACTTTTTGTCCTGTAAGATGTGTGCTAGCTAGCATGTGAAAGATTTATTTTGGCTATAGAGATTGTTTGCTTTGTATAATAATTCTTTTAAAATCATGATCATACTAGTCAATTATATATAATATTGTAGTCCATATGAGCTCCAAGGATATGTAGCCCAATTCTGACCCCCTCAGATAAATCTTGGATTCTGAGCAAGGCTATGTCTTTCTTTCAGGGGAGTAGAGGAGTGATTCTCTCATGACATAGGCTTGAGCCCCCACCAGTGTGCTTCCCCTTTCCCCTATATTATGTTTAGAATTAATTTAATCATTCATCCTTAATAGTTTTTAGAAAAGGATGGTATACTAAAATAAGTTGATATAAGATATCCTTCAGCAGAAACGCTGTCAAACTCTCCCATAAACCCATACAGAATCCAGAAAGAGTTGGCTGAGTTTTAGAGTGAACAAACAGTAAAGGGGAAATGCATAGATCTTGGTCACTAAAAGTCCTTTTCTTCCATTTGTGGAATCCTTAAAAAGTTCCTTTTAAACACGATGACTCTATTTTTAGTTCTCCCTTGGCTTCTGGTATAGCACATACCATGGTGTCTGACACATAATAGGTGCTTATTGTATGCTAGCTGACTGATTGAATTGATCACTCTAAGTCCTAATTACCTCATCATTAAAAAGATTGTTGGATTTGTTAACTTCTAAAATCTCTCCTATTTTTAAATCAATGTTGCTATTTGGGTTTGGAGGGATTGTTTTCTTTGTATATTATTTTCTCTAAAATATTTAGATCTTCAGGGAAAACATGATAGCACCTATATAGCCAAGAAATGTTTTCTTCTTTTCATTTTTTCTGTTCATGGTTCATTGTAGGTACAGGACATCCCCAGTGTCCATATACTTCCCAAATCAGCTGTAAATTAAGATTTCATTCATGTTTAACTTTAACGCAGTGAAAATTAGTACTTTGATTAGGAGAAAAAATTAATTAAAATAGGGAACCTGATGGGGAGTTTCCTCTTCTAAAATATAAAACAGGGAGTTTGATCACTAGCTCCCGGAAAACAAGGGGTTTCTACTTCCCTTAACCTGCTTACACCTCTTCCTTGGCTCTGATCTCTACACTGTTTATTCCTCTAAGCACGTCTAGCTTTCCTGCCAAAAGTCAGGAGGTCAGGGCTGCCTCTGATTATGGCCATTAGAAAAAGAATGAAGCTCATGGGGAGAGTTAGCCCACAGCCAAGCCCATCAAAGGAAGTCAGACTATCTTTCTGGGACTGATTCTTGTACAAATCGAAGTGTGAGCTTCCTCTGGGGGCTCTCTTCTCTTTCCTCTCTTCTTTGGTGACCTATGCTACCTCCATGGCTTCAGGGACCACCTTGGGACACCTGACTCCCAGATGTGGATTTCCATCCCCACCTCTTCCCCACACCAGAAGCTCCATGTTTTACCTGCCTTCTATACTTCTCACCTGGGATGGCCATCAGCACCTCAAACTCTCCACATCCAAGAATGATCTCAACATATTCTTATTAAAATCTGCCTTCTCCATTCTTCACTTTCTATTTTCCCTTATCTGCTTGTGGTTCTGCTCCATGTTATCTTGTAGTTTTGTGTTTATTTGTTTTATGAGAGATAGTAGAGCAGAGAGAAGGCTATCTTTAGCATTATAAAGCTCTGAGTTCAAATCTAACCTCTGACATGTTGACTAGGGGATGCCTTAGATTATGTTTAAGGTGCAGAAGGTGCTCAAGGTGTAGAAGAGGTGCCTATCTGTGCTGGTGGAGAACAGTTCCTCACTAGAAGTTCTCTTTTGCAATGAAGTCATAGGTATATACACATGTGTGTATGTATATATACATTCTCTCTTTCTCTCTCTTTCCTTTCTCTCTTTATTTCTCTGTCTCTGTCTCTGTCTCTGTCTCTGTCTCTCTCTCCCTGCCCCTCCCTTCCTTCTCTCTCCCTCTTCCTCTCCCTTTCTTTTTCCCTCTCCCCTTTCCTTCTTTCCTTTCTCTCTCTCCCTCTCCCTCTCCCTCCCCTTTTCTCTCCCTCCCCTTTCTCTTCCTTTTTCTCTCTCTTTCTTCTCCTTTCTCCCTGTTTTGTAATACCACAATGCACATACTCATCTTTCTAAGTTCAAATCTGGCCTCAGATACTTAATAGCTATGTGACCCTGGGCAAGCCATTTAACTCTGTTTGTCTCAGTTTCCTCAAATGTAAAATGAGTTAGAAAAAGAAATGAAAAACCAATTCATTATCTTTGCCAAGAAAAGCCCATATATGAAAGTAGAGACAGATATAACTATAAACAACTAAATAACAACAAATGATATATACATATACGTATATATGTGAATTTTTCATCTGGGTCCTTAGGAATTGTCTTTGGATCACTGTCTTGATCAAAGTAGCTAAGGGTTTCATAGGTGATTGTTGTACAAAATTGCTGCTATTGTGGTTCTGCTCACTTCACTCTGCATCGGTTCATATAAATTGTCCCAAGTTTTTTCTAAAGTTCTCTTCACAATTTCTTACAGTAAATTCTAGCTCTTATGATTTATTATTTTATTATGATTTCTGTGATTCTAAGTCTTGGTTAGATTGACTTGGATGGAATAGGGATGCTATGATTTTAAAAGATTATTCCCTCCCTATCCACAGTTCATATCTCTAATCATGATTCAAGAATGCTCCTTGGCTTTTCTTCAGCTCCCTCACTTCCAGATGATCGTCTTTTGTCCTCTTTCCAACCAGCCACGTTCACTTTATTCACTGGTTTTTTAAAAGAGTCAGTAGCTTGGAGAATGAGTTAGAGTTTGATTTTTCCTTCATTTCCATCCTCCAAGAAGAAGTGCTTGAAGAATTTAAAATTTAAAAACAAAAAACATGATTCTCATGATAACTGAAAAATTTGTGGGAACTGAGGAAATTTACCCCAGCCCCCTTCTGGATCATCTTATCGGGCAACAAGAAAGCTTTACTGTCTCTAGTGTGAGAAGTACTGGATTGAGCAACAAGGATATGTATGTATGTGTAAACATGTGTGTGTGTGTGTGTATGTGTCTGTATGTGTGTGTGTGTCTTTTTAAGAAGAAACAGACTTTACAACTCGGTAACTTTTTGTAGACACTTATTGTGCAGTTGGTCTTTGAAAGGTTTCTGAGCATCACTGCAGGCCTGCTATTTGGGGAAAATAGAGAAGCAGGCACCTGTTTCTTAGGTGATAAGCCAGTGAGCAGTCGGGAGCCATTCCTTGGGGCATTTATCATCAGGGAACTGACACACACAAATAAAATACAAAGAGGCAAGGGGGGGTTTTGGGAAGAAATCCATTTGCTGCTATTATAGTTGCTATCATAATAGGTGATGTCTTTATAATATTGTGGGTACGGTTTATAAAGTACTTTATTTATATTATCTCATTTGTCCCTACAATTCAGCAAATATTCATTAGGTACTTATATAGCACCATTGCAACAACTCTGTGGGGGGCGATTATTAGCTTCATTTTATATATGAGGAATCTGAAAATCAGAAGGGGGAAGGGACGTGTCCAAGATCACACAGTTTATGACTGTCCGGGTCAAGATGATTTCATTGCTTATACAGATTCATCAATCACACGGTCATAGATTAAGAAATGGCAGTGATCACAGAAACTGAGTTCAACCATTTCATTTTATAAATGAGGAAGCTAAGGCTCATAAAGAGGAATGTCTTACCACTCAAAAGAGTTATGGATCTAGACTTGGAAAAGACCTCAGAGATGATCTAGTCTAGCCTTCTCGTTCTATGATGAGCAAACTGGGGTCCACTGAGAGGGAGCAACTTGCAAACAGTCTTAGGTCTGTGGGATCATCATTTTGGACCTAGGTCAACACCTTTATAGGTGAGAAAATGGAGGTTCAGGAGGTAAAATGTTGCCCTGAGATTTCATGGGTTGTAGGTAGTAGAGACAGGATTTAGATTCTGGTCTTCTTACTGAATCCAGAACACTCTCCAGTGTAGCTGGATCCTTGCTGCTGCTCAACAGTCTCTTTTTCTGTCTCCCTATCTGTCTCTCTTCATCTCTGTTTCTCTGTCTCTATGTCTCTGTCTCCATGTCTCTTTCTGTATCTCTATCTCTTTTTATCTCTGTCTTTCTGTTTCCGTGTTTCTCTCTATCTCTGTTGCCATGTCTCTTTTTGTCTCCCTATCTCTGTTTCTTTCTTTCTCCATGCTCTGTCTGTCTCTGACTTCATGTCTCTTTTTGTCTCCCTATCTCTGTTTCTTTCTGTTTCAATGCTGTTTCTCTATCTCTGACTCCGTGTCTCTTTTTGTCTCCCTATCTCTGTTTCTTTCTGTCTCCATACTCTGTTTCTCTGACTCCATGTCTCTTTTTGTCTCCATATCTCTGTTTCTTTCTGTCTCCACCCTCTCTTTCTCTATCTCTGACTCTATGCCTCTTTTTGTCTCCCTATCTCTATTTCTTTCTGTCTCCATGCTCTGTCTCTCTATCTCTCTTCACCTCTGTCTTTCTGTCTCCATGTCTCTTTCTGTCTCTCTATCTCCCTTCATGTATGTCTTTCTCTATGTCTTTCTCTCTGTGTCTCCATCTCTGTCTCTCTCTCTCTCTCTTCGTCTCCATTTCTCTTTATCTCCTTGCCTCCTTCTATCTCTAGTTCTCTTCATCTCTATCTCTCTCTCATTTTTTCTCTCTCTTTTTCTTGTACTTGCACAACTGTCCTGCCATCTGTCTCTGACTCTTCTTTTGGAATCTGCCCCTTTTTGAGAGAACTTGAAAATAGATGTCTGAGCACCTTAAGAGGGTCGTTCACAGATTTCTTCCATTTTTATTTAGTTGGTTAGATCCAACTCTTCTTTCTGATGGGGCTTTTCCCTACAGGCCCCTGGTACCTTCACTATTTCTTACCAAGACAGCAGAACCCCAGAGGAAAAGAGATAAGGAGGGAGAGAAATAAAGAGGAGGAATGGGAAGGAAAGGAAGAGAGGGAGATTGGAAGGACTAGGGAGAAAATGAGGGAAGGAAGACAGAAAGGAAAGGACGAAGGGAAGGAGAGAGAAGAGGAATGGGAAGGGGAAGGGAGGCAGGGGTTGAGAAGGAGTAGAGAGAGAGGGGGAAGGAGGAAAGGAAGATAAGAAAGGAGGGAGGGAGAAAAGGAAAAAAGAAAGGGAGGGAGGGAGGATTTGTATTCTTCACAGACAGCTATTATCTCCTTTCTCTCCCTGCCCCAGCCCCCCACTCCAGTCTTTCTTCAGGCCAAATATCCAAAGCGTATTCATTAGACATCAAATAAATTTCAGGAAAGGATATGAGATGTTTCTCAAAAAATGGTCTCCCAGAAGCCTATAAGAGCGAGGCAAGTTTGTGTTTTAAAAGCAAACAAGAAATGAATGTATTGTGTTGCCTGATAGATGATGACTTCTTGCTGCTTGTCTGCATACTATAATTACTGTAGCCTGTTATTTGCATCTCTGTGTGGGTACCCAGTGGAGAGGACATGTCAAGTATGTTTTAGAATTTTAAACTGCAGTTGTGATAACATGACCAGAAAGTTTGTTTTAATTCCGCACACTGCCTGCTACTCAGTCATTTCCCATGGCTGAGGTCTGGGCCTGGCGAAAAAAAAAAAAAAAGAAGCTTTTCATAGCTTCTGTCTCTGTGCGAACATTTGGAAAGCCGATGGGAAAGAAGCTCCTTTCATCAGTCAGCAAGCATTTATTAAGCACTTACTGTATGCCGGGTACTTTGCTAAGAGCTGAGGGTGCAAAGCAAGCCAAAAAAACAATCCTAGGTGTTGACAAAGCAGCTCACTTGCCAGTAAGGAAAACAATGTGCCGACGACCCATATAAACAGAATACAGAATAATCATAGGTTCTCGTAACAGAATAATTGAGGGTAATCATAAAATTCTCCACAGTAATATTCAGGCTTATTTGCATTGAAAACACAGAAAAAATAGAATGATTGAATTCAGCAGGCATTATTGAAGGTGGACAAAAAAACCAAAATAATCCCTGACCTCGAGGACTTTACAGTCTATCGAGAGACAACACTACCAGATAAATATATACCAAATATAGAGAGTAAATGTAATCATAATAAAAATAATAAATGGGGGTGGGATGGGATCAGGAATATCAAAGCAATATCTTCCTGCCTCTGATACTTAGGCTTCTGTGGCCTTGGGTGAGGAAGGATGGAGTAGGGAACAAGCATCTAGTAAGCACCGACTGTGTGCCAGGTACTATGCTAAGTGCTTTACAGATATGTCATTTAATCATTAGCAAATTGCTTAAACTTCACCTTACTCAGTTTTATTTCCTCATTTGTGAAATGAAGATGCTATATTAATTAAACTCTCAAGTTCCTTCTAGTCCTAGGTCTGCTATCAATGAACTGGAAGGAGCAAAAAAGGCTTCCTCTAAGAGGTCATTCCTGAGCAGGGCTTTGAAGGAAGTCAGGTTTTCTGGGAGATACAGGTGAAGAGGGAGTATATTTCAGGCATGAGACCTTGCATCTTCAAAGGCATGGAGATGGGAGATGGAGCCTATTGACCTGTAAGGTCCCTCCCAGATCTATGAGCCTGTTTTTCCTGTGACCTGATAATGGGAAATTATTTTTATAAATCTCTCCATCTATGTGAAAAGTACCTTATTACACATGAAAGCACAGTGGCTCCTTCTTACTATGTAAAATTATCATGCAGGGTTACACAAAACAAAACAAATGAAAAACAAACAACCATAATTCCTCAATTTCCTTTTTTCATTTATTTTGATTTCCTTTTACTATTTATTTTATTCATTATTCTACTGTGCTGTCTCCAAATTTTAAAAGTCACATTTCAGGCTGTCACGCTTTGGATCTAGGAAGTTGTTTTTGGCACCATCGCCCACAGTACTTCCTGCACCCAGCTGAAAGGATTATCAGAGTGGTGACTTCTTGGTGACTGTTATCTAATGAACCTCCCTTCCTTTACCTCTATCGAAATATCCACACCCCCAAGTTCCACCTTTCACCAAGTCTTCCTGTAATTGCAACTGTTGGACAGTTGCATCATTGTACAAAGCCAGGGAGGGACTGAATGAATAATGAAAGACAAAGTCCGAATCTAGTTTTTGACATAACTGTAAAATTCAAGCAGCTGGTAAATTCTGGATCTTAGGAAACAGAAAACGGGGGGAGGGGAGGAGATCTAGTATGAAAGAATGATTTTAAAATAAAACATCATGGTTGTTAGTGCTCTTTCTCTTTCCAAATGACCTATTTATTTATCCCTATATTTATATATCCCTGTACAAATCCTCTGCTGGGCTCAGTTGGCCTATAAAATCCTTCCCAATTTAGTTCCCATAGGCCTTTGCCTCGGTAGACTGTAATCTCCTTGAGGGTGGCAACTACATATTCCAGGGCTTTGGACCTCAGTGGCCAGCACAGCTCTCAGTTCAGAGTAATTGCTCTGTAAATGACTCATCAAGTAGCATGCTTCTCACTGTGGTATTTATCTGTGTTTCACTGTTTGCTTCCTAGAAGTACAGGTATCACAGAGAAGTCCCCAGAGGCTTGCTGAAATTTGAAGTTTAGTTTCAGGGAAGTACAACTCTGTAAGAATCCATTATCCATTTACCATACCCCAGGCACAGGAGAAGAGGGGGAGAGTACAAAAGATGGGAAACAATTTCTGTCTTTAGGAAGCTTCCATTTTGTCTGTAGGTCTCAGCATCTATAAAGTATAAACAAAGTAGTTTCAAGAGGGATGGAATGAGGGGAAGTTAGGTGGATAAAGCACTGGCCCTGAAGTCAGGAGGATCTGAGTTCAAATGTGGTCTCAGACACTTAACACTTCCTAGCTGTGTGACCCTGGGAGAGTCACTTAACCCTAATTGCTTCAGAAAAAAAAAAAAAGGAGGATAGAATGAGATAATATGTACAATGCTTAGTAAACTTTAAAGAGACATAAAAATGTTAGCTATTATTATTGAGGGGGATTGCTAAAAATTGGGGTGACCAAGCTTGGAGGACATGGATCTAAATTAGACTTTGAAGAAAGCTAGAGATTTTCCAGGGTGAGAGTGATATAAAGGAGGAAGCATCCATGTAAATATGCCAGATGGACACACACACACAAGGACCAGTTTAATCAGAAAGCAGACCCTACGAATGGTACAGAAAGTTTCAAAGGCCTATGGGAACAAAATTGGGAAGGTTTTTACAAGCCAACTGAGCCCAGCAGAGGATTTGGTATTTTATCTAAGGGAATCACTAGGAGCTTTCTGAGGAGAAAGGTGACATGGTTAGGTTTGGATTTGAGCGATATTGTTCTGGAAGCTGAATGGAAGATGAATTGGAGACTAGAACTTGTCCTCTCATTGGAGGCCTTCATGCACAATAGTCTAGGTTTCGTGGAACTCGGCTCAACTGCTGGAAGGATGCAGGAACTTCTCTAGATGCTTGCCTTTGGACATGGGCCAGGGAGAACATAAGCTTCTTAAAGAGAGGATCTCTCTCTCTCTCTCTCTCTTTCATTGTATCTTCAGTATTTAATGCAGTACTTAGAACACTTTCTGGTGTTTTTTCCTGAGCCTAGTTTTAATTAAATTTATTTTCTTCAAATTAACAAACATTTATTTTTCTCTCCTCATTAAACAAAAAGGAAAAAAGGAAACTCTCATAACCAATATGTGTGGATAAGCAAATTCCCACATTAGTCATGGCCCAAACCTGCCTTATTCTTTCTCTTTAAGGAACTATGATTTCACTGTGGAATTTCCTAGTATGAAAATGGTCTCCATTGATAGAGATGGTAATTCCTCTCTCGGAGTTGCCCCGGCCACTGAAGTTACATGAGTCACCCAGAGTCACAGCACTAATGTCAGAATCTGGGCTCAAACCCAGCTTTCATTTCAAGGCCGGCATCCTTCTCTATCCACTACCCCATGGTAGGCACTTCCCTTCAGTCTGGTGGAAGTCTTCATTCTTCTTAACATTTGATCATGGCAGAAAATCTAGCCATTCTTGAGATTAACCTTCAAATGGTGATCATTGAGTTAAAATTTATCTAGACTTCTAACTGGTAGACTCATTTGAAAACATATTAAGCAATCCTTCTGTTTTCCTCTTCTACCCTCCTTCCCCAGTCTCCTGTTTATCATTTAGAGACGTGAGTCATTTTTTCTTGTTTCTAGGCAGAAAAATTTGTAATTTTTTGAGTGATGCTTTTCAGCCCAAACTGTGCTTGCCATCTAGTGGCGAGCTGTGGGCATTGCAAGACCTAGTTTAAAGCCCTCCCACATAAAGCTGCTCTGCCGTAGAGACTGACCCGGCTCCAACTGATAGCAACGACCTTGACCGTGCAATGGAAAAACAGGCTTAAGAAGGAGTTGGCTGGTCCAGGAGGCGTCACATGGTTCAGCTTCCTGTGGTGCAAGGGCACCTCCAAAGGAAATCTTTCTTGTGGCATAGAAACCATCAAGAATATTTGTTGTCTGGGCTTTTTCAGTTGTGTCTAATTCTTTGCGATCCCATCTTGGCAAAGATACTGGAAGGCTCTGCCCCTTCCCTCTGCAGCTCATTTTACAAATGAGGAAACTGAGGCAAACAGTGTTCATTGACTCACCTAGGGTCATTCAGCTAATAAATGGCTGAGATCACATTTGAACTCAAGTCTTCTCGCTCTATACTGGGCACTCTATCCACTACGCCACTGAGTAAATTCAGAAATAATTGGGAGGAGTTTGAATTTTATCTTTGAAGTAATAGGAAACCACTAGAATTGGGAGAGGGGAGATGTGGGCTACTCACTCCTGTGCTTTATGAACATCTGGTCAGTAGCTGGATAAAAAATGGATTGGAGAGGAGAGAATAGAGTCAGGGAAACCAGTTGGGAAGTCATTGTTCTCTGTGATATAGGAGTGATAGCATAATCATCTCCCCCATTCCCTATTTTACTTTTGAGGAAATGAAGACGAACAGAACTTAAATGATTTGCCCCAAATCACACAACAATAAATGTCTGAGGCAGATTTGAACTGAGGTCTCCTAATTCCAAGTCAATTTCTCTAACTATTAGACCACACTGCCTCTTTGATTTATGCATACATTGAAGTGAGCCACACTGGCAATCCTAATTGCTTTCTGCCGATATAAGGGTGCAAAAGAAATTCAAACCATTTAGTAGTTATTAAAAAGCTTATTATGTTCAAGGAACCATGCTGGAATTGCAAAGAAGAAAAATAGCCCCTGCCTCAGGGAGTTTGCATTCTGCTGGTGGATACAGCAACAACAATATCTCTCCATCCATCTATGTATGTATCTATCTCTATCATCTGTCCAGCCATCCAGCCATCCAACCACCTATGCATCAATCTATATCTGTCTCTTTGTCTCTGTCTTTCTCCAGCTATCTCTATCTATCCATCCGTCTATCTATATTTCTTTCTATCTATCCATCTTTCTTCCTTCCTTCCTTCCTTCCTTCCTTCCTTCCTTCCTTCCTTCCTTCCTTCCTTTCTTGCTTTCTTTCTTTCTTTCTTTCTTTCTTTCTTTCTTTCTTTCTTTCTTTCTTTCTTTCTTTCTCCCTACCTATCTATCTATCTTGCTATCTTTCTATATGAATGTATACTGTATAGGCAGATAGATCAGGAAACAGATAAATTTGAGGGATAAAAAAAAGCACTAATAGGTGGGGGTAGTAAAACTTCCAGTAGAAAGTGATATCTCAGCTGAGACTTGAAGGAAACTAAGGATTCTAGATACATACAGAAGATCCAGATAAAAGTTTGGCAATAGGAAAAAAAAATTACTTGGCATCTACATGGTTGTATGATATACATCTGTTGCCAGGGGCAACTGGGTGGCATAGTGGGAGAAGCATTAGATCTGTCCAGAGACAGGAAGATCTGAGTTCAAATTTAACCTCAGACATGTGACCTAGGCAAGTCTTAATTGTTATTTGCCTCAGTTTCCCTAAATATAAAATGGGATAATAAAAAGCAGAAACCTTCCAAGGTTGTTACAAGAAAAGTTATAAGAAAAGTAAAACTAAAATACTGCCTGGCACATGATAGGCACTTAATAAATACATATTTCCTCCCTCTCTATCTTCTGTAGTTCCTACTTACCAAATGCTGGTTACAGAAAAAAATCATGAATACTTATTAAATCTATTAGAGCAAAATAAGTGGTAAAAAAAAAAATGGAGAATCTATACAGATTAGAATTGATGGTATGTAATAGGGTAAATATGTTTTTTTTGACTTGGGAGTTAAATAAAAATCCAACCAACTCTGGTAGCAAAGAATTGGAAAATGAGTAGATGCCCATTAATTTGGGAATGGCTGAACAAGTTGTTGTATATGAAGGTAATGGAATAGTGTTGTTTTATCAAAAATGATGAGCAAGCTGCTTATAAAAAGACCTGGAAAGATACATATGAACTGATGCTGAGTGAAACAAGCAGAACCAGGAATGCATTATACACTGTAACAGCAAGAATGTGCCGTGATCAACTGTAATTCTCAGTGATTCAGTGATCCAAAGCATCCCCAATAGTCTTTGGCTAGAAAATGCCATCTGTAATCAGACAAGGAACTATGGAATTGATTATAAATCAACACATGCTATGTTCACTTCTTTTTGTTTGTTTGTTTTTTCCCCTCTTTCATGGTTTTTACCTTTTGTTCTGATTTTTCTCTCCCAACATGATTCATAAAACAATGTGTATTAAAAATCAAGTCAGCTCAACCAAAGAAAGATCTCGCTTGAGTGGAATCATGCTTGGTTTGTAGAATTATAGCATTGGAAGTCACAGGACATGTTGTGAGAATAGAAGCAGCTTCCTCTCTCTGTCTTCAGCTCTAAGGTTTCATATTAGGCTTCCAGAAGTTTGCAGTTGCCTTTCAAACACATCTCTTTTCAAGTCCTCTGACCATCTGACATCCAATCTCCTTCATTTGGCATTGTAGCTCAACATTCTCTCAAGCTAGAGGAGTTACATTTCCCATCAGCAGGGTGAAAGATGGCTTTCACATCCTACCTGAGTGAATAGCTGTGACTATATGTATGTGTATTTGTCTCTATATGGATTTATTTATTATGCAATACATATTAATATCTATGTACATTTATATAAAGAGTTATCTATAGATATTTTTATATTTAGAGAAAGAAAAGTAGAGAAGAGAGAGAAAGGAGGAAGGGAGAGAGAAAGAGAGAGAAAAAAAGAAAGAGGGGAAGAAAGAGAAGGAGTTAAAAAGAGAGAGAGAGAGAGAAAGTTATTAATATGTAATTAATATGTACCTTGCTTCCAGCTCTGAGTGCTGTGCTATCCTAATATCGTGAAGTATGATAAAATTGGTTTTATGGGCTATTCTCTGTACTCTCTGAAAAGCATCTGACTTGCCTGAATATTATTTCAAAACAAATGCTTATTATGCTGCTGGGTTTTTTTGCATTTGACTTTTGCAGAGAGAGCCAGAGGTACCGAGTGTATGTGGTGATCCCTCTCCTACCTGGATTTGAAGGAGACATTTCGACAGGAGGTGGAAATGCACTCCAGGCCATCATGCATTTCAACTACAGGTAGTCAAGTTCAAAAGAGTCGTTGCCATTTTGCTCTCTTAACCAATGATGTGTGTATGGGTAAAACAGAAATAATTGTCTCTCCACAAGAATTCAGCCAAATTTTACTTTAAAATTTAAAAAATAATAGAGAGCATTTATCCAGTGATTTAATGTATGTGAAACACTTTATAAATATCTTTTTTGATCCTCACAACAATTCTAGGAAGTGGGTGCTATTATGATTCCCATTTTCTAGTTGAGGAAACTGAGGCAAACATAAGTTAAGCAATTTGTCTAGTTATACAGCTGGTCTGAGGTCAGATTTGAATTCAGATCTTTCTGACTCCAGGCCCTACCCCCTATCTATTCTGCTACTTAGACGCCCTTGTACTGAATATTTTCTTCCTTATTGGTCTTTTTCTATCATCTTCTTGGATATGTTGCTATTGTCGACAAAATCCAATTGTGGCAATTACTGGAGTTACCTCTGGGTTCTCAGAGGCTGTGACAGTAGATCATGCAACTTCAGCTCTGTATTTTTATCTGCCAGTGTTCTCCATCAAGAGGTCTAGTGATGGTTCACATGTCTTTTAGGTCCAGAGTTGCCCAAATTCAATCAGTCTCATCTCCAGGTTGACTGCAACCTGGAGTTGCACCATGGAGAGTTCAAAACCATCTCCTAGCCATAGACGTCTTACAATCTATCTGTGGAAAAGGACCCTTGGACTAAATCACAGAAACTCTAATCACTATAGCCAGTGACAAGAACTATAGAAGGCTGGCTCCAACTGACCTGAATGCATGTGCTTAGTCCTGGGCATAGCAGGTACTGAAGAATTGAAAAGAGGGCTCCCCACTGGATTTAATTCCTTTGATGCTTTTTAATGTACAAGCTAGTGCTATGAAAGCTGCTAGAGAGTTAGTGAGTCTTCTACCATTTTATTCTGAAGATAGAAGGATTTTTTTAAAATAGTATTTGATTTTTCCAAATGCATGTAAGGATAATTTTTAACATTCATTTTTGTAAAACTTTGTATTCCAAATTTTCCTCCCTCCCTTCTTTACCTTCCCTCTCCCCAAGAAAGCAAACTATCTGATATAAGTTAAACATGTATAATCCTTTTTAAAATATTTCAGTATTTGTCATACTGTGCAAGAAAAATCAGACCAAAAAGGGAAAAAAACATAAGAAAGAAAAAACAGACCAAAAAATGAAAATACTATGCTTCAATCCACATTCAGTCTCTATAGTTCTCTCTCTTGATGCAGATGATGTTTTCCGTGTAATTAGAAGTTTTAAGGATGGCTTTTGAAGCACTAAAGATAGCAATGATTTCTTTTTTTAAAAAAAATTAAATATTTCATTTAAAAAACAAAATAAGAAAAAACTAGAAAAGGAATACAAAACAAAGCAAAACAAAAGAATATATTGCCACATGTCCAGAACATGCTAGAGAATTCAAAATATATAGCAACAAATTATCAGTTTAAGAAAGCATATATATATAGATAGATATTAGTATAAGAAACTATATTCATGATTGTCCAGCTTTCCTTTACTTCCTTTTAAATTGTTCTTTTGTTCTTTGCTATATGCATTTTGTACTTTATTCTTTTTTCCTCTTTCATCTTTCATCTCCCACCCCCACTTCCAAGAAGGTTATACTTAAGAAAAGGTATATTTATGTATGTACACACACACACACACTCCTTTCCTATACCTGCTGACTTTTTGCTTTAATTCTGTTTCATAACTTGCCTTGCTATTACTTAAACTCCTCCCACCCAAGGAAAATCCCTTGTCTTCTTCCCTCACCCTTTGCTTCCCAATTCACCTATCCCTCCCCCATTATTTCTTTATAGATTTTCTAGGTTGCTAGGTCCTTCATAGTATATATGTAATGCTGCCTATTTAACTTATTCCCTACGTGAGTAGTTTTTCAGAATTATGAGTCCTCCTCTCTCCTCTAATGCCTCTATGTCTATTTTTCCTCTGTACCTTATTTGCATAATATAATTACTATTTTTCCTTAACTCTGTCCCAATCTATCTTTTGAGCTATCCTATTGCTGATGTCAATCTTAAACATATGAAATACATTTACCATGGAAAACAAAAAAGAAAAAAAAAAGCATAAGCAATTTGTCCATGTGAAGTTCCTTGGATCTGATCTTTGATACTGGCTTTTATATTTAAATTTACTCTTAAGTTCAGGTTTGGTTAATGAATCATCCTGAAAATCTGCAAGTTTGTTGAATGTTCATTTTTTCTCATTATAATTTTATGTTTTTTATATATATATATATATATATATATATATATATATTTATAGTTTTGCTGGATATGATGTTTTTGGCCACAGGCCTATTTCTTTTGATTGATGGTAGTTTCCAGGATCTACAATCTTTTCTTGTGGCTCCTGTACAATTCTAATCATAGCTCTAACATATTCATATTGTTTTTTTCTTGTTTCATGTAAAATTTTTCTTTAATCTGGGGGTTTCAAAATTTGACAATGATATTCCTATGTGTTTTCCACAAAGGATCTCATTGAGGTGGGTGGTGATGGATGGATTTTTTCTATTTCTACTTTCCCCTCATATTCTATCTCTCCAAGACAGTTTTCTTGGATTATTTTTTACATTATTGTATCAATGTTTTTTTTTTTTTTCTAGGTCACAATTTTCAGGCAGTCCAATTCTTATATTGTCTCTTCTTGATTTGTTCATTAGATTTTTCATTTTTCTTAAATGTTTCACATTCTGTTCTATTTTTTTTCATTCTTTAATAATCTATTTTGTTATTTATTGGTCTCTCATAACTTTACTGGGCTTTCCTTGCCAATTCTAATTTTCAAAGAGTTATTTTTATCTTTGAGACTGTATCTCTTTTTCTAGTTAATCTTTTTTCATAATCTTCTTTTTTTTCTTATTTTTTTGTTTTGTTTTGTTTTTCCTCAATGTCTCTCATTTGAGTTTTAAATTATTTTTTGAATTCTATAAATTTTCTTTGGGTAGGGAGCATCTTCGTGTTACTCTTTGGAATAGAAGCTTTCTTTTACTTCAGTGACCTCCTCTGAAGATGAATCCTCAATCTTCCCTGTTCCCATAGTAAATTTTTATGGTTGGGTCTTTCTTATTTGCTGGTTCTTTTTTTTTTTTTTAAACAATAACAGGTATTAGTGTAAACAACTCTAATTGTGGGGTGAGGGGATGGTGCCTCTTGCTTCACTTGAGCTCTCCCTTCTGACTTGGAACCCCAAACCAAGAACTCACCCCTTCAGCAAGTGCCCACAGCCAGTAGCATCCCTGACCCACTTCCTTGGCACTCCCAGTGTGCTGGTTCCTTCTTGCTGAGGGTCATGCTTCTGCAACACAACTGGGCCTAGCATTCTTGATCAGCCAAGGTTCCCTCAATCTGCCTGGAGTCAAACCCAGAATCCACAAAAAATCTGAGAGGTGAGGGTTCCCACTGAGGCTCCAGCCAAACCCAATTAGTCCAAGGGGTGGCCACTTGGCATTTCTTAGAGCTAGCCAGGAGATGGATACACTCCATAGGGATTCATCCCAGCCCTGGATCTTTCTTCAGATCTTTCTGGGTTGTACCTGAAACACCCCTATTCTGCCTCAAATCTTCTTGATTTTTCACCAGTCTATGTTAGCTCAGATGTGCAAATAAGTTCCATTTGGGAGGAAAATCTGGAAACCTTGAAATTTACCAACCTACTCCACCATCTTTCCAGAATCCTTCCCTACAATGTTTTCTTTAAAGCTATATATATCATCAGCTAATATATGGGCATTGTTATGGGTGCTTGGTTGATTGCTGTCCTCCATTCTTGAAGAGGCCTGAAATGACATCACTATATTGGAATCAAGGCAAAGTTTGTCCAGCTGTAGCTGATCAGACTAATGCATCCTTGGAATGCTTTGGCACAGGTTGGGCACAAATAGTCCACATGAACATTTGGGGTGGATCCTCTAAATTTACACATCTTGAATTTCTTTTGATCTATTTCAATTCTACTTTATTCATAGAACACAGAGGTTTTTTAATGAAAGTACACATTTCTAAGTGCCCTCCGTGTTGAACAATCAATTCTAAAGTTCCTAAGAGAAACCCTGAGAGTGTCCTTGTATCGCTTCTTCTGGCCCCTGTGTGAGTTCTTCATAAAAAAAAATCTTTTAGGCAAGTATATGTTTGTCATTTGGACAATGCGGACATTCCATCAGAATTGTGCCCTCTGACACAGAGTTTGGAAGCTCGGCATTTCAGTTTGAGAAGGCACCTCAGTGTCTGGTACCTTATCCTGTCAAGTGATCTTCAGAATCTTCCTAAGATATTTCCCATGGAAACGATTCACCTTCCTGCCATGACACTGGTAGACTGGCCAGGTTTCACAGACATACTACAATAAGGTTGGCACAATAGCTCTGTAGACCTGCAGACTAAAATAGAGGGAGTGTTGATGCATTATTTTTTGTCTGCAGATAAATGTGCACATAATGCAATCTCTGAAACTGAGATGCAACAAAGTAGGGATTGAATCTCTGCTGCTGGTGCTAATTTTGACCTAATAATTAATACTATTAAAAAAAAAAGTGCTCCACAGGCCACCACCATACCATCCATATGTGTAACCATCAGTTATGGCGAATGGAGAAGTTTTTGTCTCCTTTGTTATTCTCAGCACTTAATATAGTCCTGAGCACATAGTAGTCACTTTATAAAAGTTTATCAATTGATTAATTAATTCTGCATTGGTGGAACAACTTGCAGTACCAGAAATCCCACATATTAACAAAATCACAACTTTGAGCCAAGAAAAAGCAAAAAGGAAGGAATATTCTTTGAGGCAGTTGAAAATTACTTATTTGTGGAAATCAGGTTTCCTGTTGAAGTGATGGAAATGTAAATCTGAAATTCCTTCTTACTCAAGTAGCTAGGCATCCATAAGCAGAACATAGCCTTAGGCAGAGACTGAACAGGGGAAAAAGCAGGTGAACATTTTCTTGTCATTTCCCAAGAATTTCTGAAATTTTCTTATTTCTAAGCTTTGATCTCAGGAGGAAATGATTCAGCCTTCAGGCTTAACCTGTCAACTAAGTGACCTGATGGCAATTTTCCATTTCTATGCCTCTCTCTCTGCCCACTCAGAGCCTGATCGCTCACACAGGTATCTTAAGATTGTTTTCTTTGTCAGAACTTACTTTAGTTTCTTCTATTGCAAATCAAATGAAATTTCTGAGGTTGATGTCATTCCTTGTGGATTCTTGATTTTTGACTCTTTCTACTTTGCACCTGCTGAAGTTTTGGAGAAAGATGTCATGTTTTCCTTTAAATGGATTCTGCTTAGCCACAGTCGATAAGGAACTACTGAAATTTCCCTTAGTCTTCATTATTATTTTGGAGGTTTCCATATAGCAGTGTCAAAATATTTCCATTTCAGGAGTTTTTTATTATGACAAAAGCATTACTATCCTATAAAATTAGGTCATTTCTATATGATTTACCATTTTCAGATATTTTAGGGGAGACCATAAATCTCACTTCTTTTCTACAGATTTTTTTTCAACAATTGAAATGGACATGATTAATGTGTAGGAAAGAATCCAAACCAAATCCTTGTATTGTTAAAATTTGTTTATATATACTTCATTATCCAAAATAATATCAGCATAGTCTACACATGACTATATTTTTAAATGTTTTAATTATATTTATAGAGCAAGCAGATGGAGCATAGAATCCTTGCTTTGGTCAATGCAGTTAATTCATGATTTTTTTTTTTCCAGTAAGATCATCAAAGTTGAGCATGGTAATTAGAACCTAGTATTCTACTGATCTAAATAAAATAGAACATGGTAGTCCTAAAATCTCTAGATCCTCTAAATGCTCTCTTGCCTATAGGTACCTAAGCTCTCTTCTTCAGTGTCTAATTCTTTTTAACTCTCCCTCTCCTCTCCACTTTTTCTATTATATGGAATGAAGAAAAATGTATGGAGATATATCTAGTCTTTGGAAAGTTCTACCACTATCTTCTATGATTCAGGAGAGTATATGATATATTCAATGAGGATAACCCAAGGCAACCCAAGTTGGCAATGTCTTGGAAAACAAAACTACCAATGAAGGGGCAGCAGGTTTGTAACCCTTTTAGCTAGTTTGATTTGTATTCCATAGGCAGAGCTTAAAATACTCTTTCTAAATTGTTGACTCTTTATGTTTGTCTAGAAAACTAGTTTCCTGTGAAGCAATGTGTTTCATGATTGAGGAAGTTGAATATAGTTTGGTTATTTTATTTCCCCTAAATCCCCAGAAGGAAAAGGTCCATTTGTAACTTCAAATTTCTAAATTCAAACACCAGCTTCCTAGCTTTCTTATATGCATACTTGTTTTACAGAAACAACATTTACCATGGGTAATATCATTCAAATGTTTGAGCATTTTAATTTAATGATTCACAAGCAAAACTTGTTATCTTTAAAGCACCAAAATGTTTTTAACAGACTCCTGTTAGTGTTTAATGTTATAAAGAATTAGTTTTTACCATTCCTACCAAAATGACATTGGGTGACTTTAAAAAGCTGATGATTGTTATTGTATCTTCAATATTTCCAGAACTATGTGCAGGGGAGAAAATTCCATCATTGGACAATTAAAAGCTGAAAGTAAGTGATTTGCTTCTTATTCACCTTTATTTATTTTTGATCACAAGAGAAGAAAAGTAGTCATAGGCTCATGGCAAATGGTATCCTAGATTGGGAGGAAGAAACGAGCCTTCATTTGTCTTTGTTTCTGTAGTTGAGGAAAATGAAACTCAGAGAGATAAATTTACATGGTAGTGAAGTATCAGATCTAGCAAGTCCCCCTGATTCCAGATGAATCCAGTGCTCTGCCAACTGCATCCGGCTGATTGGAAACGTGCAGTCACCAAAATGAAGGAAGGAGAGATATTAGAAATGGGAGAACCAACAATAATTTTATTAGGAGCAGTGATATTGCCACTGTTACCTATTTATAGATAACTGCTCTTGAGCCAGTTAAGCTAGATCCCATTAGGGCAAATTATGAAGCCCCTGAAGTGGTGGAATATATTTAAATTTTCATTATTCAAAGTTGCAATCATATAAGATATGGTCATTGGTTCTAACCTAATAGAAAGATTTAGTGCTAATTTAAATTATGTGACCACTTCAAGGAATTTATTATTCAAAATAATTGTGATTATAGCTAACATTTATTAAATGCCTATTGTGTGCCAAGAACTGTGCTTTGCAAATATGATCTTGCTTAATCCTCAAAATAATTCTGCAAGGTAGGTGCTGTTATTTATTCCCATTTTACAACTGAAGATCCTAAGGCTAGCAGAGTTAGACAGTCACCTTCTAAAATAATGGGGTTGGATTATAATCTGTTATCAATATTATTTGATAGGTTCAGTTGGCGAGATTTATGTCTTTTACTTTTACTGTTAAATTAAATTACTTTTAAGTAAAGCAAACTGATACACCTGGCATATTAATAAGAATTTACCTAATACCATCTTTACTCTACAGTTGGCAATCAGTGGATAAATTACATATCATTCTGTGGACTTCGAACACATGCAGAACTGGAAGGAAACCTTGTCACGGAGCTCATTTATGTTCACAGCAAGTTGCTTATAGCAGATGATAACACTGTCATTATTGGTGAGTCAAATGATATCTGGATTATTTATGCTGGTGATTTCTGGAATGATTTTGACTATTCCACAGGAAGGTGCCATTTTTATGTAGAAGATATTGGCATTGTTTGAGTTTGGAAATATCCCCTTATGTCCCTCTTCTTTAATGTTCTTATGTTACATGAGACAGTGAGAGTAAATTAAGAGAGTCAAGGTCCTTCCTATCTCTAAGTCTCCAAATGACCTGATCTCTCTATTTATATATGTTAAAGTAGGAGTTCTTTTCTTGCTGGTTAGACTATAGGGCCTCTGAGCTCTTTTCTAACTCTCAAATTCAGTGACTGAAAATCTCAAGTACATGAAGTAAGTTAGATCCTAGGAAGTGTTAGGGAAGCATGGTATCATAAGCAAGAAAATAATAATGATTTACACACATCAGTGCCAAATTAGCAATCCCATAAATAGTTGCACAAATTCAAAATAGAGAAATATTTATTTGATATTTTGCTCAAGGTCTTATCTAATGGATGTAACCCAGATATACCCTTAGTGTCATGAAGCTGCTTTGTATAATTGAAAAAATTAAGATGACATATCTAATTAGTAGTATGGGATGACTTCAGGGATCACATCTGAATGACTTTTATGATCTTAGATAAAATGTCCTCAAATTTTCCCTGATAAAGCAAATTGAAATGATGGGATAATTCAGTAAAGGAAATATACAATGCAATCTCCAGAGTGTTTTCTTATTGGCTGGAATTGGGATCTGCCATTTGGTTACCCCATTCTAGATGATACCAATTTGACTTGATATAAGCTGTCTATGCTCTATCTGCAGAAAAATCTACATTTTCCTAATTCTGAATTTTTGTTATATCTGCTGTATTCCACTAGCACTTTAGAATTCTCTATGAAAATATAGAGAAGAAGAATGAGTTATTATTAATTTTCCCAATTTTTTGTTTTTGTTTTGTATTGATTCACTTTATGATCACAGTGTGTCCTATCACTGAGTTCTACTAATTTCTTTTAAGTTAAACTCAGGCTTCTTAACTAAATTTGAAAGACATAAAAAATTAAATGTTCTAAGATATGTTGGGTTTGTACAACTTCTCTGCTGGAGTTCTTTGTAGAACCTCAAAAGATCTTTCCTTATCTCATCCAATGTATTGTTCGTTGCCCATGAGAAAGACCCTGTCCTCTAAGATAGCAAAGGAAAAAGTCAAAATCTTCTGCACCCACTGAGTTCATGAAGCCTTTCCAGTCTAGATGGAGGTAGAAGTAGGGAGAAAAGATAAAGAATGGGGATGCTTCTCCAGTCATTTTTTTTCCCTCAGGGCTTTAGCTATAAAATTATTTCCTTTCCACTGTCAGACATTCAACTCTTTGGTTCCAACCATCTCAGTGGCTTGATTCAAGCCCCAAAAGGCATGACCAAGTCCCTCAACTAATCCAAACAATTTCTAGGGAGTTTCTAGGCTCAGAGCCACTAAGCAGTCCAGATATGTTCTCATTTGATAAATACACCAAAATATAGCATCAGAAGGAAGAGGAAGAGGAGGAAGAGATAAACAGAAGGAAAAGAACTAACAAGGATTAGGCCTTATATTTAACCTAAAACCAGGCTTGGCTCATAGTAGGTGCTTAAGAAATGTTTGGCGTTTGCTTCATAGGGGAATGTAACAAGTAGCTTTAGAAATTGTCCCACTTTTTTCTCTGTGTCCTCAATGCCTAGTAATATGCCTGACACATAGTAGGTGCTTATCAAATTCTTTGAGAGTATAAGAATGCAGCTCCAGGAGCTTAATGTAACCTTCTCTCTGGCTACACAAGAAACTTGCTTTTCACTTCCCTCAAGGACACTCTTTGCTAACTAGTCAAAAGCCTGAGTCCTGAATTTATTTTTAGATTAAACTTGGCAGTGATAGCAGGGAGGGCAAGACAGTTACTGCTGGCAAAACTGAAAAGGAAAAAAAAAATTGGCCAAGAGAAAAGTCTCTAATTCTGTTGAGCTCTACCTAAGACCTAAAATGACAATTCTGGATGTTTGTCATTTAAAGGTCATTTTGTCTCTCCATTTGCTTGCTTTTACATAATATCCCAACGTAAAATAGATTTCAACCTCAGAACCCAAATTAAAAGAGATTAGAGAAGGAGCATTTGAAAAAGTTGGTCTCTGAATCCCCAAAGGCCAAATTGCATTTGCATTAGTCAGAATTGATAAGTTTTGCAAAACAACTTTTCATTCAAGACAAGGAAAAACTGTTTCTTAGAGTCTCTACAGGCCATTATTTATCGGTACTTAAAGGTTTGGCTTCCTTTTTTGCTTTCCTCCCTAAGAACAGCATGACTCATAGAAATTATTTCCTTTCTCAGAAAAAAACTGGAGGTGTTTTGTTCTTTTTCATCTTAATAGAAGGCCTGGCTCTGAGTAAGTGGACACACTGCTGGGGAGCTGAGTTAGTCTGTTGGTCTCCTTTGGAAGAAAAGAATACAAAGCAGCTTTTTCAGATGCCCTCTTTCACATAGCTACAGATAAGTCATATCTGGACAAGGAATTAAGAGGCATCTTCAAAAGTTTTCCAGACTCTGGGGAAGTATTTAAGGACCTTATCTGAAAGAAGTCAAAGACACCTGTAGTTAAATTCTCCAGCATTCAGACTTTTCAGTTATGTCCAATTCTTTGTGGTCCCTTTTTGGAGGTTTGCTTGGCAAAGATAATGGACTGGTTTGCCATTTCTTTCTCCAGCTCGTTTTATAGATGAAGAAACTGAGGCAAATAGGGTTATGTGACTTGCCCAGGATACAGCTAATAAATGTCTGGGGTTGGATTTGAACTCAGGAATATGACTCTGGCACTGTGTACTATGGCACCACCTAGCTGCCACCTATGAATCTTAACAAGCTATATTGATGCTAGAAGGATTTAGAGCAGCTCCCAAATTATGACTTCAGATTTTAAAGGGTCCCCAAATCTTTCTTTATCCTTTCTCATGAGGAAAGTACCCAACAAGCATAGTCTAGAACTAGAATGGACCTCAGGGATTATCAGGTTCAAGGGCATTGTTTCTTCCATTGCTCACTTTGTTCTGTTTTGATTTAACATATATTCTCCAATGAACTCAATCAGTACAGTCCCTGGAAAAAGTCAATTTACTCTTTCATAAGAAAAAAAGGAAGATTTTCTTTCCTTTTTCTAGTAAGGCATTAACATGGTACATTGTTATTGTTTAGTTGTTTTTAGTTGTTTTCAGCTTTTTATGATCCCATTTAGGGTTTTCTTGGTAAAGATAGTAGCGTGGTTGGCCATTTCCTTGTTACCTTTCATTGTTGTCCTCATTGTTACATTGTTGTTGAATTTTTTTTTTAAATTCTATTACTTTATCCTTTGTAACTTATTATATCTTTCCATGTTTCCATGAATTCTTCATACTTGCCATTTCTCATTTGTAACATCTGAGTGAGAATATTATCACCTACCTCTGAGGGTTGTTGTGGGGTTCAAATGAAACCATATATGTACAGTTTTACAAACTTGGCATTCAGACTTTTCAGTTATGTCCAATTCTGTGTGGTCCCTTTTTTTTGGGGGGGGGGGGTTCTTGGCAAAGATAATGGACTGGTTTGCCATTTCTTTCTCTAGCTCGTTTTATAGATGAAGAAACTGAAGCAAATAGGGTTATGTGACTTGCCCAAGATCACACAGCTAATAAATGTCTGGAGTTGGATTTGAACTCAGAAAGATGAGACTGGCACCATGCACTATGGAACCACCTAGCTGTCCCTTACAAATCTTGACAAGCTATATTTATACTAGCTATTACTCTACTCATACCACACTTCCTACAGTCAACAATTGTTGGACAGAATTTATCTCTAGCTTGTTGCTATTACAAATGACATCACTGTGAACATTTATGTACCACTGAGTTATTTCTTGTTTTCGTTAGCTCCATTGGGGTAAAACTCCAAAGAGGATCTTTGAACCAAAGAAAATAAACAATTTAGTAAAAATTTTCTTGCTTAATTCCAAATTAAAATTGAATCAATGATATTAGCAATAGTTGATATTTTTATATCACTTTTAAGTTTTACAAAGTGGTCCTATTTGAACCTCACAATAACACCAAAAGGGAGATGCTCTTGTCGTCCCCACTGAAGATCAAAGAGATTTAGGAGACAACTCCTGATGAGCTAGTTAGTTAGCATCTAAATCAAGATTCAAATCTAGGCTTTCCTGATTCTATACCCAGCTTACTAGCCACTGTGCAACATGGTCATTGAATCTTTCCAAACCTCACTTTCCCCATTTGTAAAATGGAAAAAGCAGCACCTACTTCACAAGATAATTGTGGTGATAAAAAGGGATATTTTCATATACAAATCATTTTGCAATCTTAGAGTACCAAAGACTTGTCAATTATTACAGAAATTCAGTGACTGGCCCATGATCACATAGGTCGCCATTTACCATACCAGGATTCAAATCCAGACCCTCTGACACTTTTTTTTCCTTCACTTCACCAACATCTTGACTTGGAGATTGTATCATTAATCATGTTATATAAACCAAGTAAACTATTGCGTTATTAGATGGAAGTTGCAAAGAGGCAAACTTTGTTTTGATATTAGGAAAATCTTCTAAACAAAGACTCTTGTCCAAGAGCAGAATGAATAGGCTTAGGAGTGGTCCTCCCTTATATTGGAGGTCAGAGATCTGAAGAACCTGTTAGGATGTGTATTGTTAGATACACACACACATATGTATGAATGTGTGTACATATTTGTACATGTATGTGCATACATATATTCACACGCATTTTTTTGTGTGTGTGTGTGTAAATATATATATATATATATATATATATATATATATATGGTGTGTGAGAGGCAAAGCTAGAGAGAAAGCAACTTCAAATTTATAAGATACTTTGCATACGTGTTATTTCACTTGATTATTGTTCACACAGGGCTACATAAGGTCCCTTTTGCCTCTGATATTCCATGATTTTCCTATAAAATAGATGAGGCCTCCAGAATCTAATATACCCCATTAACAAAGAAGCCCAGTTAACATTTGGATGGCATTTCTACACGTCAATACCTTATTTTAATTTTGAGCAGACCTAATCCAACCCAGCACCTCCTAATGGTTTGGCATTTGTCAACTTCACTGAACATTTGTGGCACTATATTTCTTCCCATTCCATCTAACTCAATGAATATGTATAAAGTGCCTCCTGCCCTATGGGTAAGGCACATTTCTCCAATAATATAACTTTCCCATTGGCTTGCATCAATCAGGAATGAGTGGTGCCGGTCCATAGTCCCGTGGGAATTATGTAAAGAGTGTTGAGGTAAAGGGGAGAGGCCATGAGAGAGGCTTTAGAGCTAGAACAGAAGCTAAAGGTCATTTGGTTCAATACCTTCTTTTTATAGAAGAGGAACTAGGGCCCCAAGGGATTTTAAACCACCTGGTCATAAGGTGGTAACTGTCAGAGTCAGGATTTCAAGCCAAATTCTTTGAATTCAAATCCTCTTGCCACCCTATCACCTGCTGTCTTTAGTCCTTAGTCCCGTCTTCAAGGACATTATGGATTCCTTCGGCTCACCATCAAAGCTAACCAGTTGTATAATGGTAAAGTACATCTCCAATCCCAAACGATGGATTTATCAATGGACTTATGGAACCCAACCCATTGGTACATTATGAGTAATTTATGGCACTGAGGCAGAACTTGTTCCCTGATCAAACTAGATCTCAAGCTGCATGTGGTCTTTTTTAGTTATAGCATTTGTTCACTCACCTAGTGAGGCACAGTGGATAGAACGAGGGACCCTGAGTCAGGAAGTTAGTTGTTGTTGAATCATTTTGCCCAGGATCACAGAAAATAAGTGTCTGAGGCCAGATTTGAAGTCAGGAAGATGAATTTTTCTGACTCTATGCTAGGGTCTTTTCTGCCATGACACTTAGCTTTCCCAGAATAAGGAAAACCTGAGTTCAAATCCAGCCTTAGATAATTTACTAGTTAAGTGACCCTGAGCAAGTCACTAAACTAATCTCCATCTGACTCATCTTCTGTATCTATAAAATGGGAATAATATTAATACCTCCCTTTCAGTTTATTATGAAGATGAGATAAAATTTGTAAAGTGCTATGCCACCTTCAAAATATCACATGAATTCCAGTTATTATTATTCTTTCATTGATCAAGCACTTATTAAACATAACTGTTGGTAGGCCCTAAGAATACAGAGAGAAAAATGAGACATTCTCAGCTCTCATTGACCTTACATTCTATTAGAGGTGCCTCTAGGCATAGCATCCAGAATAAAGAGGTCACTGGATCAGAAACTTAGATAGGAGAAAATACTTAAAGGTCCTCTGGCCCAATCCTCTTGTTTCTTACCTCTTGTCAATAGAGATTAAGAATTTTGTTAGCAAATGGGAAATTGAATCCAGAGCCTCTGCCTTCCAAGCTACCGCTCACTTTACTATACTATACTGCCTTAGAAAATCAAGGTTTTCTGTTAGAGAGGTGAAGGAACAACAGAAGAAAACTTCTATGACTAGTAAGGATTAGTGGAAAGAACTTAAAAGTATCATTCTAGAACAGAGAACTTTGAAGGAGCATTATAATTTCCCTCCCATATGTCAAGAGTATTAGACATGTTCTATTTGACCTCAGAGAGAAGAATCATAGCCAATGAGTAGAATTATAGGTCCAAAGATATAGAGTTGGATATATTTTAACACAATGTGTAAATCCTTATTTTACAAATGGAAAAACTAAGTCACAGAGAACTTAAGTGTCTGGTTCAGTGTCATACAAGTAGTGTCTTGAAACCATGTCCAATACCCTAAGCCATACAAAAAAGAAAATGTAAGCTTGGTTTCCTTTTTTATTTTATGTTTTATTATTTTTAATAAGAGCTTTTTATTTTCAAAATGCATGCAAAGATAGTTTTCAACATTCACCTTTTCAAAACCTTGTGTTCCAAATTTTTCTCCTTCCCTTTACCTCTCTCTACTAGATAGCAAGTAATCTAATATAGGTTAAACTTGTGCACATTTTCTAAACATATTTCCACATTTATCATGCTGTACAAGAAAATTGATTTAATGTTTTAAAAAATAGCTTCCTAAGAATTTGAGTACAGTAGTGTGCATGTGACACAGTTCTTCTCAAGAAGAGCTATGTTCTTCCTTCCTGGAAGTCTTCAAAAAAAATGCTGGATGACCATTTTTTGAACATGTTGTAGTGGGGATTCTTATTCCAGGGTGGTCTATATGAGACAGCCACTGGGGACCCCTTCTATCTCCAAAATTCAGTGCTTCAGTATGTCATCATGACATGTGCCCATTTTGGCCTCTTATCAATCCTCTCTATCTTCCTGAAGGTCTGCATTAAAGTATTATGTCATACTGAACTATAATAGTGATGACAAATGATCACATAATTATGAGTTCATTATTTCCTTTTGCCCTCATATGTATGTGTCACATAGGGAAAAGTGCAGCAGGGGGAGATTTTGATGTATTCAGAATCACAGAGTCATTGAGAGAATCAGGACTAACTGTGAGCTGCCTGCAGTGTGGCCTCCTGATATGGATGGAGGGACATGCTTTAGTTTGCCAGGAGCATAGCCAAAAAATAAATAAATAAATAAACATGCTGTTGTTCTTTCTCCCAGGAAGATGAGAATTTGATTTTCTTGGAATCACTGTACTAAATCTGAAAACTGAATTAATTTAATTATGTTTTGGAAAACTAACAGAACACCTCCACATTAATTCTAATTCCAAATTTTCACTATTCTAATAATTCAAGGGGAAGAAAGGTTGACCCAAGGTCATAAGCTTTGCATCAAATTTGACAAAATGTGTTCTGATAAATTCCTGACAGTAGATAGGATTTGGAGCTTAAAAGTACTTGAAGGACATTGAGTCAAGGGAAATCTTACCTTGGAGTCCATTGATGTCCATGGTATCAATACATTTCAGAATATCTAACAGAGAAAAATAAGATACATTTTTATTTTCACCAAAACTTCAAATTAAAATTTGACTTTTCTTTCAGTAATTTAAAATTATATTATTAATGATCCCTTAGTTTTAACTGTACTATGAAAGGAGTCCATGCGACAAAGAAAGGTTAAAAAGTACTACTTAATCTAGTCCAACTGCCTCGTTTTCTAACTTTTGAGGGAACTGAAGCCCAGAGCAAAGGAAATGACTTCTTCAAGTTGGTATTTGAAACCAGGTCATTTGGCTATTTCTGTTATGCCCCTAACTGACTCTAGGTTGTCCTTTCTGTAGATAACAAATCACAGGAAATAAATTCTATTCCTAGAACTTAGAATTTAGTTTCTGAGCACATTACTGATTGTAGCTATTATTTAACACATAAGGAGAAAAGTATTTGTGATTAAAGCCATGAGGTTCTAATCACAGATTTAATGCTAGAAGGGCAAGAACCCAACCCCCCCCCCCATTTTGAAAGTGAACAAATTGAGGTATAGACAAGTATAAGTGACGTAAAAGCCACTCAACCAGTAAGTTTTTGAGGCAAGATTGGATCCTGGGTCCTTCTGATTTCCTATACTCTCCACCTAGTATATAGCAGACCAAAGTAAACACCCAGAATTCACCTCAGAAACAAATGTTGGAACAGAGACAGAAAAAGAATAGGAAAATGTGCCAAATCTATAAGAAGAAGAACCATTTTCCAGCTGACAATTGGTCAAGTGATATAAACAAGGCAGTTGTCAGAGGAAGTAATCAAAGTCATCAATAATGATATGAAACTTGTTCTAAATCAGAGGTAGAACATGCTCTTTAGAACATAAGGGCAAAGTTATTGGGAAATGGTACTTGAGAGGATAATAATTGTGCTGAAGTCCAATTTGATATTATTACATATTCCTCACTTGAATTTGGTTTTTAGCTTGAGTTTGTGTGTATCAGAAATGAACTCTTCTTGGTTCCTGCAACCCTCTGCCCAGAAATAAAACATCATGTCCATTATGTCGCAGGTTCTCCTCTTTTTGAAGTACTCACAGTGCCTAGAACATAGTAGATGCTTAATGAATGCTTGCTGATTGATTGCACAATACTGTTCAAAGAGGTATCAAGAAGGATAATTAGGTCACAGATTTAGAATAGGAAGGTCATTTAGGTCAACCCTCTCACATGATAGATGAAATCACTGGGTCCCAGTGAACTACCCAAAGCTACGCCATTGCTAAATATCAGAGGAACGACTTGAACTCAGTTCCTCTCACTTCAAAATCAGTCCCACTTTTCTAGTATTATTACTACTTCTATAACTACCATTATTTTTCCAATCAGCTCTTCTTTTGGGTAGGAGAGCTCCTCTTCCCCAGAGGTCCTTCAGCCCCACCATAGCCTGGTTTAGTGATCCCAGCTGTCACCACATTTCCCTTGTTGCTTTATTGAAGGAGCCTGCCACCCCCCTGGTAATAAGAAATCTGGGTTCTAGGGTGACACATGGCTGACAGGCTGCTGACTCACAGCCTGCTGTGGCTGTATTCATTAAAGCCCAAGAGACTATTGAATGACATCTACTTCTGAATTTATTTCCAAAAGTCCTTGCTTTACTCCATAACCATAAGTCTCTTCTGTTGTCATCTCTTACATCATTTAAATGGACCCCAAGCTCAGACTCCCATCTAGGGTAACCCAAGAGGCAGACTGAGAAATGGCAGAAAACAGTGGCAGACTGGATCTCCCTTGGGGTCTCTTTGGGTGATCCAAGGAGCGACAGGATTATTTTTGCCTTTTGCCTCCTGGAGAATCTTTGCTTCAAATCCCATCTGGAGCTAGAGGCCCACAGCATCTCCCCCAGACATGATGTCTGCTGTAACCACAGGTATTCGCTGTTGCTAGGATGAATTTTGGAATGCAAGAGATTTCATTTGTCCCAAACCATTTCAAGTGTTTGTTGGTGATAAATGCCATTATTGCCTGATGATGACTTGATCTGGTAGAGAATGCTTTGGATTAAGCAGGTGTGCCTAGGAGGAGGAAGCCCAACACAGAGAGAAAATTACTTCCTCCTTTTCAGGCAGCCTTTCTCAAGAGCTCTTCAAACAGAAGTCTTTGGCTACTGCGCTGGTCAGAAAAAATGGCATAAAGGAGATTGTATAGCTGACGCAGGAGGCTTTGAAAAGCAGCCCATATTTCCTTCTCCCCAAAGCAAACATTTTTCAGCGTTTTTCAGTTCTTCTGATTGCTTCAGAAAAAGCTGTGCTTAACTGATGGTCTCACTAACCTTTCTTTTTTATTACTTCTGAGTAATAAAAAAAAAAATCTTTTGAGATTCTGATTGTCTCTAGTCCAGAGGTTTTGATAGTTTTCTTTCTGTTTTTGCTTAAAAAACACAGACTCTCAATCTCTCACTCGAGTCTTTCCTCTCCTCTCTCCCTCTCTCTCCTCTCTCCTTCTCTCTTTCCTTCTCTCCCCCCCCCTCTTCCTTCTTACTCTTCTCTCCTATTCCCCCACCCTCTCTCTCTTCTCTGTCCCTCTCCTTCTCCTGCTTCTCCTCCCTTCTCCCTCTTCCTTCTCTCTCTTCCCCTCTTCTTCTCCCTCTCTCTTTTTCTCTCTACTTTCTCTTATTCCTCTTTTTCTTCTTTCCCCTTCTTTCTGTCTCTTTGACTTTATCTCCCTTCTCTGACTTTATTTGTCTCTCTCTGGTTCTGTCTCTGTGACTGTCTCTCTCTCTTTCTCCTCTATCTCCCCTTTCTCCTTTCCTCTCCTCCCAAACCAAACAGGCAGCATAGAGTCGTAGAGGAAAAGCCGGTCTAAAAGCCAGGAGGACCTGGGTTTCAAATCCTGCCTCTGACACCTTCTAACTGTGACTCTCAGCAAGTTATTTAACATCTTGGTGTTCACTACAGCTGTCTATGACCATTAGTTACAGAGAAGGTCTTGACTTTCATTGGTAGAAGGACATTGCTCACCTGGGAGTCCTCTCTTCCTATGAAATCAAAAGTGCAGTCCCTAACCTTTAACAAGAGACTATCAGGGGGTAGCTAAGTGGCGCAGTGGATAGAGCACCAACCCTGAAGTCAGGAGGAACTGAGTTCAAATTTGGTCTCAGACACTTAATACTTTCTGGCTGTATGACTCTGGGAAAATCACTTTGCCTCAGCAAAAACAACAGCTACAAGAGAGAATATCAGTCTTTAAAAGAACCATCAGAGTATCAGCTATAAGGGACCTTAAATCATGTTGCTCAATGCCTTCATTTTGCAGGGAAGAAAATTGAGGCCCCAAGAATCAAGAGTCACAGAACTGGTATATAGACCCCAGAATATATCCTGACTATTGAATGTTTGTGGTTTAGAAAAATGAACACTTTCTCTAGGGTCTGGAAACAGAATGGGCTCATATCCCTTCTCTGCTATTGGCTCCCTTTGAGAACTTGGGCAGATCTCTTCACTCCCCTCATCCTCAGTCTCAACATCTATGAGATTCTGAGGGCATTGATCCCAATGACTTCCAAGATCCATTAAAACTTCAATCTATATTTCTAGGACCCTAGAATTCCCCCTTGAGAAACTAAGGGCTTAGGTGAAAAATAATGACAGAATGGGAATGAATGACTTTTCTGGGTGATTCAGGTGATGGATAGCAGCTAATTTGGGTTTTTTGGGGGGAGAGGTCTTTTTTGAGAAGTTTCTATTTCTAAAATATTTTTTAAAATCAATGAAAAAATGAAATAATCATTCATTTAATGAACATTTACTGTAGTAAATGTCTACTAATGCTGGGCACTGTTAAAAATGTTAAAAAAAAAACTCTATCTGCAATGAACATTCTATGGGAAGTGGGAAGAGAGGAGGTAGAGATACAAGTAAATACAACTCAGTTTCAAGAGAATAGGTAGTTATCTAGGGGAATCAGGTGAGCACTTGAGTTGGACCTTGAAGGGAGTCTGTTTTTATGCTAGATTAGTGAAACAAAGATTTGAAAAGACTCTTAAGGTTCTAATTTAGGTATTGGGAGGAGGATCATTATAGTTACCTTCAAGTGTTTGAAGGGTTAAAATGAAGACTAATTAAAATTATTCTGTTTGACCTCAGAAAACAGATGCAAAATGGTGGGTAGAAGGTATAGAGGAGCTATCTTGAGCTTGATGTCACCATTAAAGCTTTCCCAATGTGGAATGGATTATGTCAAGAAGTAATGAGTCATCCCACACTGGATGTCTTTAAACAAAGCCTGGATGACTCTTGTTGAAGAGGTTGGAGATGGGATTTCTGGTCAGTTTGAGTTGAGTCATGTGGTCTCTGAGATCCCTGGTAGCTCAGATTTGACATTATGTGACAATTGGCAATTAGTATGAGTTATTAATGGGATGCAGGCAATGTGGTGCAATAAACAGAAGAAGGTTCTTGGAATAAAGAATATTTGGGTTCAACTCTTGCTTTTGACTGATACACAAATAAGTCACTTCACCTCTCCCTTCTCCAAGGAAGCTTTCTAATAACAATTCCTCCTTATAAAGTATTACCAGGGGAGGAATTTTTTACTACTAGGAATTCGTCACTCTCAAAACCCAGATTCAGTCTAAAAAATTCCCAAGACTCTGCTTTAAGTGCCAAGGATCCAAAAATAAAAAGAAAATCATCCTTTACCTCAAGGAATTTAAAGTCCAGTTAGTTTAAAAGATTACCCTGTATTTATTTATCTGTGAAAATATTGTGTAATTTTTTTTTGTTGTTATTCTTCATTTGTTTTAGTCATGTCCAACTCTTTGAGGCCCCACTTAGGGTTTTCTTAGCAAAGGTACTGGAGTGGCTTACCATTTCCTTCTCCAGTTCATTTGACAGGTAAAGAAACTGAGACAGAGTGAAGTTATTGCCCAGGTCACATAGCTAATAACAACAGAATTATCTCACTTGGTATTTGTATCCCTAGCATTTATGCCTGACCCTACACCCCTACTCTTCCAAAAAAATTTTTTTAATATCATATTAATATTGAATGTTATGATTTGATTCCATAAACATTTATTAAGTGCTTATTGTATGTGAGACACTGTGCAAGGAACAGTAAGGATTCGTTCTACTAGAATGGAGGGTACCAATCAACAGCAATTCAAAAAAAGAGACAAGGAGCAGAAAAAGCACTTGGAGATCATCTTGTCCAATGCCATTGTTTCCCAGAGCTAGGGTGCAGAGAAGGGAAGTTTATATTGGGAGATGACCTTTTCAATAGTAACGGGCAATAAACAACTGGGATTCAATGCCAAGTTCTTTAACTCCAAATTGAGTATCCTTTTCACTTCATGATGTGTATTTGGGACCAAAAAGGATTATGACTTTCATCAGTATATCTAAATTTAACTGTGCCTTAAGAAAAACACATAAAAGGTTTCTAATCATCTGTGGCTTAAAAAATGAGATAATTGCCATGCAATAGATTGGTGTTTTTAGTGGTGAAAGTTGTGGGGTTTTAATGTTGACAGAAAGTATTTCCGTTTTTATTTTCCCCCAGGATCTGCAAATATAAATGACAGGAGCATGCTGGGAAAGCGTGATAGCGAAATGGCGGTCCTCGTGCAGGACACTGAGACTATCCCCTCTGTAATGAATGGAGAAAAGTACCAAGCAGGAAAATTTGCCCAGGGACTTCGGCTTCAGTGCTTCAGGTAACGTCACTGGGAGAACTCAGGGCTGCCCATGTCCCTTATTTGATTTCCTGTGAGTTGAGTCTTATGATTCCAGGAACAGATGTTTTTGAAAAGAGGTCTGATGTAGTTTCTTAAAACATGGCTAAGATAAGTTCAGCAATCTGGTTATCAAGGTCAAGCTATTAAATTCTGAGCAGGCAACATTTCTACTTTCATGGGAAAGGAAACAGCGTTGGATTTAATTGGATTTGATTTTGTTTTTACTTGTGATCTGGGCACATGAATCTGTTTACACAAAGAGACCAATCCATCAAATTTCAGCCAACAAGTATTTATTAACTGCCTTCTTGTGTAGACACCATAATAGGTAAAGGGGAAGATAGAAAATAAGGAAATGACAACTTCCAGGGAGTTCATAGCCTACTAGGGATATAAACATAAGCATATAAGTATAATACATAATGAATTCATTAGAATGAAAAAGAAATAAAAAGCAAAAAAGCATTTATCAATGTATTTAAGTATGACTCAGGCACTGGGCTCAGCACTGGATTATAAATGCAAGAGTGAGACATGCCCTGTCCTCAAGAAGTTTACATTCTAATAAGGAGAGATAACATATACTGCATACTAGAGTGGAAGCCTGGGAAAGGAGTGACTATGGGACACAGGAGAGAATTGGAGAGCTACAAAACAAAGCCATCCATAGAGAAAAAAATCATTGGTTATTGTTGAGAACTGAGAGGAGGCAGGCAGAGAGATTATGAGAGATGTGACCTTTTGACCTGATCTGATGGATAGAATTTCTTCAGGAAGAAGACCATCTACTAGAAAGCAGTTGGATGGAGATAAATCTTGACTTCATCCCCTGATTGTATGATTTTAATTGTTTAATTTCTTTAAGCTTCAGTTTCCCTATCTTTAATAGAGGATTTGTAAAGGAAAATAGGATAGACTCCATAACTCAGCTATGTGATTCTAGGACCATTTGTCACCAATTGGGCCACATGGTTATTCTGTGCCCTGTGGGTAGTATAATGTCATATTCAAATGCAGAAAATAGAAGTTGAAAAGAAAATGGCAAATGGAAAAACTACTTATAATCCAGTCTCATTGTTAAATCTGAATGAAAGTGATGGTGGTTCTTTGGGAAAAGAATGCACAAATGAGACTAGAGAAGTTTAAACTATGCTCCAACCCTTGTCAGAGTTCATATTTGGAAACTGGTCCTTGTGCAAACAGGCAGGCAAAGGAGCCCATCAGCCTTGTGCATATTGGAATGACCAATCATAGCCCACAAGAGTATGAACTCTGTTGGTTTGAGAACCCATTTGAGAAGGACAAAATTCTGCTGTCTTTTGTGGCTATCTGATTCATCAAATCTAGTTCTCAAAGTTAAAATTTGTCTTTAGTATCTTCAGATGTGGTCTAACATCTTCTTCACTACCATTATCACTGGTAATTTAACCTTTTTGTAGATTGTGCTCTGAATTGGGTTTTTTATTTGTTTGTTTGGATAGAGTTTTTTGTTGTTAGTTTTGGGGGGTTAGATTTTTTAATATATTTTCCTAATTTTATATATAATTCCAAAAATATAATTTTCCTAAATTCCTAATTTTTCCTAATCTGTCGTATAATTTACCCATAGAAAAATACACACAATCTAGCTTCCTCATACACACGCACATGCACACCCACACACACATACACACATACATATCCTTTCTTGTACTATGAATACCTTCAGATTCTCTTCACTCATTTGAAAAGAGGAGTCATTCCGGACTAGCTTTTCTCTTTGTCATGTTGCCAAACATAGATAATGTATCAGAGAACAAGGCTGCTGCTGCATTGTGTCAACTTCAATTTCTAATTTTTAATGAGAACTGTTCCCAAAGATAAGCCATGTGGCCCCAAACATAGCTATTTCTCACTTACAAGCACAACCTCAAACCCTCTTCCATCTGGGCCATTTTTGAACAGGCAGGAAGACACATTTCCATCAGAAGGTGACTTTAAATAGACTCTGTGACAATAGTCCATTCTGATGAATAATCAGCATGCATGCGAAACATTCATTAAGGGCTGAAAAATTATTCAAACAAAATTCTTCCCTTACAATAGGTATTGATTTTAAAATGTAACATTTAATGGGATGAAAACAACAGCAGCATCCTTTTGTTTTTCATGAAAAAATGAGAAATAATATGGAAATCAGTTTTTGGATTCCAATTTTACCATGGTCCTAGTTTTTAAAGTGATTATTCTTGTAACACAATGCAGAATCTAATGCTTTTACCATAAATGGTAGTTTCTTAACAAGGATGATGATGGCAAAAATGGCAACTGATAAAACAACCGACAAACATAATACACTTACATTCATATAATGCTTTGCTTTTACCAGGTATGTGGACAGCTGGGTGGTACAATCCACAGATCTGTAGGTCTGGAGATAGAAAGACTCAGCTTGAGTTTAAATCTGAACTCAGGCACCAGCTGTGTCATCCTGGGCAAGTCACTTACCTCTGTTTGCCTCTGTTTTGTAATCAATAAAATGAGCCAGAGAAGGAAACGGCAAACCACTTCAGTATCCTTGCCAAGAAAGCCCCAAATGGGGTGGTAGAGGGTGAGACATGATTGAAACAAGTGAACAACAAATATCAAGTATAAACTGTACTAAGACCTTTGGGATCCATTTATCTTAAAGTACATTTATTTGGAAGCATGCTTAGGGTTATTGGCGCTACCATCAGAAGGGCCTCCATTCAGGTGGGAATTTATTCTGCAGTCTCTTTCTTCCATGGGACTCAATTGAAATAATATAGGATGCTTTATGGTTCTAAGGAAGACAGAAGTATAAAAACCTGATTAAAGTGAAAAAGGCACAAAATTATAAATAATTAAAGCTTAGTGTTGTATTCTTAGTTCAGAGGCTCTTAGCAGGGAGACTATATTTAAATAGAGTCAGAAATGACCTAGAGGTCTCTGAGTAATAACGAAAACATGTACTAATAATATAATGGGGTTATTTTCTAAATTAACAGAATTTATGAGCTATCTAGGTGGCAGTATCTCTTTAGCCTTCAAAAGTCTACTTTTATCTTGTAAATAACAGAAACATAATGTCAAGATTCTAATTCCCATTTTTCAGGCAAGAAAAAAACTGAGGGTGTTTCTATAACTTAGCTAACATAGAGCCAGAACCTAAAATGAAGTCTTCCGACTCCAAGGCCATATCTTCCTCCACTGGATTTGTTCTCTCTCTGATCTTATTGTCTTTTTAATTAACTTGGAGTGTTACACTTCCCCCCCCCCCAATATTACAGACCCCTTCCTTGTCACTGAGGTGCCTTCATCTCTTCTTGCTTCACTCAGTCTTTCAGCATAGTTTTGGAGTCAGAATTTGACTCTTGGCTCTGTCCGTTTGCAATTTTGGAGATTTTGAACAAATCCCTGCCCAACTCTAGTTATTCTCTCTATAAAATGAGGGATTTACACTAGGAGAACTCTAAAATCTCTTCAAGCTCTAAACCTGTGATTCCTCATATTTCTTTTCCAAAAAAGGCCCAGGTCTATTATATACTCTCCTTTAATCATTCTAATGCTTTTACTCTGACTAGATCACTACTCTTTGTTATTTCCACTTTGACAGACTGGGGGAGTTTTTTCTTTAATAAATTTTATTGATGTCTTTTGTTTTATACCATAGGCATTTCAGGAATTACTCTCCCAATTCCACCTCCAAACTGGTTCTTTTTTTTTTTTTAATAACAAAGAAAAACAATTCAGTGAAAATACCAGCTACATTGACACTATCTGACAATATATACCACATTCAGCTCTAGTTGTCTTCCATTTCTCAACCAAGAAAAGATAAGTATATTTCCTTACCTATTCTTGGTTTTCACTTACTCAAGAGTTTTTCATTGTCATTGTTGTCATTAGCAGTCCATTAATTGAGCAGCTCTTCCCAGATTGGTGACAGGAACCTGCCCAAATGCAAAGAGTTAACACATGATTAAGCTTATTAACAGCACAATGGACTCATGAGTTAGCCAGACTCTTGCTTCTTTCTAGAGCGGGCTCTTTGCAGCATACCAACTAGACACTGCTTATAAATCCCAATATTATGCTAAGTTTAAAAAAAAAAAAACACTGCATTGTCAGTGCATGTTTTCTTTGTTACCCAGAAGCCTCTAGATCATTTCCAATCCCATTTAAACAAATATAACCTGCCATCCTGCTAATTCCTCCTGAACCAAGAATATGACACTGAACTAGAACTTCCTCCAGAGGTTTTGTGACACTTTCATCTTATCAAGGTTGTTATAATTTCTGATTCTGTTTCCTAAAGTACTCTCCCTAGTAACTCAAAATACTGAATTTCCTTCCCAATATGATGTTATTTGCCACCTTACCATTAAGATTTCTCAGTTTCCCATACACCCATAGAGCAAAAATCATTAGTTTCATCACAAATCATTAAAAATGTTGACAGCATCAAAAATGCTATTGATTTTTTTTTTGATACCAGTTATTTTCTGACTCATACACACACTGAATTCTCCCTTGTGACAAAGAAAAAACAGTTTAAATTGACTGACTTAACAACTGAATATATGCACACTCTACTATTCTGCACACATAGTCCCCTATGTCTCTTCTGATAGGAGGGAAACGTGTTTCTTCACTTCTTTCAACATCAATAGATAGATCACTGCTGCCTTTTAGGGTTGTTGGTACTGACATTGGTATGTTCTTGGTGTATCTTATTCTCCTGATTCTGCTTACTCTAAGCCCTTTATTCCGTTTCTTTCTTTCTTTTTTATTAAAGTTTTTTATTTTCAAAACTTATGTATGAAAAATGTTTGTGGCAGCCTTTTTTTGTAGTGGCAAGAAACTGGAAACTGAGTGGCTGCCCATCAGTTGGATAATGGCTGAATAAGTTATGGTATATGAATGTGATGGAATATTATTGTTTGGTAAGAAATGACCAACAAGATGATTTTAGAGATGCCTGGAGAGACTTATATAAACTGATGCACATGGCAATAACAAGATTATACAATAATCAATTCTGATGGACATGGCTATCTTCAATAGTGAGATGATTCAGATCAATTCCAATGCTTTAATGATGAAGAGAGCCATCTACACCCAAAGAGAGGACTGTGGGAACTGAGTGTGGTTCACAACATAGCATTTTCACCCTTTTTGTTGTCTTTTGCTTGCATTTTATTTTGTTTCTCACTTTTTTCTGGTTTGATTTTACTTGTGTGGAAAGATAATTATATAACTATGTATGCATATTAGATTTAACATATATTTCTACCACGTTTAACGTATATTGGACTACTTGCCATCTAGGGGAGGGGTGGGGGAAGGGAGAAAAATTGGAACACCAGGTTTTGCAAGGGTTAATGTTGAAGAATCGTCCATGCATCCATTTTTTTTTAATTTTTAAGAAAGCTTTTTATTTTTCAAAATATATGCATGGACAATTCTTCAACATTAGCCCTTGCAAAACTTGGTGTTCCAATTTCTCCCCCTCCCCTAGATGGCAAGTAATCCAATATACATTAAATGTAGTAGAAATATATGTTAAATCCAATATATGCATACATATTTTTGCAATTATCTTGCTGCAAAAGAAAAATCAAATCAAACCAGAAAAAATGAGAAAGAAAATAAAATGCAAGCAATTACTTGTTTGTTTGTGAAAATGCTATGTTGTAAACTATACTCAGTTCCCACAGTCCTTTTTCTGGGTTTAAATGACTCTCTTTATCACAAGATCATTGGAACTAGACTTTTTGTTTTTAAAGGTTACTTTAGTTTTCCTCAAAAGAAAAAAAAATGATGATTTTTTTCTTTCTTTTTATTATTTGGTTTTCTTTTTTTTCTTTTTTACTACCTCTTGCTTACCATGTGTTTTGCTTGTCTGTCAGGGTTGTCCTCGGCTATCTCTCAGAGCCAATTTCAGAGATTCTAGATCCTGTGAGTGACAAATTCTTCAAGGAGGTCTGGATCTCAACAGCGGCTCGGAATGCTACCATATATGACAAGGTGAAATTGTTTTTTTTTTTTTTTGTTTTGTTTTATTTTTCCATTTTCCCATTTTAAACCACTTATGGAAAGAAAAAGATCCCAAAGGGCAGAAAAATTTGTTTTTTTGCTGGCTTCAGACTTATTCATTTTTTTTAAAAGAACCTTTTGTTTTGTTTTAACAAACAGCCTTCCAGATTTAAGTAGGTTTAATAGTAATCATATTATATAAATGAGGTGCAGAGGAAGAATAGATATACAGGCATTAGAGGCTGCCTAAAAAAAAATCTATTTACATCGGAAATGGGTTCACTAGGCAACACTATGTATATACCTTGAAGGTTATATGGCACACTCCAAAATCTATAAAGAAATAAATGGGGAGGGATGGGCAGATGGGGAAGCAAAGGGAGGAAGAAAACAAGGGAGGGTTCCCTAGGTAGGGGGAGGTTAAGTAATAGCAAGGCAAGTTATGGAGCATAATTTAATTAAAGAATCAATGGGAATAGGAAAGATTTGTATTTATGTGGGATATGTATGTGTGAGAATATATATATGTACATATATAAATATAAATATATCTTTTCTTAACTGTAGCTTGCACGGGGAGGGGGGGGTAAAAGGGAGAAAAATAAAGTAAACAAGATGCATAGCAGAAAACCAAAGAACATATATATATGTATATATATATATATATAGCTACCCACATGACACACACATATATATGACATACCCATATGATAATGTTCTCTTTTGTTTTGCTTTATTTTATTTTATAATCCTTTTCTTTTTTTCTTACTCTGTTTTTTCAAATAAAATAAATTTTAAAAAATAAAATTTAATCAATATTCATTTAAAAAATAGTCTTCAAACCAAAACAGTCACATGCTTTCATGAAGTTTTCAGTTTTAGCTGACTGAAAGAAAAAACCTTTCTTATTGATCAAAGAAATCTTGGAGATTCTGTAGTCCAATTTTCCATCACATACAGGAAACTCCTTTGTGGTGTCCTTGATCAATGGGAATGCAAGCCCTATTGAAATGCTCCTAAAGAGCTCATTATTTATATAGCCTCTTCTATTGTATAATAATTATCATTACCATATACTATTGTAGGATAATTATCATTGCTTTTATTAATGCTATTGGATAGGAATCAGACCTATGACTTCATTGGCACAAGAAACTCTTAGATGTGGAAGTTATTTCAACTAGTACAGCTTGGCACCTTCTTTACCATTTATGATATTTGAGATTTCTCAGAGCACTAAGAAGTTCAATTACTTGTTCAAAGTTACACAGCCAGTCTAGATTGAAGTAGAACTTGAATCCATGTCAATCTATCTATGACAATATTCTGTGTCATATTTTTATTATATATAAATATATAGTGTAATTTTTATTTATTTGTGATGATGGTAATGATGAGTCCTACTGTCAGGAAGACCCAAGCTCGGGGTACTTGGCTTTTGATTCTCTCTAAGACCCCTTCCATTGGTATAATTCTGTTCTTTGTGAATTATAGAATTTTTTTGCATAGAAAAAAAAAAAAAAACAGATAACAAGACTAAGCCTTACTACTTAGCTGGCCATTACATTTAGCTTCTGGTTTAATGCTTTTTTATTGTCAAACTGGATGTCTGCATCTTAATTACCGATTTGAGCTTTAGATGATAATAGCAATAATAGTAATTACTAACATTTGCATAGACTTTAAGGTTTATAAAAACTTTATGTATATTATTTTATTTAGTCTTTATGACAATTTTGTGAAGTAGCTCTATTTTCTAGATGAGGAAACTGAGGCTTGCCCAGGGATACACAGCTAGAAAGTTCCCGAGGCAGGTCTTCCTGACTCCAAATCTAATGTGTTACAAGAATATTTCTTAATTGAGAGCTGGTTCTTAGGCATTTGCTAACACAGTCCTGCTGGAAAGTCTCAGTTTCCTCGTCTGTAGGGAGTTCCTTTCTAATCCAAGTGAGAGTTATTAGATAACTTTTGGGGTCCCTTTTGCTCTGGTGTCCTCTAGTTCCATGAATCATGGAGTGTGCTAACCTAGCCTTCAAATTCTCCCTGTGTTTTGTGTGGAATAGGTAGACCTAGCCTTATGAGTCATATAGATCAAGTGGGGCTCTCCAGCTGCCACTTTAAAAGCCATAAGCCACCGTGGCATGGAAGATGAACAACATTACCCGTCTCGTAATGTTCTTCAGAATGTTCTTTGTTTTGATAGATCTGTGTACCCCACAAAACTAATAGGCTCTGCATAAAAGCTGACTGTCCCGACTGAATATTTGCCATAAAATGTGTCTGCTGACATTTCCTTGGAAACGCCGTGTGATGATTCATTTGTCTGGTTCTCCCAGGTATTCCGATGCCTTCCCAACGATGAGGTGCACAATCTCATACAGCTCCGGGAGTTCATTTCCAAGCCAATATTAGCAAAGGAGGAGCCCGGACGAGCAGAGGAGGAATTAAAAAAGATCCGTGGGTTCCTCGTGCAATTTCCTTTTTATTTCTTGTCTGAAGAAAACTTGCTGCCTTCTGTGGGAACAAAAGAATCCATGGTGCCCATGGAGGTCTGGACTTAGGAGGAATGAAGATGTCTTCCCTGGTCCCCATCTCCTTTCTCTCCCCACCGAAGAGATCCCTGCCAGTCTACCTGGCATTTTTAAAGAACATGCCGGGTATTTAGATGGTCCAGACAGAAAAAGGCACAACTAGAGTGTTAGGAAGACACTAAAAGTCAGAACCAGACAATGACTTAAATAACAGAATGTGTTAGACACATCTTAGGACATTGACTTGATTGGTGATGTGACATTTGAGAGCGGGATTCCCACAAGAGGAAGTAAATGATCCCAAGTGGGGACAGGGAAGTTGTGCCTGCAAATGCTGCAGGGTGGCCGGAGGGGCCTTGAACCTGCTTCCTCTTCTGTGACTGCTGGAGCTGCTCAGGTCCCACAAGCCATCAAGGTGCAGTTGGAGATGTATTCTGCACTCAAAGACAAGTTTGCTTGCTGCTGCTGACAGCCCACAAGTGGTCCTTGGCCACCCATTCCCAAAGTAATATTGTTCATCCAGCAAGAGGATTAGCAATCATGTCACTTTGTTAAGCCTTGTTGGCCCTTTCTCCTTTTCAAGGAAAGAAAGGGCAGAGTAGACTTTTTCTCTTATTGCAATCCCATGTTAGGTGCTGCCTTCCCCCCAACCTGCAAACATTGCTGTTGTTTGTCTGGCCTTAAAGCCCCAATAAGAGAGGATTGGAAGTTGTAAAGAGAAAAAAAAACTGGGTTTCCTATCAGGAAAAAGTTTGAATAATGAGAGCTGGCTAGAAGTAGAACGAATGAACCATCTAGAGAAAAGGAGATCTCCAAATAGAGACTGGAGGACCACCGATTGAGTATACTGGAGTGAGGAGTTCTTTGGTGTATAAGCTGATGAGGTGGCCCAGGAGCACGGGATCCAACTCCCAAATTCTGAGAATAGATTTCTACAGTGTTGTTGTCAATCCAGGCATTATTAAAGTGGGCCACTGGGACAAAGGTGGGCTGACCGACTGAATTTGAAAACATTATACTATCTCCATTCATTCTTAAAACTGGAGTGCGAACAAAGCTCTTTAGAGCCTCCGTGGAGGTCCTATGCACAGATCAAGGAGGAGAGGAAGCCTCTTAAAATCCTATAAAAGTTCTTTGTCTGTCACCATTGTTGGCCTTTGAAATTTTACAGTTTGCCATCAAAATAGAAAAAGCATTTTTTTTTTTTAAGGAAAATCAGCCCTTGCACAATCTGTGCTTTGTTAACAAGTCAGAACCACAGTTGTGGCTCACACCTTCATCCTGTCTTCATGAACATTCAGAAGGGAACCGCATGCCATGTATATCTCTTGGAGTAGCGAAGAAACATTCCATAAAGGTTAGCCAGGGGATCCTTCATGTCCCCATCCGGCTGTCCTTCATTTACTTCACCATGGGTGTGAGGAGTGGCCAAAAGGCTTTTAGAAGGATGCCATACACTTCAACTCTGAGTGGACTGATTTCCCAAAGGGCATCCCATTGCCACCAAAAGAGAAGTCTACATGGATTCCCAAAATCCCCAATTTACCCATTGTTAACGTTGGTTTTATCAAATGTGGTGCTATGAAATAAGCACAAAAAACAGTAAGACATTGCCCTTGACTCAATGAGCATAAAACTGAGGATGTGTGCTCAGAGAGATAACTAATAACATATTGAAGGTGGTATCATAAGATTTAGATTGAAAAGTCAGACTAACCCCCTCATTTTGCAGATAAAGAAACTGATGCTCAGAATGCTGCAGAATAATAAATAGAAGAATCAAGATATAAAACCCATGTTCTCTGAGCTGAGCCAAATTTGCCATTTGGTTTGGGTTCTGTGTAGCAGGAAAGAGGGAGAGGACCTGGGAAAGCCAAGTTTTAAATGGTGGCTTAGAAAAGATTCAGTACACAAATTGAGATCACAGAATCACAAGATCATGGATTTAGAGCTGCAGAGGACCCTCTACGCTATCAAGTCCAGCTTGCTAATTTTCAGATGAGGAAACTGAGTCACAGAGAGGTTAATTGGTTTCTTCAGGAAAACACAATCAGCAAGAAGTCATGAATGGGTATAATTGGAGGAAAAGATTCATGTATAAACTGGGACCACATGAGAATGAAATATAATTATAAATACATAATCCACATGACAAAGTCACTTACAGATTTAGCAGTAGGTGACACCTCAGAGATTATCTATTTCTTTTCTCTACTTTTACAAAATTGAGGAAACTGAGACCTAGGAAAATTAAGCCAATTAACATGCAGGTAGGAAGGAGCAGAATACGGTTTGAACTCAGATCATATAGTTCCAAAGTTAGGGCTCATTTTGCTGCACCACAGTGCAGCAAAGTAACTGTTAGATCTGGGATCTGATCTCTGACTCTCTGCTGCTAAACCTAGAACTTTTTCCATGATAATACACTACATGTAGATATTCCAATGCTGATGAGGTGATTGAAACCCAGAGATGTTCATTTGACTCTCCCAGAGTGCCCCAGATTTGGACTTAAACCGATTCTTCTGACTCCTACTCCCCATGCCAACACACGGATGAAAGAGAGCAACAAAAAGGAGTAATGTTGAGCCTTAGCCCAGCCTTCTTCCTGCTGGCATCCAGTTAGAGTTTCTTTCACTTGCCTTGTTTACAACCCTAAAAAATGAAGAATGGTTAGTGCCACTTATCCCAGAAAGTGGGATATTCATGGGTGTGTGTGTGTGTGTGTGTGTGTGTGTGTATCTTTGAATTGCATCCCATTTTGTATATTATCCTGAAGGATTGCTTTTGAACCATACAACCCTCAGCATCTGCCCCACTAATCATGTGCAAGGGCTGGGGGAGGATATCAGCCTAAATCATTCTGTGACAGTACTGTTCTTCCCAAACAGAAACAATTAAGTTTCCCTAAAGCCCAGTCTTTAAAAAATACATACCCAGGAAACATCTGGCTTAATCTTCAGCATGCAAGTAATTCAGAGTGCTGAAAAGCTACTATTAACCTTTTTGACATTTCGAATGGACTATAAACTTAATAGATGTGTATGGCAAGATACCTGCAACTCTGATGTTCTGTGCAAAAATACATCTCTTGTCAGGAAGGATGGAGCCTGTTGTTAAAGAAATAGATGAGTTAAATGTAAGAGTATGGTTATGGCCACCACATGGCCCTGAGCAAACCAGTTCCAAAAGGTGAATCTTAATGGATTGTGATCGAGCAGAAGATTTGTAATTGTCCCCATTTGATACTATAGATTGCAATGCAACAGACCCTCCATCAGGTCTTCCTAAGACCTGATCTCACAGTACTGCCTTAAAGGGTACCATATTTTGTTTGTACATCCTAGGACCACTATGAAGAGTTTATTTTTTTAAAGCACCATAGCCTGAGCAATATCCTTTCCTTAAGCCTCAGTCTCTAGATAATTCATCTCTTTCAGATTTTCTAAATCATTTTAGTGTTTCATCAATTACCAGTCTTCCAAAAGTCCCAAGGAACATTTTTGCGATTACAGACATGTCAAAAGGATAGACATTATAAATAACAGTTAGATAATTTATACTCCTGAGATCCAAGATTACGCATAGAGACAATAGGATAGATCATTTCCACTTCCAAGCTCCATTATTTCATCAATGTTTGGGCACACCCTCCATTGATGTAGATCACAATCCCCTTGATACTTAATAAATGGTTTCATTAGTTTCTGTCTTTCCCTCCCTCCCCTTCAAAAAAGTTAATGTTTCATAGAGTGACTAAATTTCTGGTAGAGTGAGCCTCTGAATTGTGCTAGTCCTTGGGTGATTGACACAGTTGGTCCTACTTATACTTTCCGATCTAAGTGGAATCTTTGAATTTGAGTTTCATTACCAGAGTTTGGGAGATAACTTGATAACTTAATGGAGGGATAAATTTATATTACATAATTATTAACCCAGGGATATAGAGCTGGAGAAGATCTCAGAGGCCATCTTGTCCAACATTATACAGATAGTAAATTAGTCATTTTCAAGGGATGTATGTGTGTGTGTGCGCACACACATCCACACATATATTTCTCTCCCCAGGCAGCTACTTATGCTTTTTTTTTAAGCCAGCAAGGATTTCAGCATGTCTACCAAAAAAGGTACCTCCAGTGGAATTTCTCTGACTGAACACATACTTCTTAAGGGCTGTATTCCTGGTGTATTTATAATGTTAGTTCTTTTGTATGTATTTGAATCACAGATACTGGACTCAATGATTTTCCACTGTTAAAATAAAAAAAGATGGATGAGATCCCAATGAATTGTGTAATGAATAAAATAACTTTTTAAAAAATCCTTCTATCATGTGGCATTTTGGTAAATGTGTGTCACCTTCCCTGGCCCCTAATCTCTTGGGGCCATTAAGAGGATGCTAAAGGGCATTTTAGATTGGCTAGATGAGTCATAGCAACATAGATTTAATTTTTTTTAATTTTTTAAAGTATCTCCTCAAGTCCATTCCCAAGAGATTATTTGTAGAGTATAGGTAGGTACGATCTAGTCCCATGCCTGAAAAATGAAGGTCAGAGATCTGGAATTCATCCAAGAAGCAATTTCAGTGGCCTCTTTCTAAAGGGAGAATAAATTGGTTATTGCCTTTTTATGCCATAACTTGTTTCTAATGATGGTTATACCAATTAAGGTTAGAAAGTTTAACTATATGAATAATGTTTTTAGGTTAATTTTTTAAAGACTCTTTTAGACTTTTCCATTATTCTATGTGAAATTTATTTTTAACTTTAAATGAAAGGTTTATTTGTTGGAGAAATGAAAAGACCAGGCTGGAATGATCATTTTCAACTCTGTTGACCAAATGTCTTTATTGTACCAGTTTAGAATACACAATAAGAAAAAGTATTAAATTTCACTTAGGGGTTAGTGAAAATAAAGATGGAGTCCAAGTTATGAATTCCTAATTTAATTAAATCCTAAGAAAAAGGCATTGGAAAAGTTCTTGATCAAAATCCAAGCAAAATGTACAATTTTATTCTTTCTCCCTCTTCCTCCTTTCCTTCCTTGCCTTCCTCCCTTCCTCCCTCAGTTTTTTCTTTCCTCCTTCCCTTTTCCCCTTCCTCCTTTCTTTCTCCCTCCTTCCTTCTTTTCCCTCCCTTCCTTTCCTTCTTTCCTTCCTTCCTTTCCTTCCTTTCCTCCCTCCTTTCCTTCCTTCCCTTCCTTCCCTTTCTTCCTTTCTTTCTTTTTCTCTTCAATATTTACACAACTCTGATGACTCAGCCTCTATTAGTCATGTGTTCTGAAGTTACACTGTTTGGGAACTATATATCGAAAAGCCCCTGTTCTCTGTACTCTGCCTAGATTGTCTTATTCAAGAGGGGCCTAGATATGACCACTGGCACCAATACACTCCTGTAGCACTTTTAAAAACCAATTTCCATTGATATCTTTTGCTTAAACATCATCCCTGGAGAACCAGGCCTCATATGAGTGAAAAAAAAAATTAAAGGTTATATTAGCCTGGATAACTTTAAAAAGTCTAACCTTTTCCACCTCATAGCTTCCCACTTGTATGAAGAAGTGGGGTATCATAATTTCTCTTTTTCCTCCCTGCGGTCGGCTTGTTCCTTTTGAATTGTTGGCATCGAGACAAAGCCCTATCTGCCGCTATACCATTGGAAAACCTGATCCATCATGTGCTCAGCTTTTTCCACTTCAGCCCCGAGCCTCACCTCAGGGTAGGGCAAAGTGATAGACAAAATGTTGGAGCAAAAAACATCCTCGGGGCTCAGTACTACTCTCCTTCCAATCTGGCAGAGAGACTTTCTAATAGCCAGCACGGGCTCATCAGAGGAACCCAGGACCAAAATGGGGCTCACAGTTATGTGTCTACTTTATGTTCAGCAATCTGACTAAGGCCAAACAAGAGTTTCAAAAATAATTTGTTTTTTATCACTTGTTTTGTTTATCACTTTTTTGCGTCAAAATTATTTGTTATTTGGGATGACTTTCTGGGAAGGGAGAGGAAGATAGAAACAAAAAGAAATTTAAGCGTTGTAAAAATAAAATCAATAAAAATGCATTTAAAAAAATTAATAGTGCTTTCCGCCCTAGCTCAGACTTAAATCTAAAGCCTGTTTTCTCTGGATCTATGTATCTGAGTGTGTGTATATAAGCACATACATACATTTCTAAACACATATGTATACACATACATGTATATTATATATATTTATGTGTATATATATATATATATATATATATAAACATACACAGATATATCAATATATGTGTGTATATATGTCAAGAGATCTTAGGAATGTTTATTCCCAAGAGCTAAGTATAGAAATGTGGCTATATATGCATAATTTTATTTGGGATGACAATCATAAAGTCAAAGAAATAAGTATCCATTTTTTGTGAAGGCTCTGCAAAGAATAGTTCTTTCTTCTCTGATAAATAATCTGTACAATTGATCATTCCCCTGGATTGACTATGGAAATCTTGTTTTTGTTTTGTTATTTTTTTAAGTACAAATGGTGATCAATGAATGATACAATTAAAATGGTGGATTATGAAGTGGTTCTTTATTTAGAAATAGAAATAGCTCATCATTATAGCCAGGGAGGTGCAGTGGGTCTAATGTGAGCATCTAGATGCCTACTTTTGGGGACTCTAACTCTTTCTGTCTCTGTGTGATGAGTTGAAGTGACAGTGTGAATGGTATTGCCATTCCTTGTACTATGACCCTCCCCATATCTCTTCTTCCATGTGCACAGTGGAAAGATAAAGTTATGTGATCCTTTAAAATTTTTTTTCAATAAGCATCAGCCTTGTACCTTCAACTCAATTTGGTAATTTGGCAAACACTTATGAAATGTTTGGAGGGAGCCAGACATCAAATTAGGTGTTAACAATACAAGACAAAACTAGTTCCTAATCTCACACATACTGTGCGCTGATGCACCATGTTAATAGATTGATAAATGCAAGATAATTTGAGAAGCATTCTAAAAGGCTACAAACTTTCAGACAATGCTTATCCTTCTCCCATCACTCCCTCTACTGGAATAGGTCTTTTGTATCTCTTCATGTGATTGAATTTATCACATTTTACTTTCCCTTTCCTCTCCTCCCAGTACAATCTTTTTCCCACCCCTTAATGTCTTTTGCTTTAATATCATCATATCAGGATCAGTTTATACCCACACCCTCTGTTTATGTCTGCCCCTTCTAATTGCCCTAATAAAACATCTAGGCATAAAAAAACATCTAGGCATAAAAACAATTTAACCTTTAAATAATTTTTTTTTCCTTTCCTGTTTACCTTGCTATGCTTCTCTTGAGATCTATTTTTGTAGACCAAATTTCCTGTTTAGTTCTGGCCTTTTCAAAACAAATGATTGAAAGTCCCCTACTTAGTTGAAGATCCATCTTTTCCCCTGAAAGATGATGCTTAGTCTTGCAGGGTAGTTGATTCTTGGTTGTAATCCCAAGTCTTTTGCCTTCTAGAATATGGTATTCCAGGCTCTTGCTCCTTTATTGTAGAAGCTGCCAGATGCTATGTAATCTTGACTATCACTCCTTGACACTTGAATTATTTTTTGTGGTTTTTTCTTGAAGCCTACAGTATTTTTTCCTTGAGATTATAGTTTTAGGGTTTTGCAACAATGTGTCTTGTGGTTTTTCTTGTGGGATCTCTTTTCAGAAGTCATTAATTGATGCTTTTACTTACGTATTTTTTTGTTCAGTTATTTATTTGTTTATTTAATATTTTCCTCTAATTGCATTAAAAAAACATTTCTTTTATATTTGTTTTTAAAATTTTTGAATTCTAGAAAGAAGCAGCTACACCCAAAGAAAGAACACTGGGAAACGAATGTGAACTATCTGCATTTTTGTTTTTCTTCCCGGGTTATTTTTACCTTCTGAATCCAATTCTCCCTGTGCAACAAGAGAACTGTTCGGTTCTGCAAACATATATTGTATCTAGGATATACTGCAACATATCTAACATATATAGGACTGCTTGCCATCTAGGGGAGGGGGTAGAGGGAGGGAGGGGAAAAATTGGAACAGAAGCGAGTGCAAGGGATAATGTTGTAAAAAAAATTACCCTGGCATAGATTCTGTCAATAAAAAGTTATTATAAAATAAAATAAAATAAAATATTTTTTTGAATTCTAGGTCCTCTCCTTGTCCCCATGCACAATTAAGAAACCACATGGAAAATTATGCAAAAAATGTCTTTAAAAGTCAAATTGTGAAAGAAAACCTAGTTCTCCCATCCTAATAAAAAACCTTCAAGAAAAATTAAGTTTAAAAAAAGAGAAAAAGAGAGAATGCTTCAATCTTTATTCATACCAATCATTTTCTTCTCTGGGTATGGATGGGATTTTTCATCATAAATCCTTCAGAGTAGTCATGGATGATTGTATTACTGAGAATAGCAAAGTCATTTACAGCTGATAATCCCGGAACATTATTATTATTTTGTATGTACTACATTTCACTTTTCTTGAATTCATGGAGGCCTTTGCAGTGTTGTTGGTTTTTTTTTTTTCCTGAGAGCATCCTGCTCATCATTTCCAATAAAACAATCATATTTCATCACAGACCCATACCATAGCTTATTTATTAAGCTATTATTTATTTATACCCCAGTTGATGGGTATCCCTTCAATTTCAAACTTTTTTGCCCCGAAAAGATAGCTGCTATGAATATTTTTCATACATATAGATAATTTTCCTTTTTAAAAATCTCTTTTGGTATTCATGCCTAGTAGTGGTATTATTAGGTCAAAGGATATACATAAATTTATATAGTCCTTCGTGCACAGATCATATATTTTCATCATTTATCAATTGAGGCATGGCTTTTATATTTTATAAATTTGAATCAGTTCCCTTTATGTTTGAGAAATGAGATCTTATCAGAAAAGATGGATTCTTTCAATGACTATTTTGCCCACGGATTCTAGAATAGCAGGGCAGGTTTTCTTGATGATATCCTGAAAAAGTGTTATTCATGTTTTGGGTTTTGTTTTGTTTTTTTGGTCATGTCCTTCAAAGTAGACCAATGATTTTTAAACTGTCTCCCAACGTATCTTGGCATCCTCCCCAGTGCTTACTGATCATTTTTTCCCCCAAGGTTCATTGATTTTTGATGATCCCTGAACATGAATATAAAGGTATCACCAATAAGTTAAGAACAAATGGTATCCCAAGACTAATTTAAAAAGCAGAAAGTTCATTTGGATGTGTTATATAGATTATGGCTTAAAAATAAATCTATTTTATTATTTTGATCACAATTCATATTCTGGTATGTGATCCTCCAATTTCTAAATCTCTTACTTTCCTTCCTCCACCTTGTGTGGAGAAGAGAAGGCTCCATCAAGGAATACACGATATATTTGAAGGGCTATTGGATGGAAGAAGAATGATTAGCTGTTTGGCCTCAGAGTTCAGGACCAGAATAATAAACGGAAGTTGTGTGAAGGCCTCAATGTTTGATGTGTCAGGAGGAACTTCGTAAGAATTTGAATTGTCCAAAAGAAGAATGGGCTGCTTTGGGAGGTCATGGATTCTCCCTCATTGTTAGCCTTCCTCAAGAGGTTGGCCAATCACTATTTGAAAATGTCAAGAAGGGCATTGTGGGTCAGATATAGAATGGACTACCATGGCTGCAAAGTCCCTTTCAATTCTTTGATTCTGTATTCTTTGACATTGATGCTATGGATCTTAGAGCTAATGAAATATTGCTTAAATCCCAATATAATCTAATTCTATCTCTCTCTGTCTTGCCTTTGTAAAAATGAAACTGAGTTTAATTATCACCAAACAGCTTTATTGTCCTTTATTCTTTAGTCCTCATCCCTATTGTCACCTTGTTGAAGTGGAGTCTTATCTTTCCCAAGTCACCTTTTCCCAGTGAGCATGATTTAAGACCTAAGAACTCTGTACTTTCAATAGAATCCATTTTTGCCTAGAAATAGATAGGTACTAACATTTATTCTTTCTGTTTTCCATGCAACAGGGCTTTTTACATGACACCTCCCAAAATTTCTCAAAGAATGATAAATTTAAAGATAGAAGAGAAATTAGAAACATTTTAGTTCAATTCTAACATTTTATAGATGAAGAAATTGAGGGCTCCCCCAAATTATGACTTACCCAAGATGGCACCAGTAGCAATCAAAAAACTTTTTAGCTTACAGGAACCCACAAAGATTAGCCTTGAATCAGTTCTCTGGATCTATATTGTTTTATTGTAAAGGCTAGCTGTCAGAAGCCATTTCTGTAAAGGAAAACTTCATAGATTTCCAACAGCTGAAAAATGGCCTCTCATCTTCTGTAGCCTGAATCTTGATTAAGCCATGGTTATTTTTCTTTCATTTATGCCAAATTCAACTAAATGTTTTCTGTTCCTATTGAGTAGTAAGATTTGATTTATAGCACGCCTTCTCTCGAGATTTCAATAAAGTTGTATTTTTAGAAACAATCTATGTGTCCATTAAGGATATTAAAAAGAAGTCAAAAGAAGAAAGCCTGAAAGGATAAATTTAAAGACCCAGTGGAGATAGCCATGTGGACAAATGAGTCTATTATTTGTGGTAGTGGGATTCCGAAATATATGAGAGAGAAATGTTTTATGGCAAAGACTATTCCAGTAAAGCTGTGTATTCTCTTCAATGGTATAGATCACCAGCCATTCATGCCTGCCCATCCTATGTATATCTTGTCCATATTCTCCCATAAGTTTGCCACAGGAAAATCCAGTGCTAGAGCTTTTTCTTGATTTTTTTTTTGACATTGTTAAGATACTGATTGAGTACATGGGCTGGCCATTGTATATCTTTCTCTGCCGTCTTAAGAAGTTACCCATCTTTTTTCATTCACACTTCTTCAATGAAATCTAAAATGTCTCTCATCTATGCATCAAACATATGAGTCCCTGAAAAATGTAACAACAGAAACCCTTTGTTCCATAACATTCTGATTATTAATATCAGGAGAGAGATTAATCAGAGATGCATGCTCCACAAGGGGGCTAGTCACTCTCATCAAGGAGATCCAATATGGAATCCAGGAAGAGGAAGGATTCCTTAGAGAAAATCAGGTTGTCCATTGATTCTCTTTGCAGGTAATTTTAAATTAATTGCATCAAGCATGGTCATGTTTGACAGTTCTCACAATGAAATCCACAGCCATTCAAAGAAGGGAAACTGAATCAAATAGGGAGAAGTGACTTGCCAATAAGTGTCTGTAGTCCTTTCAGGGTGGGTGCTCTATGCACTGTAGCTTTTTAGCTCCCCCTATTGTGCTACCTAGGTGTTTAATGTTCTAGGAGTTTTTAAATGACTAAGTTGCAGAAAAAGTGGCAACTTTAAATGATAGAAGGCATTTTCTTGTCCATTTTCTATCTCTATAAATCATAATTATCTACATTGTATAACTTGTTTGTACTAATTTGTTACAAGGGAGGATTCTATTGATGGAGCAAGTCCCTGAGAAATAAAAATAATGTTTTGTTGTTGTTGTTGTTATTTTTAAAGAATCAATAATGAGGTAGCTAATTGGTGTGTGGATAATGCACTAGCTCTGAAGTCAGAAGGACCTGAGTTCAAATGTGGCCTCAGACACTTAACTCTTCCTGAATGTGTGACTCTGGGCAAGTCACTTAACCCCAATTGCCTCAGCAAGAATATTAACAATATACTTCTTCATATACATATATATATATGTGCATATGTATATACATCTATCTATACATACATATATGTATATCTATCTATACAAGGCACATTGTCATAATGACTTAAAGTTTACAAAATGTTTTCATCATCATCATATTCTGAAGGGAATATAGAAGACATTATTATCTAGATTTTCCAGATAAGAAAACTGAGGCTTTGATGTAAAGTTGACATACCTGTGGTAATATCTGAAGTGGGATTTGAACCCATGTCTCCTCAGTCCATATCAAAAATGCCATCCACTGAATTCCATGCCGCCTTTTCAAATATAAAGGGGTCCAATTATATGCCACATGAAAAAGACTGGATGAGAAAAACGGCTTTTGTTTCTGCTGTGGGGCTTTGAAAGACCAAATTCATTGCTGCATGTAACATAAAAGTTTAGGGAGCTTGAAGCATTCTCCATCAGTGGGCCAAGGGTTCGTTTTTCATTACAGAAATCAAAAGTGATGGATGTAAAATCATCCCCACTGTTTTGATTTACTGAAGAGAAAATGCTATTCAGCACAACTGCAGCTATGAAAGCTCGGGATGGGATTGGAAAAGCACTTTGAAAATCCAGGGGGAAAGAAGTCCTGCTCTGATGTCTGATGCCTCCCATTGCACCAGCCAGAGAGATAAATCAGGGCCTGAAAAATCCCACCTAAGTTTGCATAATTAAACTTCCAATGACTGGTAGCCAAAAAGTGAAACCCAGGAAAGATAATATTATCCTGTGTTCACTGATCTCTTTTATTTTGTGATTTCCCAGTGTGATGGAGAGCCTGGGAGAAATGTCACTTCTGAGACTGAATAGACTACTTGGGCATGTCATTAACAGACCTCCGTCATCCCCAACCAGAAACAGGCCTTCCAGTTAAAAGTATTATTGCCAAATTGGTGTCAGGTTGTTAGTAGGGAAATGTGGATAGTCAGTAGTTCTCCAACCGTCCCTCATTATCTGGCCCTGGAGGATACAGTAGTCTATGGAACCCCACCCAGATGTCTCCACTGCATCTCTTACCTCAGTGACATCCCTGTTAGAAAAGTACAACAGAATGAACCTTAGCCTTATCAGAGGGGATGGTCCCATTATCGCTCATCAGGCTAGGGTGAGGAACGGCCTGTGTGAACATGAATTATTGCTGATTCTTTTTGGTCTGGACCAATTGTTACATTGATATGGTGAGATCCTATTGCATGAACTTCTAGGAAAAATGGGGAGGGTCCAAATTACAATCACCAGAAGCTGGACCAGGTCAAGGATTAGGGAGGGCATCTTCTGCTTCTTCCTCTTCTTCTTTTGAGGTAGGGAAAGGGAATGACTGAATTCAAGGGATTAGGAGGGAGGTGGGAAATTGGAGGGTCAGAGCAGATCCTTCAGGCCAGGGAGTCCATGTGGAGGAGATAGCATGCTCTCAGGACTCCATCATTTTTGTGATGTCATTTGCCTGGCCAAGACTCTAATCTTTAATCAAGCTGACTTAATGACTAGCATTTATATGGAGGTATAAGGTTTGTTAAGAACTTTGCAAATGATCTCATTTCATCCTCACAACAATCCTGAGAGATAGGTGATATTATTCTCCCCATTTTATAGATAAGGTTATTGAGCTGAGAGAGTGGATTGAGTGAATTGCCACAGATAATAAATATATGAGTTAGAATTCAAACTCAAATCTTCCTGACTCCAGCATTGCCCTTATTGTACTTATTTTCAGATTCAGTCACTTCAATGAAATCATGGACTCGGGTAGCTGTATTTTAGAAAGCCTTTTGTGGACTGAGAAACTTGGGAGTTACAAGGGGAAAAGCTTCCTCTCCTTTTAACCAGGGCCACTTTTCTTGGCCTCCCTGCTCACCTCAGTACTTGATTGTAAATCTGTCTTTAGTTTCCCAGAAACTCAATATTGGAAAGGAGCTCAGAAATCTTTTAGTTAAAAAAAAAAACTGAGCTTGAACAATAATTCCCTCAATGTTTTACTCTGTCTGTCCTACTTTTGGTAGGTGACCCATTCTACCTTTTAATGTCTGGAATTTGATGTTGACTCACATTGGATGGATGTTGGATTCTCAATTAGGTTTTCACACTGCAATCAATCAACTAACAATGTTGATCGCTAATCAATCAGTCATCTAACAAGCCTTTATGAGAGCCTATTATGTGCCACTCCCTATACTGGGTACAGGAGAGAAATATACCAAGATGAGCCAGTCCCTGCCTTTGAGGACCTTTCCATCCACTAAATTTATAATCAATTCATAACTTAGAAAAAAGTCTTATAGAATGATAATGCTCCTTGAATAGGTCCTCAATTATTTTTGCCAAGGAAGAAGAATGCAAAAAGAACCAGATGATTGAAATAGATGAGGGAACTGAGTTGAAAGAGTGGATTGAACAAATTTTCACAGGTAACAAATGTGTGAGTTAGAATTCAAACTCAAATCTTCCTGACTCTAACATTGCCCCTATTGTACCTCCTTCTGAACTCAGTCACTCCAATGAAGTAAATGAAATTTGGTGAGCAGTCTAGTTTCAGAAAAGCCTGGAAAGACTTACACGAACTGATGCTGAGTGAAGTGAGCAGAACCAGGAGAACATTATATACAGCTACATTAAGATTATGTAATGATCATCTGTGATGGACTTGTCTCTTCTCAACAATATGTTGATCCAAAAATGCCAGTACACTTGGGCTGGAAAATGTTGTCTACATCCAGAGAGAGAGAACTATGAAAACTCAATGTGGATTGAAGCAAAGTATTTTCATCTTTTTTTTAATTTGCTTGTTTTTTCTTTCTTGTGTTTTTTCTCTTTTGATCTGATTTTTCTTATACAACATGATAAATATGAAATATTCCTCATATTTAATCTATATCAGATTGCTTGTTATCTTGGGGAGGAGGGAGGTAAGCGAGGGAGGGAGAAAAATTTAGAACACAAAATCTTACAACAATCAATTACATCAATGAGCAATGAACTATTTTACATGTATTTGGAAAAATAAAATACTATTGAAAAAAGAGAAAAAAGAGAAATATTTTATATATTTTTATCTTTATATATATATGTATATATATGCATATATATATATATAAATCTTTACATAAGTCTGATGAACATTTGTGAATGTTTCACTTAATCTAATCCTCCTGATAGGGTATCCATTCATTTACCATGAAAAGCCCAGAAGGATGATAGAAAGAAATGATCATTTGATTTAAAATGGGTTGTGGTTAAACCACACAATAATATTAATAATTAACAGTAATGAATGGAATGAATGAATGAATAAAAGATCTATTAAGCATTTACTATGTGCTAAACATAGGGATACACACAGAAACATAAGAAAGTCTATATTGTGAAAGAGCTCATATTCTAATACAAGAAACAGTACATATGAAAAATTTCAGCTACAGGAGAGATGGAAGAGCCTTATTGCAATAAAGTACATGGCAGTACACCTTCTTTAGACTCAAAAATCTCTCTGTTTCTGATATTGAACTGTTGGGCTGTGCCAATGATTTTAATAGTGGGAATTTAGTTTGGGGGGGGGGGACTTTTTACTCCCAATTTTTTTTAACATTTTAATTTAAAGTTTTGAATTTCTAATTCTAGCCCTCACTGATATGGCAAACAAACAGATATAGGTGATATATATATATATATATAATTATGTAAAACATTTCTCTTTTAGTCATTTTATAAAAGAATAAAAGAAAGTGGATAAATAGCGTGATTCAGTTTGTATTCAATCAATATCAGTTGTTTCTCTGGAGGTGGATAATATGCTTCATTAGTCCTTTGGGATTGTCTTGGATCATTGTGTTGCAAAGAGCTAATTGTAAATGAACTAAGTCATTTACAACTCTCCATCAAACAATATTATTGTTACTGTGTATAATATTCTCCTGCTTCTGTTTACTTCATCATGCATCAGTTCATGTAAGTTTTACCAGGATGAAATCATCCTGCTTGTCATTTCTTATAATACAATAATATTCCATTACAAGCACACACCACAGCTTATAGAGCCATTCCATACTTGATGTACATCCCTTTGGTGTCTAATTTTTAGCCACCACAAAGAGAGCTGCTATAAATACTTTTGTATAACCAGGACCTTTCCCTTTTTGGAGGGTGACTTTGGGATGTAGACTTAGCAGTGGTATCACTGGTTCAAAGGTATGCATAGTTTTATAGCTCTTTGGGCATAGTTCCAAATTGCTCTCGGGAACTGTTGGATCAGTTCACAACTCCACCAACAACACATTAGTGTTTGAGACTTTTCAAAATATATGCTGTACATGTTACTTGCTATAGAAACAATTTCTAGGTATATCCCCATGTTGGTCTGCAGGGTCTTCATTCAGCTGAGCATGTAGACAGTGTATGAAGGATAGGTTCCAAACTAATCCCATACAAACACAATTAACCTACTAGCAAAATCATGATGCAGCTCGAATTCTAAGAGCTCTAAATATTCCTACATCAGCCTCTCCCAGTAGCCCATGGAAAGAAATCCTGTATTCAAAGCAGCCATTTCCAAATTGTGTGACTGCACAAATCATGGAATCTCTGATTGTCAGCTTCTTCACCCACAAAATCAGGGAATTGGTCTAAATTATCTCCATGATTCCTTCCACATCTATCTAAAATCTAATTCTATGATGCAGGTAGAGCTGGTTCTTCTCTCCCCACCTCCAATACCATACATATTTTATCAGAGCTGAAAACTGCACAACTTTAAAAAATAAGTTACAATAAAAAACAGAGAATGGATAAACTAACTCAGCACTCTGTCCTCTATATCTTATTTCCTAATTGGGGGAGCTCTGTAGTTGGTTGTAAATGGACGATCTTTGCAGTGTCAGGTGAAAATGATTTTTTTGGAAACACATCCCTGTAGAAGGTTTCTAGTTAGACTGACTTATTTGGATGTATTTTTAAATTAGTGCCATTTCTTCTTCTCTTACATGACTAAATGACACAGTTTTTAAAAGAGCCCAGATTAAGAAGTTTAGGACTTCCTTGCCTATCCCAGAATCTCAGAGTTGGAAGGGATTTCAATTTGTATTTAGTCTAACACATCTAACAAGAATCCTCTTTAAAACACATTGAAAGGCCAAATGGATGGCTGATAATCATGAAGCTGTAGTTTGAAGACCTCCAGTGAGGGGAAATCCTCTATTTCCAGAAACTGACCATTACAATTTGAGATAATTTGAACTATCTTTTCTCGACCATTCTTGAGCTATACTGTCTTCATTCCAACAACTTCCCCTCACCCCCACTAGAACCTTGGACTTTGCCATGTGTCACTAAGATCTGGTAAGTAAGCCTGTGCCTTATCTTGCCCAGAATCAGGCTACCATGTCACTTCCCAGCTATTCTCAAACTCTTGCTTCCACCTTTCTGCTCCTCCTTATGTATTGTCTTCTTCCATTGGATAAAGGCTTATTAAGGACAAGGATTGTCTTCTTTGGTTTTATTTCTGTTGTGGGCATTTAATTCAGATGCTGGTTCCTAGTGACCATTTAATATATGCTTCTTCCTTCATTCATTCTTTGGATTTTGGGGTCATTGTTCAATCTGATATTCTTTTGTACATCATCAAAGGAGTCCAAATGTCAGAATTCATCTTCTCTGCACTTTTTACAGGACCATATTTACCTGAAAGCTACCATTGGTCCTATTTTTTGCCTTCTGTGACCAGGTGGAAAAGTTCAGTTTTTTTTTCTTACTTAACAGTCCTTGAAATACATGTAAGCAACTATTATAAATTCATTCCATCAAATATTGATTACCGCCTTCTGTGTACAAGGCACTGTAGGAGAAGCTGTGGATACGAAGACAAAAAGGAAAAATAACCCCCTCCCAATTACGTTCCTCATCCCCAGAGTCTTTTCTTCTCCAATTTAAACACCCCCAGTTTGTTCAAGAACTTCTTATAGGACATAGATTTAAGACCCTTCACCACTATGGATGATTTTCTTTGAAAACTCTCTATCTAATCAATATCCTTCTTAGATCATGGTGCCCAGAACTGGCCACAGTCCTCCAATTGTTGTCTGACCAGGATGGAATACAATGAGACTATCGATTCATTTTGGGGTCTTTTTTATTCCATATACAAATACTCTGTTTATTTCTTAAAACCAGACTCTGCAGATGTTATGGACGTTTTTTGGTTTTTGTCTAAACATCCTAAATTTCTGAAAGAACAAAATATTCTCAGACCAAGAATAGAATTTGCAATCAGACTTTTAGAACTAAGAACACGAGTGCATTGTCTTGGTAGTCCTCATCACGTTTTACGGTAAAAATCAAATACAAGTGAAACTAGCTAACCTCTGAGTTCCCTCTTAAATCTTAGATTCTGTATGAACCTCTGGCCAGGAGTCAGTGGAAATTAATTTCCATCCAGTCAGGGCTTTTGGGGGGGAGTATTTTGATTCAATAATCATTTATCAAAGGCACTGCCTGCATGAAAGACACTGGGAAAAGAAAAATGAAATCACAGTCATATACTCATGCAGCTGACAATCTTCTACCAGAAGATAGGGGATATACACCAATATCCATAATTCAATACAGAATTGGTTGAGAAGGAAAAAGAATCCAGACTAAATGGCATAAGAAAAGCAGGCGTCGCTCCACAACTTATAGGGAATGCCCAATTTGCCTGTTCCAAAAGATTTCTTATTAAGTCATTTGGAATTTAGGATCACTTTTCCATGGAAACAATGCTATAAATGCTTATTATGTTCCCAGGCCAAGGCTCATTCCTATGTTTCTCCCTGGATAGAGGTGACCCTGGACTTTCTAAGGCAAGGCCAGCAGGGCTTAAGCTCTGGCAAATTCTGCCAAGACTCAAATGAAACCCTGGCAACACCCCATGTCTGCTCTCTGAGAATGAGCCTGGCTAAGCACAGAGAGGCTCGTCACTAGATAGATGACAACTCAGTTCTCAGGGTATGTTAGCTATGGCAGCCCAGGAAACAGATTAAAATTAGCACATGGCCCTCCGGCCTCCATGGTTCCATTCTCCTTCCACAAATGGCAGTGGCACAATGATAAAAAGGGGTGTGTGTGTGTGTGTGTGTGTGTGTGTGTGTGTGTGGTGGGTCAACAAAGGATAGTCAGAATCACATAGTTCTTAGAACCTCTAAAATCAGAAATGTTACTACTGGTACTCTTAATAAAAATTTTGTTCCAATTAAAAAAAAAAAGAAAAACTTAATCACTTTCACATTGACTTTCTTGCTATAATTGAAACCAGGAGACAAAAGGAATTGTAACTAAATTGGGAGTTTACAAAATACTAGAGTATTTTCCATTTCCTTTTCCAGGTCATTTTACAGATGAGGAAACTGAGGCAAACAGGGTTAAGTGACCTACTTAAGTTAAGTGAGATTCTGTGGCTGGATTTGAACTCAAATCTTCTTGATTTCAGGGCCAGCATTCTATCCACTGCACCATCAAGCTACCTATATTTTGTATTTCAGTGAATTGGTCTCCTTGGCAATCCTATGTATTTCACTTTATGCCCCTCAAAGGTTTATTCTAAGGAGTTCATAAGCTTCACCACACTGCCAAAAGGACTCTGTGACACAAAGAATATTAAGATTCCCCAAGGTAAATGGGAGAATGATTCATTCATTAAGAGTCCAAAGAATTGGTTTCATTGTCTACCCAAAGGCATCAAGAAACATGATTTCATGGGACACTGAGTTGTCTTATCTTGCTATGTTCACAATGAACATCAACAAAAGACAAAGATGAAAATCATATGTGACAATTTTGTGACAGATGAGACTCAGAGGCAGGAAGGGTATTGCTTGTGAGGTCCTACTGTGGTGTAGTTCTCTTATTTTACAGATGAGACCTAAGACCAACAGCAATAGAACACTCTGCCCAAGACCATGTAGGAAGTCAAATATCAGAACTGAGATTCAGGGGCTTTAACTCCAAATCCAATACACTTTCTACTAAATTTCCTCCTTACCACAAAGATCATTTCAGATGCCAGTAGAGTCTTTCCTGACTCTTTCAACTGCCAGCACCTCCCCCTCCCCTTCACCCACCAAGTACTTTTTTTTTTTTTTTTGTAAATCCTTATAAATATACAAGTAGTTTTTTGTAAAAGAAAGTAAACTGGAAGGCAAGGACTTTCATTTTGGACTTTGTATCTCCAGGACCTAGGACAGTGCCTGACACATAGCAAGCATACGATAAATGCTTGTCGATCAACTGCACCATGTTGAGAAATTCTCTGAAGAAATTAATGAGATTTTCCAAACCAAAATAACATGTACTGATACTCACCAGCTGGCTAAGAAAGGAAGATAATAAAACAGTATAGGTTATTGTAAATTCTTGGCAAAGAGAGGCTATAAAGATAGGGTTAGGGTAAACACCAAAAAATGCAATTGACCATATCTTAATAGTTAGGAAATGACTAGTTATTATCCTGGAAATCATTTCAGAATCAACTCTCTGTGTGCAGTCTGGTCATTGAGAGCTTATGGGTCATTGAAAGCTAAAATAAAAACTAAAGTAATAAAAAGATAAAGATAAGATACTGCAGCTCCAACCTAATCTGTTTAAGCAATCTCCTGGCTAAAAAAAAAAAAAAAAAAAAAACACAAAATGGATAAAAGCAATGACACTGACTCTGATAACTTTTTAAGAAGTTATGAAAAAAATATAACAAAATAGTCATCGTCATAAACAACGGGGAGAGCCCACTCCAGACTAAAAATATTCAATCTCTTTGCCATGTTGAGAAATAATGAAACTCACAGCAGCACATATTTAGATAATATGTTTATTTGCAAAGAATTTAGAATTAATAATGATTATATTATACTTTATATTATCTTATAATATTATATGTTATATGTATATATGTTAACAATTATACTATAATAATGATAATGATTGAAATTATGATCAGAAAAGAATGAAAAACAGTATGGGATCTGATAAAAGTAGCTAAGTCTGGACATCCTAAGAGCATTTGTAGGTGACACAGGGTAATCATGAATAAATGTGAAATGGAATTTTTCAATTTCAGAAACTTTCATTTCTGTGTTGACTTATTTTTCATTATTTGAATGAGAACTTATTTGATTTTTAATTACACTTAAATTATTTAATTTTAAAATCACATTTTAATTTTGGTCTAACTAGATTATTTCTAAGTTTATATGCCTGAGTCTGTCCAGGAGGGACTAAGTAGGCATTTGAGAGAATGGGATTATGGGGTTTTCTCCCAGAGTGCTCTCTGGCCCTAAGAGCTTCAAGGGAGGTGTGAATTCACAAAGTTACATAGTTAACTTTGTGAATCTCCCATACTTGTGAACTCCAATGAGTACTTAAATACTTCTTGCTTATATGAGCTCTCTAAAGGTGTGAACACAAGCATTGTATCAATTAGTTCTACTTAGTACCTTGTTTCAGGTTCTGGCCCAAAACATCTCCTTGTAAGATCAGATCAATGATACTGAACTGTGCTAAATTAGATAATTATTTTCTATCAACTCTAATGACTTAACAGTTTGTAAAGATTCCAACAGGCACTGGCCTACTTCACTTTATTTTGTATTACTCCTCTTTACAAGCAATACATTCCAGCCAAACTTGACAATTAACTCTTCCCCAAACTCAACACTCCCACATTGCTTCCATGCATTTGTTCAAGTCAGCCTACAAGAATGGAAATAGATTTCTTCATCTCTGCTTCTCAGAATTCAAGATTCATCTCAATGCCATCTCCTCTATAAAGTCTTCCCAGATCTCCCCAATTCCTAGATCACATAATATAGATTTATAAAATTTTTGTTGGTGAAAAGCACTTGGATTCATTTTACAGATAAGGAAACTGATAAGTGTCTAAGGTCACTTAGGAAATAAATGGCAGAAGTGGGATCCAAATGTCAGCAGTCCAACTGTATTGTCATTATTCTCTCCATTGTATCATTCACTTAGTGCTTTCTCCCTTCTCCACTTTCCTATGATTGTATTTATTTGTTTTCACATTGTGCCCCCTTAGAAGAAGGTAAGTTCTTTTTCATCAGGGATCATTTCAGTGCCTTGAATATAGATCTTCCATGAGTCAGACATCACACTAGACAGACCCTATGCAAAGTTTTAGAACAACAATTCCTAAAAAGGCTTTGAGACTTCCCTTAGATTTGAGTCATCACAAAATAAATGCATACCATGGAGAGTAGGATTTTCTAGTTATAAAATTATAAATCTTTATAAAAAGTATTCAACCAATTCTCCCTGTGCAACAAGAGAACTGTTTGATTCTGCAAACATATATTGTATCTAGGATATACCGCAACATATTTAACATATATATAGGACTGCTTGCCATCTAGGGGAGGGGGTGGAGGGAAGGAGGGGAAAAATCGGAACAGAAGCGAGTGCAAGGGATAATGTTGTAAAAAAAAATTATCCTGGAATGGGTTCTATCCATACAAAGTTATTATAAAATTAAATTAAATTTTAAAAAAGAAATTTGAAACATAAAAAAATAAAAATAAAAATAAAAGTATTCAAATGACCCTCCCATAGATGGCTGCCAAGTTCTCCCCTTTTTGCTAGTAACTCTTCTTGCCATATCCATAACCTTATGACCCTTTTCTTCAAGAAAGTAGTTAGAATATTCAGTTATAACATTTCTGGCTTATTGGAGAAATCCAAAGCTCCCTGTTACCGGGGAAGAGGGAATTATGGAATTGTAGCAGATGTCATGTGTTTGTTGGAGATGGCACTTGGCAATCATTTGGACTATTTGACTAATGATTATAAGCAACTCCCTAGCACCATGTCCAGTGAAGATGAGAAATTTAAAGGCTAATTTCATTAGTCCATAATTGGCTCCTCCAGGAATTACCACCTGTGCTAATGGCACCTGTAGGGGACTCTTTACCTGTCTCTAGTGCTTCTTTGACATCCACATTGCAAGTGAACATGTCTCATCATTTCTGTTCGAAGTCGCTCTTTTAAAAGCCTGTGTTTTCGTGACATTTTTTTAAGCTTCAGGGATTCTGGGGCTGGTATTTGAGTGACATTTAGAACAGTATTTACAAAGAGATTCAGTGGTGAAATGGAGATCTATATCTGAGATGGAATTTAATTTCTACATTTGGTCCCACTTTGCAATTTTATTGGTATAGATAACTCAGTGCAAGAAAACTCCTTCAACCGATGCAGTTAACTACCCGCTCGGCAGTTTATGGAGGTGAAGGGATATATAGATAAAATAATTCACATTCAGCCCAACCCTTAAAGATTTTTCTGTACATATAAGGAAGATAAATTAAGTACATTCACAGCTACAAGACAAATTATAACATGTTAAATGCTTGGGCAAAATCCAAACCAAGTGGCAAAACAGAGATATCTTCTAGCTTATAGGGAGGAATCAGAGAAAGGTTTATGGACAAAGTGGCAGCTGAGATGAATCATATGGCAAAGAATGGATTTTCACAAAAGACATGCAGAGGATCCACATCAGGCTCGAGGAAGGAATAGACTAAGGAGAGGCTTTGATTGGAGTGTAGAGTCCCTGATGAGGCTAAGAAAATAGGTGGGAACTAGACTGAGGAAAGCCTTGAAGGGTAGTCACCAGGAACGGAGTCTATATTTCATTTGGTATACAATGGAGCTTTTTGAGGAAAAGAGTATCAATGTCAGACTTGCGGGTTTGTTATTGTCATTGTTTTGTCTTGTTTCTTTTTTTTTTTCTTTTTTGGAGGCAGAATTAAGTGACTTGCCCAAAGTCATACAGCTTATAAGTGTCAGAGGCCATATTTTAACTCAAGTCCTCCTGTGTCCTGTGCTAATGCTCCATCTACTGTGCCACCTAGTTGCCCCCAGACCAGACCTCCTCCTCCTCATCTTCCTCCTCTTCCTCCTCCTCTTCCTCCTCCTCCTCCTCCTTTTAAGATTATCTTTGCAACTACAAGGATGATAAAATTATATTGAATTTACATGAAATTACATGAAAATTGGAGTCTGGACGACCAATTAAGCAACTATTACTGCAGCCTAAAACAAGTAATGAGGGATAGTGACAGTGAGCAAGAAGAGGGAACAAGCATTTATTAAGCACCTATTATATATCAGTCACTGGTTTAAATGCTTTACAAATACTATTTCATTTCATGCTCATAACAACTTGGAAGATAGATGTTATTATTTCCATTTTACAGTTAGGGTTGCTGAGGCAGATAGAGGCTAATTTATTGGCCCAACATTTCATAGTTATTAAGTATATGAGGCCAGATTTCACTCAATCCACTGTGATATCTTAAATGCCTCCTAGATTTAATATTTATTTCAGATACAAAATTTGAAAGGATTTGGCAACATGTTAGATTTTTAAGGGAGTTGAGAGAGTCAAGAATGAGTTGTGGTTTGAGCCTAGGTGACTGAGAGGACAATTATATGGCACCTTCGACAGAACTAGAAAATTAAGAGGAAGGATTTGTTCAGGGAAGAAAATTAATAAGAATGTTTTTGGCTCTGTTGAGTTTAAGGGGTTGGCAGGCTGGGCACCTGGAAATGTTTGGCTCTCAATCCTAAAGGATTGGGCTTGGCATTCTAGAGGGAGCTGGCCTGAGAATTGCAAGGGCTTTCTGATGGAAGACCAATTCAAGAGGAATAAAAATAAGAGGAAGTCAACAAGAGCTATCTTTTATAGACATGTCTGTTTTGTAGGAAAGGGCATGGTCTCCTCAGAAATGGGGGGGCCAATGATACCACCACAGTGAGTTGTTATGAGAGCAAGATGAAACAAGATCTATAAAGTACCATGTGTAAGTGTGATATTCTTGTTGTTATTATGAGAGCCAACTTGGTGCAGTGGACGAAGCACTGGACCTGGAATCAGAAGTGCTGGTTTCAAATCTTGAGGAAGTCAATTAACCTTTCTTGGTCTTGGATTCCTCATCAATAAAATATGGGATAAGACTAGATGACTTTCAAGGCCCCTTCTAGATGAATCATAAAGATAACCTCTGAAACCTCAGTTTCCCCTTTTGTAAAATAGATTATATGGCCATTAAGATCCTTACTAGCCCTGAGCCTATGATCCCATGATTTCCATCCTTGTCCTTACATCATTTCGAGAGTGATACCGTTATTTTCTGTTTGTTCTACAATATCACAAGAATCACAAGGCTGGGAAAATTAGAAATGTTAGTCTCTGAAGCAATCCCAGTGTTACAGCAGTTACTCTTTACTTGATGGAGGAGAAGAAGGTGATGATGAAGACAGGAATGAGGAGAGGTAACATTTCTATCATGTTTTTAGGTTTGCAAAGCACTGTATGAATGTATACTTTATCTTCCCAAAAGCCCTGTGGGTTAGGTGTTATTATTATCATCCCCTTTTTATAGCTAAGGAAATCAAGGCTGAGAGCAATTGAGTGGCTGAAGGGAGTTGAGTGACTTGTGCAGTGTCACCCAAGTGATAAGTGTCTAAGGTGGATTTGACTTTCAGCATTCTAGGCACTGGCTGCTTCCCTCCTATCTCAAATCAGAGGGAAAGCCCAAACCTGGGTGGCTTTTTGGAGTCAGAAATTTTAACTTAGATTTGAGAGGACCCAGTGTTCTCCAGCACAACTCCCTCTATTATTCATTTTTTTTCTTTTCAGAGAGGATTGAAGCCATCACAAGGTATGTCATAATTTACATGGAAATTGGAGGTAAGCAAGGCAGAGTTGCACAATGTCCTCATCTTCACTCTCTTTTGCAAACTCATTGAAACCCAGTGGTAGGGCAAAAGTCAGGCCAAGTGGCAATGACCTGGGAGGCAGTGGATGACCTTGATTTCTTTCATGTCTGACCAAGTTCTAAACACTCCACAGCCCCTCCTTCAGCTGCCTTCACAGCGGTTGGAGCAGTCTTTTTATCACTTTCCCCCATTTTGCTTGGGAAAGTCTTCACGTGTTTCCCATTCCCCTATGTCACTAATGGGTTTGAGGTCCATTGGTTACCTTCAATCTTATTTAGCCCATCTGCCAAAAATGGCTTACCAGGTTTGGCCATTATACATGTCACACAGCTTCTTAGAGTCACAGGTAAGAATTGGGTGAGAGGTGGGCACCGAAGGTGAATGAGCAGCCTTAAAAATGGCTCAACAATCCTCCCACCAGAGATATTAGTCCGCCTGAACACCCCATCTACCCACAACTTCCTTTACCTATTTTACAGGTGAAGAAACTGAGGTCTAAATAGTCACTAAGTGACTTATTCAAGATGAAACAGGCAGTAAATGGTAGAAAATGTATTCTCTGATGCCAAAATCTTGGGAAAATTCTGCCAAACAATTCAATTTTAAAACTGTTACAATGTTAATTAACACATGGAGGGAAACTCAGATAAAGGGTGACCAAACAACTATGGGGACCAAGACAATTAGAACCAAGACATCTCTAAAGCTGGAACCTTCTGGTCTAACCCTCTAGGAAAATGATGTGATTTATCTGGAGTCACACTACTAGATAGGACCTGGGGGCTAATTACAATTTGAGACTAAGAGGTACCCACAGGCTATACCTCAAGGCTTACCTTGACTATACCCTAGGACTTTAAATGGATGCCCTGCAGATTTCTGGAAAGACAACAGTCCTACCAGAGGACAGCTGTAGTGAGCCTTTTATATCTGGAGGAAATATTCACATCATTTAACACAGTGCTCAACACATAGTAGGTGTTTAATGTATGAGTGTTGACTTTGCCTATCTGATCACAGATACACTGAAGTATTTTGATTATGAAAAGCCAACTAGGCAAAGATAGACTTTGAATGGAGGAATAAGAAAAAAAGTAGGAATAGGAAATAGAAATAGAAAAAAAAAGTAGAAATAGAAAATAAATAGAAATAGAAAAAATAAAAAATAGAAATAAGAAAATACAGGCAATAGAAACAATAAAGATCTTGTGATGGTATCGATCCTCTTTGAAAACAAAGGATGAACAATAGAGTGAATCATGTCACCCTTTCACACACACACACATACACACACACACATACACAGACACACACACATACTTTATATTGATCACGTATAGCCTCCTACCCACAAACAATCCCTTAATTAAAGCCATTTTGGCACTTGGGGAGAGAGGAGGGCTGTTCAGGTTGAATTATGAATTGGAAGATCAGACTAAAAACATCTTAAGGAAAGAAAAAAAAAAAAAAACAAGCCAAAATAGCAGCTACCTCTCTTCCTCTTGGATAAAGAGGAAAGTTGTAGAAGGAGATTCACAAGAAGGGACTCTGGTGAAGCATCTTCCTTTTTCTGTCAGCTCAGGAAATTCAGGGAGACCCTGGGGGAGCTGTAACCCATCTGTGTTCTGAGAGCTCTATGTTCCAGCCACCTTTAATGGGATCCCCTCAAAGTCTTTTTTTTTTTTTTAAATAAGCCCACACGCTTCTAAAAAAGGTATTAAAATGTTCTCTCATACCATTTCTGCCAATCCCAATCTCACACTTGCATGGTCTTTCCACTCTCATTGAAGGCCTTAAATAAAATTTCTGAGTCAAGGACCATCATTGGAAACTCCTTCCAAGAATAGTCATGGAGTACTTCTTTCTTAGCAACAACACTGCCCTCATCATGACTAGTCACCAGCATTTGTTGTTCAGAAATTGTCCACAGCCTCAATCCAACTCAAACCAAAAAGAAACAAAATATTTAGCCAAGAGAAAACTGTGTCCTTTTCCAAATAAAAAAAAATGAGACAAAATCACATCACATCCTGTACTAGGTGCTAGGGACAGAAATGAAATACTCTATGGACTCAAATAGCTTCAATACCATTAAAGAAAATCACATGAATACACATGAGTTTATGACACACACACATTTATGCTAAATATGTATCTATAATCTATATAAATAATGCATAATTATATGTATAGATTATATAACTTTTAATATAAATAATAATATTGTATATATATGTATATATTATCTAAATATATTTGGCATAAACTTATATGTGTATGTATGTACATATATATATATCAATATCAAGCACCTACTATGTGTTAGGCACTGTGGTAGGCTCTGGGAATACAAATACACAAGTTAATCAATCAAATGCCTCCAGAAGCTTACATCCTATGGGGAAAATCACATACAAATAGATGATTGATTGAATGAATGAATGAATGAATGAACATTTGTTAAGTACTTACTATATACACTTAGGGAAAACAAATGGAAAAAAAAAATCTAGATGGTCCTTGCTTTCATGAAACTCATATTCTACTTGGGAGAAACAACATAGTTCTGTTTCAGGACAGGTAGAAAAGCCTGGAAGTCATAAAGATGCAATTGACAAAGCACAAAGGTGCTCAGATTATCTCATTAGGTCAGATGAGAATGCCAAAGGGCCTTCAGAGATAGCTGAGCAAGACCTGGATAGAGCAGAACTTAGTGGCAGGGCATATGGGCCTGATGGTCCTTCCTTGCACCAGAAGGAATAGAGTTGGTGATTAGCATCTCAGATTAAATACACACTAATGAGAAGATGAAACACTAGCACCTGTGGCAGGCAGGGGGATCTATCCCCCAAAGAGGTTCATATGGAAGAGAGTGCATGAATTGAACTTTGAAGGAGACTAGGGATTTTATGGAACAGGTGAGGAGGAAGTAAATTTCAGGCAAGAATAAGAGTCAATGCAAAGTCATCCTTCAGTAGAAATATAATGATAATTTGAGATTGGGGGATTGGCAATATCAAAGGGGAAAAAAAGAAAAAAAAATGAAGTTACAGCATCAGGAGATAGACAGTAGGAAGTAAATGGTTTGTTTTGCTTGGGAAGTAATTAAAGAATGAATTCTAATGTGATAGTTTAAAACGTTTGAGAGACATAATTTCTGGGTAATTTAATCATTTTATTAATAATGCAAGCATTTTAATTAAAAGGATGGTCATTTGGCTGTCTCTTAGATCAAAACAATCAAGATGGTGGCTCATGGTTTATATGGCAATCAACTCTGATTGGTTAACAATTATGGAGAGAATTAATATTACAATAAAGGACTAGACCTGAATTTTATATCATTTACTTCTAAATTAGCCCCAGCCTTGGACAATATATTCAAAGAATTTATCCTCAGGCAAATCTGAGTAGAGCACAAAGGCTGCCCCATCTGGGTGGGGTCTGGAGAGAGAAAAAGATTAATTCAACCTTCAGAGACTGAGGTGTTGAAAAAATGATAAAAAGAAAAAGTGTTAAAGAGTTGAGAAAACTTACAAAAATAATTTCAGGGAGGGGAAAGGAGCTGATTTCTGAGTTTTATGTTAAATTCAATGTAAGGAATAGTTATAAGTGCCCTATGGACAGAATGATCGGCACGCCCCCAAATTTGGGGCATTTTTTTTCTTCTAATTATTAATATATCAAGCAAAAGTCCTGGAACATTTTTCCTTCTGTCAGATACAGTCATCGATAACAGACCATTCTTTTTTTCTTTTCCTTGCCTCTATCCTCACTGTTTCTGATATTTTTTTCTTACCCAGGGACAATGCTGAGAGAATTCTTCAGTATCCGAATAGGTAGTTTTGATACTAAAGATGAGTATATTATATGCCCTCAAATTGACTCTTCAAGACAAATTCAAGTGGGTAAAAGAGAGAATACAAGCCACAATCCCACAGTGGAAAGATAATACCCTAGGACATGAGCAATTGTGAGATCACTGCCTTCAGAACTGAAAGGTGAGGCAAGGTCAGACCAAAAGGATACCATGGGTAGAATATGAGGGGAAAGGGAACTATTTGTAAGTTTTTGATTTTGGCTCATTATTCATGCTGAATGCTAAATTCATTGCTTTCTATACTGCTGAAAGGATTTAAGTGCTACGATTCTAGTCTAAATTTCAGTGCTCTGGGACAAAGTCCAGATTGCACCATCTTAGATACAATCTAGAGCTTTTAAGCCAATCTGATAAACTCTTCTTTACAGTATTCTAAAACATATCATAGTTCCTTGCTGTTAAAAAGAGGAATAAATTATTTTTCAAATCATTCACCAGAGCAAGGCATGCATGATTCAGGGGAAAGGATCCCATTTTTAAAATCAGGTTCGAATACTGGTTCTGTCAGATTGACTATTGTGTGACCCTGGGCAAGTGGCTTAATTTCTCTGAGCCTCAAATCCTCATGTGTTGAATTAAAACAGCATCGAAGACTGTATCCAATTCTAAATCTAAGCCCTAGTGGATAATAATGATGAAGCCTCCCAGATTTATCAAGCAAACATTCTATGCAAGGCAGGAACTGAAGTTTCAATGATAAATAAAAATTTAATAATAATAAATACTACATTCTATTGCATATATCATGTAACATATTGATATAAAAAATGCATTAATGTTTATATTACAGACCAGGGCTTCTTAAACTTTTTTCTTACTCATGACCCTTTTTTGCTCAAGAAATTTTCACATGACTCTAGGTATATAGGTTTATAAAATAGGAATACAAATCAAACATTTACTGATAATAAATCATAATATCATGATCCCCAGATTCAGTTATGAGGTCCCATAGGGGGTCACAAACCACAGTTTAAGAAGCTGGATTATAGACAACAAAATATAAGTATTATATAAATATATCTTTTTAGAAAATAAGTTTAAGGACAAATAAATTTTGAATAATAAATATTTGTGTATATAACAAATATATTTATACTTATATGTAGCTACATTATATGCATTCTATTATAAATTATATATTTATATGCATTTATATTATGTTATACATAGAGAGATACAAATATATATTTATAAATTATGAACAATGAAATATATAGATACAATAGTAAATAAATTCAAGGATAAATTTCTAATAATAAATATATGCATATGTAATGACTATATTGTTGCCTATTATATATCATATGAACATATTACTTATTTTTATTTTTATCATATTTATCATATAATATATAAACACATATATTGATGAGGTATGGATCGTGGCAGGAATATGGGTTGGTCTCCTAGTTCTCCAAAACACCAAGTTAGGGCGGGTTTGAAGCTAGAAATTCGCTACACAAAAGGCTGTGATAAGAAAAGGCTTTATTAGAAAGACACTAAGATGTTTTCTTGGTGGGGAATATCAAATGATTTCAAAGAGACATTTTCTAGAGACTTATTTCATATAGGAACAAAACAATAGAAGGGAGAAGGTTAAGCCATTTAAGTTTTGCATCCAAGGAGGTGCATACTTTAGATAATCTTTCTTCCTGCTTCCAGAAGGTGTGGGACCATATAAGTTTGTATATGAAAAGAGTCTTTCTCCAGAGTTTCTTCCAGAGAACGTAAATCCACTTAAATTGTTCCTGCCAGGCTGTCGATTTTGTCCTCATCATATATATTTATCATGTAATATATAAACAATATAATAATTATATATTATAGAATAAAATATATGTGTAAATATATATGTTAACGACTAAATAAGTAAGTTCAAAGACAAGTATTTTATGCCAGACATATATAAAAATTGGGAATAAAAGAAAGGCAAAGGATAATTGCTACTCTCAAGAAGCTGTCTAATGGGGAAGACTCTATGCAAACAAGATAAGTGCAGGATAAATTGGAGATAATCTCCGAAGGAAGTCGCCAAGATTAAGCAGGATTGGGAAAAGTTTCTTGCAAAAAAGAGGCTATGAGCTGAGATTTAAAGGAAGCCAGGAAAACCTATGGAAAGAGGAAAGAGTTCCAGGTATAGTAGAAAGCCCAAGAAGACTAGAGTAGGGGATGGAGGGTTACATGTGAAGAACAACAATGGATTTGGGCTGGATGGAAGAGTACATGGGATGATTAGGGTCTAGGAAAGCTATAAAGAAAGAGGCCATTTGTTCTTAAGGCTTTAAAAACCTTCTGGAGATAAGGGGAGCCTCTGGAGCTGATGATGAATGTGGTTTAAGATCATCAATCTGACAGCTGAGTATAAAATGGATCAAAATAGAGAGAGATTTGAGGCAGGCAGACCCACTAGCAAACTATTACAATCATCCAGGTGAGAGCTGGTGAGAGCCTGATACCTGTGTCAGAGGAAAGAGTAGAATATATATAATAGAAAATATGAAAGTAGAAATGACAAGACTGAGAACTGATTGGATTTGAAGGATAAAAGAGAGAGAAAAAGTGAGGTTGCCCTAAGCATGGTGAGCCCAGGTGACTGGGAAGGTAGGGGCTCAATAAGAGTAGGGAGGCTATTAAGAGGGGAAGGTTTGGGGAGAGATAATGAGTTCAGTTTTGGATACTTTGGGTTTAAGATGTCTATGGGAAATCCAATTAGAGAACTCAAGCTGGAGCTCAGCAGAGAGATTAGGGTTAGACAAGTAGATCTGAGTCATCTGCCTAGGGGTGATAACTGAAACTATGGGAGCTGATAAGATTACCCAGTGAAATAGGGAGGAGAGAGGAGAGGAGAGAGCCTGGGGCAAAGCTTTGGGAGACACTGGCAGTTAGCATCTGTGGGAGAAACTTTCAAGCTTAGAAAAAGATTACTTTTATGAGTATCCACAAAGCCATGTGGTTCCTGAATATATTTAATAATCCATGGTCCATTATTCCATGCAAATATCCCTTTTTCCTATGGGGCTAAATGAGCCTTCTGGCTGGAGACCTTCTTTTCTTAAAAATTCTAGTTCTAGGCTCTTTGGTTCTTGCTTGAGTTGTGCTGAATCTATCTAGTGTTTATGATTGTTTAGAGACCCAAGGTAATCATCTCCATCACTTTTAGTGGGTTTTCCTCCCTCACCACTAGAGGGAAGTGTTACTTCTGTTTATTTCTTCCTTAGCATATTTAGTTTAGCAGAGAAATGTTGACCTCCTTCCTCTATAGAACAGACCTGTACCTACATTCTGTTCTTTTTCTCTCTTCAAGGCACTTATTTTTTTTTTTGCAAAAACAACAAAAAAAGAGATTCTGGTCTACTATTAAACTCTACATTCTGTTCCCAAATCCTTTGCAGAAAGAACGGTGAGCCCTGGCATTCTGGGAGATTATAGAATACTCACATCAGCCAACAAGTGTTAAGTGTTCATGATGTGCAAGACACTGTCCTCAATACTAGGGGTACAAAGAAAGGCAAAAACAGGGTCTCTGCCCTCAAGAAGTTCATATTATAATAGGCTAGACTGACATGAAATAAATACATAAACAAGAGTAAATAGAAGGTAACCTCAAAGGCAGGGCTAAAATTCCAGGCTTCTAGAAGAAGGTGGCATTTTAACTGAGCCTTGGAAGAAGCCAAGGAAGCTAAGACCAAAAGTGGAGGGGAAAGAGCAATCTAGACAGGGGGGACATCCAATGAAAAGTCAGAGTTAGGAGATGGAGTGTCACATGAGAGTTCAGTGAGAAAGCCAGTATCACTGGGTCAAAGAGTACCCATAATGAAATGTGTAAAAAAGCTGGAAAAGTAGAAAGAATCAAGCTTGTGAAGAGCTTTAAATGCAAAACAAAAAAGGTCCTATTTGATCCTAGAAGTAACAGAGAGCCATTGAGCCATTGGAGTTTACTGAGCAGGAAAATAGATGGGATTCTCAATATGAGTTCTCAGAATAATGCGGTCATCAAAAAAGCTAATGTAGTCTTGGGCTCCATTAAGAAATGATGGGCTCCTGAAGTCAGGAGAACCCGGGTTCAAATCTGGTCTCAAAGACTTAATACTTCCTAGCTGTGTGATCTTGGACTTAATCCCAATTGCTTCAGCAAAAAGCAAGAAAAAAAGGTGATGAGAGGGGGAAGGGAATAATCATTTATACAGCATCTATTATGTGCCAGGTACTGTACTTAACATTTAAAAAAAAAAATTATTATCTAATTTGATCCTCACAACAGCCCTGGAAGGTAGATGCTATTATTATCCCCATTTTACAGTTGAGGAAACTGAGTCAGGTAGAGGTTGGTGATTTTCTCAGGGTCATATAGCTAATAAGTATCTGAGGCCAGATGTGAATTTAAATTTTCCTGACTCCAGGCTCAGCATCCTATCTACTACATCACTTGCCCGCCTCATTTAAGGGTTAGGCTATCTAGCCTTTGGGGTCTTTTCCTCTATAATTTCCCATCACAAATCCTGTGAAATTTTTCAATGAGCTCAGACATCTGAGCTGTTTCTTTTACATTGTCTCCCTTCCCTTTTAGACAGTTCCTGAATCTCTTCTATTTCAAATTGTCAATGATCAGTTTCATGTTGACTGTTGATCTCCCAATCCCAAAGATCCTCTTTCTCCAGATCTCAAGACCCATCAATTATCTTCTGCTGATAATTATCTGGGGTCTTCCAACATCCTGTTGTACTTTGAATAATTCTAGAGATTCCTTGGTTAACTGGATCCATGTTCCTCTTGCCTTGCTTTCTTTCTCTGATGTGTCCATTAAACCGAGGTTCACAGCATTCAAAGCTGTAAGGATCTTGATATCATCTACAATTCCATTTTTGTAGATGAGGAACCCAATCCCTGAAGAAATAAAATGACTTGCTTAAGACCACAGACTGAACAAGTTGCAGAACTGAATTTTTAACCCAGAACTTATGAACTTAACTTTAAACTTAAGTTCAAATAGCTATTCTTGCTTAATAACTATTTATAGTTAAATTAATTTTGAAGCCCAAAGCATCATAATGTTTAACGCGGTGCCTGATAGTGTGATACTTTGGGCTTTGAAATTAATTAATAATCATAAGAACTGGGTTCAAATGATTTTTTTCACTCATTCATTCATAATTCTTTTTCAGTTCCTTGCTAATTTTGATCTTATTAATAGGTCTTAATAGCTTTTTTTTTTTTTTTTTGCATTGTGGGTGTCTGATAAATGCCAACAATCCATTCTCAGAATAATGTTTTTTACAGCATAAAATAAAGCACATAAGATTGTCAAGGAAATTAACCTTATTGAAATAGTTAAAAAACAGTCATAAACTCCAGGTTAAGAACTCCAGTCCTAAAGTCTTAACATGTAACATCCCTATTCAGCAAACTCCAGGGAGTAACTATTACCTTTAAAATCAAATAAAAATCTCCTTTTTTGGCATTTAAAACGTCTTAGAATCTGGCTTTGTTCTATTTTTTCCATCTTATATTTCTTATGTTATTTCCTTCTCCATGTTCTATGGTCCAGCTTTACAGGCTTTCCCTCTGTTCTTCACATGTAGTTCCCATCCTTTATATCTTTACAATGGCTGTACCTCATGCCTGGGATGCCTTCCTCCTATGGCCTCTTAGAATCTCTGCCTTTTTTTTTAAGACCCAGCTTAAGCATCATGTTCTAAGGAGATTTTTTTCTTGTTTCCCCTAGCTACTAATTCCTGTCTAAAGTTAATTTGTTTCTTCTTTGTATATAACTTGCATAAACACACGTATATATACATAAAAGCAGTTTTACATAGATATGTAATAGTTAATGTTTACATAATGATTACTATGTACCAAGAATTTGATAACTAATATCTTGTTTGATCCGCAGAACAACCTCAGGAGGCAGTTACTTCCCTCTTTAGAATATAAGCTTCTCGGGATAGCGAGATGGTGGAGTGGCTAGAGCACCAGCCCTGAAGTCAGGAGAACATGAGTTCAAATCTGACCTCAGACACTTAATATTTCCTAGCTGTGTGACCTTGGGCAAGTCACTTAACACCAATCGCCTCAGGAAAAAAAAAAAAAAAAGAAAGAACAACTTAAGCTTCCTGAAGGCAGGGACTGTTTCCCTTTGGTCTTTGTATGACTGTTGATTAACACTTAACATTGCAGAGCTGGAAAACACTTAATAAATAGCATGCCCAAGGTTTATGCAAACATTCCCTCTTTTATTGGACATTCCCGCTACTTCCAGGTTTTTGTCATTGTTTAGAGTATAGGTACAAACATCTTTTGTACAGGCTGGTCTATTGCTCTTAAAACAAAATATAACCCCTCCCAAACAGTCACAACACTTTCTGTTCTGAGCTGGGCTTTTCCAAATATTTGCTTGTTTATCTTCCTCCCACCGACTGGTTCATTTCTTCACTTCTGGGCCCATCTGTTCTTGCTCATAATCAGCTATATTTAGATCACAAGTGCTTTCCTTACCTTTCCTCTTCAGTACATAAATGACAATGATATTCTCACTCCAATCACCAAATGTCCTCAATTGGCTGCAAGAGTCTCCTGTTCTCTCTCTCTATAAAGAGTTCCCAAACTACACATTTGGTCTAATCCAACAACTTTCCATGTTGTATTCTCCTCAGTACCATTTCTACCCTTTCTGTAATCTGTGGTGTCAAACTCCAAATACCCTGCCTTTGTTGTCCTAAATGGTGAGAACGGTTACCTGCTCCCCAATAATCTTTGCAGATCTTTTCCATCTTTTGATTGATGATTTCTCTCTCCTCTTAATGACTTTGAACTGCCCTTTTAGAAAGATGAGCAGACCATTGATTGAGGAATGGATAAACAGGTTGATAGATGAATGTAATAGCATATAAAGGCATACAGGTTCTTTTCAATGGACAGAAAAATGACTGGAGTTCAAATCCTACCTTAAACACAAGCTATATAATGGAAAAATTCACTAAACTGTCTGCCTCGGTTTTCTTAAATTTAAAATAGGGATAATTAAATCCCTTACTCCGCAGGATTATTATGAGGATCAAATGAGATAACCCTTAGAGCACTGCATAAAATGCTAGCTATGATGATGAGGATAAGGATGATGATGATGTCACTGATCCATAGGAAATGGCAAATTTGAAGAAGTCAGAAAAATATGAAAAACATGTAAATTGATATGATAGGAAGGAAACAAAACCCAGAAAACAATACATCTGACGACAATAACAATGTTCATGGTAAGGATGATAAAATGAAGCTGAAATTCATACAGTTATAATGACCAATCTTGAATTTTGTAATAAGTTGAGAATATGCAATTCCCTCCTTTCATTTCAGAGGTTGGGAACTACAAGTATGGAATTTTTCATATGCTATCAGATAGGGTCAATGTGTTCGCTGCTTTTGTTGAAATTTCTTTTCTCTTTTTTAATCATTGAAAAATAGGGAGAGCTGGAGATGTATATGTTAGTGAATGAATGTGTTATTTAAAAAAGAATAAAAAATTAAGGGTAGGAGAAAAGGATAAACATTAGCCTGATGTTGCTAAGGTGTGTGTGGCCCTTATGAGTCCTTCTAATTCTGAGATTTTATAATTCTATATTTGTCTTCTTTCTCATATTTTAAAACCATTAAATGAAAAAAAACCATGCATTAAACAAATCTACGCAAAATAATTCAGTATATCTAGCTTTCCATATAGTGTCAGAGAACATAATTCATCTGTGGCTTTTCATCTCCTAAAACTCTCAGTCATGTCCTCCAATAAGTTTGCTTCTTCTGTGCACATTTATTTGGTCTAATCCAACTATTTCTTCCATTTTATTCTCTTCAGTATCAGTTCTACCTTCTCTATAGCCATATCCATGTCTGTGATGTTAAAGTCCAAATGTACTATCTCCACTGTCCTTAGTGATGAAAAGAGTTTTGCTGTGATTCGAGAAGGTGATCCCGGTAATACCCTGACTGCACTCATCAAACCCGAGGCCCAGCTGCCTACTGTTCATCCTTTTGCTGCTCTTATGTATCAGAACGAGCTGTTCAATCTTCAGAAACAAAATGCTATGAACTACCTGACCCATGAGGAGCTATCCATTGCTGTAGAAATATTGTCTGCTGTTGCTTTGCTCAACCCGGCATTGGAAAGTAGAGATCTTTTGTCTATACAAAATCATCTTCAACTCCTTCAATAGGCTTCAATAACCTGGATGAAAAACATTTGGAACATTATTCTACCATACTCCTGTCCATTAAAACAGAAGCTACATCTCAAGGACAAGATGATTTGAGCTGGAATGAAATCCAAAATTGTATTGACATGGTTAATGCAGAAATTCAAGAAGAAAATGAAAGAGATTTCCATTCAGGTTATTAATAAAGTTATTATTAGTTATTATAAAGTTATTAATAAAGCTATTCCAAATCTTTTCAGATATTTTCCATTTTTTGATTGTTGTCATCCTTCTAGTTTCATTCTTAAATTCCTTCAAAGTAACTTTTAAAATTTAATTTCACAGCAAACTTTATTTAAACTCATTTCTCTTAATTACCATTGTGTTTTTTTTTTTTATGAAGTGATTCTGTGTACAGTATTATAAATTATAAATTTCTAATCTAAACAAGTATGGATCTTCTTTTCCATGTCCCTACTTAGAAAGTAAAACAGGTGACGCTGACTAAAGTGATCTAGAAACTTAAGGTTTTAGTCTTTTGTTGTCTTTTCTTTATGAACAAGGATTTTCTTTTATTTTTTTTTAAATTATAGCTTTTTATTGACAGAACATATGCCTGGCTAATTTTTTACAACATTGTCCCTTGCACTCACTTCTGTTCCAACTTTTCCCTTCCCTCCCTCCACCCCTTCCCTTAGATGGCAGGCAGTCTTATATATGTTAAACATGTTAAAGTATATCCTAGATACAATATATGTGTGCAGATCTATATAGTTCTCTTGTTGCACAAGAAGAATTGGATTCAGAAGGTAAAAATAATCCAGGAAGAAAAACAAAAATGCAAGTAGTCCACCTTCATTTCCCAGTGTTATGAGCAAGGATTTTCATTGGATACACTTGAATTTTGTTCATTGTTGTAATCTATGTTGCTGTCCTTTACACCATCTATTTCCTGTTTTCCTGCATCAATAACTTATTTAAATAGGTGTGCTTTTTTTTTTCATTTTCATTCTTTTTTTTCTATTATGTTAATTTTTATCTTTGCTCTAATAACTCAATGGTCCATTGTATAGAAATCTAAAATATCTCTCACATGGGATTTGATACATCTCCTTTTAATATTAAGCAAAAACAAAGAAAATCCCTTGCTCCTTGATGGGAATCTCTATGACACATTTGTGAAAAATCAAATTGCAGTCAATAGGATAGATAGGCATGAGCCAAGAAATCTTTTCCTGTCTATTACAAATAGAATCAATTTTATTTTTGAGTCAGCTCTCAGCAAATCCAAAATCTTATTCTTGTCTCAAAAAGAATCTTCATAATGTATAGGCACGAGGATTCTATTTGTACTCCAACACTTTAATCTCCCTTATTTCTTACTTCTGAGCTGAATTTTCCAACATATTTTTCACAATCTTATCTATCTTTCTTTTGCATTTCAGTTGTCAAGTATCAAAGTATATATTTATCTGATTTGTAAGCTCTTATGGATTTCTTTGTGGAATTTGTCTTTTTTTTTATCCCTTAAAATAGATTTTGGTACATAAGTGACAATTATTTTCATACTGCTTATGTGTTGTTGTATTTCTTTTAAGCATATTTATCATGAGTGCTGCCATACAAGATGACCAAATGTCCCATGAAATTATATTTCTTATTGCCTTTGGAAACACATGCACAAAATCACTTCCTTCATTTTCCTATCCAAGGGGAGCCTGTGAACCACCCTCCCATTTAGGTGCACGTTTCTTCTGTCTTCTACTTTTGTTTATAGCAAGAACATCAAGTTTGATACGATTCAGTTCCTCTGGTATTATGTGTGCTCATTTATCATTGTAAGTGGATCTTCACATTTAGAATATGAATGCCTACGTGAAGTTTAGAGATGATTTAAAATCTGAGATTCTGAGTACACTATGTCCCATTTCCCACTATTCCTCCACCACTGTCACAGAAGCAGAGGAGGGTCACATGGAACGGAGATCATTTGCTATCTTACCTTGATTAGATGAATTAATATCAATTGACCAGTCTTTCAGTACTTCCCTTTTAGTATTCTTTTACTCTGCTGATGTAGATGTTGAAAAGCTTGTAAGAAAAGAGAAGAGTTTTATTCTCCATGAGGTATCAGAAGACTTTCTGGAAGGAACAACATTTTCTTATATGCCCACTTGAAAAGGGCCCTCCTTGACCTCTTGATGTCCAGATCTCTGAAATTTCTGTCCAATTTCCTTGTAGATTAATTTATGGCACTTGATAATCCCCTCAGGCTCAGTCTTACCAGAAAATGCTCTATATCCCAATGGGCATAGAAGAGCAGGTTTCCCCGTAGTATTTAGGTGGTCAGTCTGTAGGAGGCATGGACAAGGGGATACACTCACATACATATAAATGTGTCCCCATACTTCTTATGGCCTGGGGAATGAGAAACTTTACATTTCACTCAGGTTAAAAGTGTCCAAAGATTAGATTCTACTAAGAGGTTTTGAAACTCCTTGCCTGGGCTTCTGCCAAGCTGGCTGGCTGACCAGGAGACAGGCCACTCAGCTCACAGATACGTACTTGAGCAAAACACTGAAGTTAACATTGGACTAAATAATGATCAGGATATCCAGTGAGTAAGTACTGAATGATTTCTACCTCCCAGAATTTCACAAAAAAATCTAGCTAAAAGCTCAAGGACTATAGGGAAAAAATAGTCCCTTAAGAAAAGCCAATGCCTGCAATTCCCAGGTAGGTTAGAGATAGTACACTCCAAAGCCTGCAAGAATTGGTATCCGGAGATAGCAAGAGTAGAGTGACCTCCTAGGAAAACCCTGGGGTCAGAAGTGCCACGATACTTAGAAAGTTCTAGGGGTGGTAAGAGTGAGGGGAGCAACAGTGGCAGCAGGATTTGGGGGTAGGGAGACAAAGATAGACTAAGTTCATGGTTTCTGAAGTTCTTAATGCTCTTTCCTGAGGCACCAGAGAAGGTCATGGAGATCTAGCAATGGAAACCTGGAAGATCCAAAGGGCCCTGAGTCTGGAAAATGAGGACAATGCAAGAATCTAGGGGATACAAGGCAAGATCAAAGAGCTCACCTAAAGTCCCAATTCAAGAACGAGAGCTGGAAAGAAGAGTAAAACAATTATACGAGGCAAAGAACAGAACTTGAAGATAGAAGTTGTGGGTTTCAGTTCTGATTGTTTCCTAAGATCTTCTCCTATTCTGAGACCCAGCAGCTCTCACATGAGGAAAAGTTGGACTTGATCTTCAAAATGCCTTCCAGATAGGACAATCTATGAACTGAATCCTTTGCTCTGAGTAATAAAAACTGAAATGGAAATCTCCTCTTTTTTTTGGTCTTATCCTTAAAAGGTCATTTTCTTAGTCTTGGTAATGGAGAGGAGACCATTGGAACAGGGGTGGGAAGGAGAACGGAGACTGGAGAGGATCCAGCCCACAATGAAAAGCCATCCAAATGTAGTATAATATATTTTGATCTACGCTATTTAAAGATTAAAAGCTTCAGTTATAAAAAATGAGGCTAACTGACTGCATACTAATACTGGCATGGATGGGATAAAAAGTATCTTTCAGCAAGGAGGCAGTAGAGATGTCATTAAAAAGAGTTGCATTTGGAATATAAAGAATTGGGTTCAAATGACATGTCTTTCTTACAATCTTTATGATTCGGTTACCTTTCCTAAGCTTCATCTCTCAAAGGAGAAGCCTGGGCTTTTAATTTATTTATTTTAGATATTTATTATTTTTATAATTTATTATATGTCTATAATATGTTGTTTTATATATTGATCACTTACATATTTTTTATTTATTTATCCAGATCACCACTTCTATTACCACACTTATGGTTTGTTCCACTTAGCATGTTTGTGACCTCCCAGGTCCTGACTCAAGGGACAGCTAAATGGCACAATGGATAGGGCACTAGCCCTGGAATCAGGAGGACCTGGGTTCAAATGTGTCCTCAGACATTTATTGGCTGTGTGATTCTGGTTGCTTAATGCTGTTTACTTCACATTTCCCTTCTGTAAAATGAGCTAAAGAAGGAAATACAAATCATCTCAGTATTTCTGCCAAGAAAACTCCAATTGGAGTCATAAAGAATCAGACATTATCAAAAGCAAGTAAACAACCTAATTCTATTCCCTAACTACCTCTTAGCTATCTATACATGTTGTTCCCTCTATTTGAAAATGGGAGAGCTAGGTAGCACAGTATAGAGTATGATATTTACAACCAGGAAGACCCAAGTTTGAATTCAGCTTGGGACTCATCCAAGGTCTAATCCAACTCCATAGATTTTCTGTACCTCAATTCCATTATCTGTAAAATGGTTATAAGAACAACAAAAACAATATCTCCCTCCTAGGATTGTTTACAAATGAGTGCTGTATAAATGCTGACTATTTCTATGTTTCTTATAAAGTAAGATCCTTGAAATCAAGGACTAATGAATCTGTATTCCTAGCACTTGTGTGACCCATAGTAAGCTTAATAAATGCTTTTGTATTCATTCACAAAGGTGCCTTCCAACTTGAATTAATAAATGTGTTTTTATTCATTCATTCATTCATTCACAAAGGTGCCTTCCAACTTGGATTGAGCCAGGATGGGCTCTTTTGACTGGACAATAAACATGCATTATTAATATTCATTATTTTAGCTCTGTCTTCTAGATAGTGTTAAAAAAAAAATCCTCTCCTCCTATAAGATACACCCTGATAATTCAGAATACTTCAGTCTAGGCTTTCCACCCACTACTACCAAAACTAGTACTAACTGTCAATCAGTTTTCCAGTTGACTTTCACATGATATTAACCAACCAAATATTCAAATCAAAGAAAGCATTTGGATCAGTGGGGGTTACTTGTGATATCCAGTGTTCACACTGCTGGGTGTGAATCAGGAAAACTCTTGTGTTTTTCCCCTAGCCCAGAGTTTAGAGAGCTAATAGTCTACCTAGAAAGCAGTCCTGACTCACACAAGCATGATGTAATAGGGATTGGGATCTCTCTGAATCCTTTCCACTCAAAGAGAGAGATTGGAAAAAATTATTCTTCCTCTTCCCATTTCTCCCCGCAGAAGGACAAAATCATTTTTTAAAATACACCACCACTAAAACCCTCAAAATGTGGCAATGAAATCACATTAAAATAGTCTCCGGAAATTAATGTCAAATGGATTCAACCAGGCCATTTCCAGCTCTGATGGCCCCCAGGATGCTTCTTTCCTCTCTTGTAACTGGAAATCTATGAACCTCACTCTGTGGTGACTGGAAGGAGCTTTGTGTCTTCTGGGATATGACTGTGCAGCATGTCCTTGGAACTGAAGGAAAGTAACCTTTGGGGACAGCTGGACTAGAGCAGCTATAGGTCAAAGCAAGTATAGCCATCAAATGGATACCCAAGAAAAATGAGTAGTGTTAATCAATCAATCAATTAACGTGTATTAAATGCCTACTGTGTGCTAGGAATATGCTAAACTAGTAAGTAGAATGGCTCTGTGACCAAAGACAGCCCATTGGATCTGAGTAGAGATATTTATGAGCTGTGGGACTTTGGAGAAGTCACTTAGCTGGTTCTTACTTTCCTCCTCTACAAAGTGAGAACTTGGTGATCTTCTGAGTTCTAAATTAGAGTTTCTAGCTCTAACCTTAAAATTGGAGCATAGATTCTTTGCTGAAGTAGACCTTAAGGATTATCTAATGAAACCATTTTACAGATGAAGAAATTGAACCCAAGAAAGTTAAATGGCTTCTCTCCATCCAATAAGAGATGTGACATCATGCCCAAGGACACACAGCTTATAGATAACAAAGCTGAGAAGTACCACTTACCCCAGGTACTTTCATATTTTGATTTTCCTAAGTATAATTTTTGGAGAAGCAGAATCTATTTTATTGTTGATGTCTAGAGTATGACTACTATTGTATTGGGGGTTGGAGGGGAGATAAGCGAGGTATGGTGGGAGGCAGTATGGTTAATAACAATAACATCACCACCAAAAGCTAACATCTATATAATACTTTAAAGCTTTCCAAGAACCTGATATCTATTATTCTATCTGTAGGAGACAGTGGGTTATAGTGGCTCATTTTGGGATCTTAAACATTAAGTTCAAATCCCAGCTCTGTCATTTATTACTCCTCTGATTTTGGGGTGTCACTTCAATTCTTCTGGCTTCAGCTTCTTTATCTGTCAAATGAGGAGTTGGTTGAAGTGACCCCCAAATCTTTTCTCATTCTAGATCTGTGATCTCAATGTAAGTTATCAATCCAGCCAGTCTTTGTACTGGGTGAACTCAAGGCAAGTTGCCATTTCTCTGCTTCACTCTGCTTTTCCGTAAATTGGAATTGATATTGATTGACCTACTACCCAAAATATTAATTATGAGAAAGCACTAGAGAAGAGGAGGAAGAATGGAGAAAAGAGGAGTGGGGGAAGAAGAGATTATGATGATAGAACTTCAATTGTCCATAAAGGTCCAAAGCAGGAGACATTTCTCCTAAAATTCCACTGTAGTCCAAAAGAAGAGGAAAAACACAAACATTGTAGGATATCATGTCTAGAAGGGAGCAAAGAGATCACATAGACTAAGTCCTTCACTTTGTACATAAGGAAACTGAATCCCAGAAAGAGCCAGTGAGTGCCATGCTCCAGATCACAGCAGTACTAGGTGGCTGAACCAGGACTCATACCTATACTCCATTACAGTTAAACAAATGCTGATTGCGTAGTCAAAAGACCTGAGTTCAAATCCCACCCTTTATGCCTACTGCCTGGGAAAGTCACTTAACATACCTGGCCCTTAGTTACTCTATCTACAAAATAGAGTGTTTGAGCTAGATGGCCTCTAAGGTTCCTTTCAGCTCAGTCACAAAGGCCAGAACTCAACAGAAGGGGCCAGTTCAAAGAGGCAAAGGTCAAATACAGTCTAAAGGCAGAGTGACCCAAGGGATAGAGGGCTAGCCAAGATCTCAGTTCAAGCTTACCTCAGACATATACTGTGACACCCTGGACAGATCTCTAAACCTGTCAGTGTTCTGGATTCGGAAAGGAATGGGAATATACCCCACCACCGATGCTAACTGGCCACCCATTGGCTAGCCACCTCTCAGTCCAGTGTCCCATTTGTAAAACAGAAGTTTTCCTTAGAGGGTCATTGTGAGGCTCCATTGCAATAGAATATGAAAAGGCATTTGGTAAACTTGAAAATGTTATATGAATGCCAATTATTATTATTAATTGTTCATTTTTAAAAGTCTTTTTAAGGAAGTGAATTTGGTCTCATTGAAGAGAACATCCTTGTTCAGACTAGCTAGGAATTGGCTACATGACCCTGATCCTTCAAATGCCAAATCCTATGCTTCTGTTTTCTTGTCTATCAACGCTTCTGACTGTAGGACAAAAAAGCTATCATCTCTTGTCTTGATGATCTCTGCCTGTCTCCCTCCCTTATTTGTTTCCCAAAAGATAGTAGCAATAGCAGACCATGTGTTTTATAGGGAGGGTGCTGAGTAAATCCCTAAGCCTATTATTGACAGGCTGACCTTCAGGGAACGTCCTGTACAGGAAGTCCCTGGTGTGGGCAGATATTATTGTACATAACATACAAAGACCTCTACTCCCTCCACTTCTTTTCAAAAAGTCTCTGATAATTGTCAACCGCCCCCTCCACATCATCAAAGTTAGCTACTTTCAAGATTAGCCACACAAAGGAGAGCACAGTCTGTAATAAATTAAGTTATGGGGAATCTCAAATCCACCACCCCAAATTCTTCCTAGAGTATTGCTGATTATATTAGCCCAGGAGGATAGAATTCTGGTTCTCGTTGGGCCCCGTGGGTTCAATTATCATTTCTATGTTAGAAGATGAAAGATGACTTTCAAATCTACATACACAGCCTTCATCATTGTGCTGAAATTTAGTTCTGTTTCCTCATATGTAGAATGAAGATAAAAATAACCCCTGCTTCCCAGGATTGGGGGAAGGGCAGGAAATCTAGTGAGACAATATGTATAAAGGGCTTTGCTGGTTATTACCAGCTATATTCTATGCATTTCCATCTGAATATCCCATAAATATTTCAAACTCAATATGTCCAAAAGAGATCCACCCCTTCTCCAAATATCTCATTTTCCATTGGTAAGATCACTTGGGTTTCCAAACTTAAAGTCATTCTTGCCTCTTCCTTCTCTTATCCCCCATATCTAATCAGTTTCCAGGTTTTGTCAATTCCATGCATCCTCCATCTTTCTACTCATATAATATCTGTCAACATAGATAAATATCTATTTCTATTGAATAGAATAGAATGGGAACAATGGGTCAGTATGCAAGCATTTATTGAGCACTTGCGATGTGTAAGACATAGTGCTATCATGATGAATGCAGAGAAAGGCTGAAACACAATCCTTACACTCAAAGAGATCAAGATATAATGGAGAAAACAATCTGCCAGCCACGGAGTCTATACTGGATATATATGAAACTAGTTTCAGAGGGAAGGCTCCTGCAGATGGTGGGATCTGAGCTGTCCGGAAGGGGGAAAGAACGAGAGTATTCCAGGCTGAGGAGATAGTCATGGAGTCAGGAAATGGAGGTGTGTAAAAAGAACAAAGAATCACAAATAAGCCAGTGGAATTGGATCGTGTAATTGAGTATACGATGACTGGAAATTTAGGTCATGAAGGGCTTTAAGTGCCAGAAGAATTCATATTTGATCCAAGAAATAATAGGAAACTATTTAAGTTTATTGTGTAGAACAAGTGATATGGCCAGAGCTACATTATGGCTGTCTTTGCAGCTCTATTGGGCTCATCATAAAAATAAAGGCATGATTCCATGATCTTCGCTGAGTTCCAAGGTCAAAGAGCACACACTCCTCCATGAGATACTCAAAGTACTAATAAGGGGCTTCATTGAAAACCAAGACAAAGACTCTTTAAAAACTGGCCTGGATTTTTGACTTCACTTATCTCTCCTGAACCAGTATCCAGAGTCTAAAAGATGTTTTAGGTATATGATAATCAATGATTAACCATGGTTAGGGAGCAGGGGGTGTAGGCAGCCAGGTGGACCAGTAGATAGAGCATAAGACCTGAAGTTAAGGGTAATTCATCTTCTCAAGTTCAAATTTAGTCTCAGACACTTACTTTTACTGTGTGACCTCAGACAAGTCACTTAACCCAGTTTGCCTTGGTTTCCTCATCTGTAAAATGAGCTGGAGAAATAAATTACAAATCACTGCAGTATCTTTGCTAAGAAAATCCTCAATGGGACCACAAAGAGTTGGATAAGGCAAAAAAAAAAAAGACTAAACAACAAAAACCATAAAGGGAAAAACTACAAAAGTGACATTGCAGTCACTTTCATAATTCATCTTCCTGAATTCAAATCTAGCCTCAGATACTTACTCACTGTGTGATCTCAGACAAGTTCCTTAACCCAGTTTGCCTCAGTTTCCTCATCTGTAAAATGAGCTAGAGAAGGAAATTACAAACCATTCCAGTGTCTTTGCAAAGAAAATCCACAGAGTTGGATAAGGCAAAAAAAAAAAAAAAAAAAAAGAGAGACTAAACAACAACAAAAACCATAAAGGGAAAAATACAAAAGTGACATTGCACTCAGAATCTACAGATCATCACTTGAACAAAAGCAATTCTGACAGCAGATCATACACTTTGTGATAGGAGAACTGATTTCAGCTATCTGGAGACCTACTAGATTTTCAGCTTTCCAGGGATCTTGGTTTACCTTGATGATGATTTCTTCAAAATATGAAAAAGAAATGACAAGAAACTGTTCTTCCAAACCTGATTCAGACTAACAAGAAAGAAATTACTGAAAAAAGAAATGAAGAGAAACTTGGGAGATAATAACTCAATCCTCTTAAAAGTCTTAATAGACAAAGGAGCAGAAATCTAAATGCAATCCAATGACGACCCTACAGCAGTAACTTTTAACTTGAGGTATGTGAACTTTTTTTTTTTAAGCAATTAGGGTTAAGTAACTTGCCCAGGATCACATCGCTAGTGTCTGATATGGGATTTGAATTCAGGTCGTCATGACTTTTATTCACTTCAGGTTTTTATTCACTGTACCACCTAGCTACCTCAATATGAATTTGTTTTTTTTAATTGATTATTATTTCAATATAATTGCTTTCCTTTGCAATCCTATGTATTTTATTGGATGGATTTAAAAACATTATTTTGAGAAAGCTTCTCAGACTGTCAAAGAGGGCCATGACCAAAAAAAAATAATAATAATAATAAGATAAAGAATTCCTATCCTAGAATTTGGGGAAAAACATTTGAAAGAGTTTAGAGGATCCCATTGCTTATGATTCTATAGGAGATGGCAGCTCAAGAAAGCTCAAGAAGGATGCAACACTTTCAAAAATGCAGTTTTAATGATGCAAACGCAAATGATGCTGGTGAAGAGCAGCAATTTAAAAAAAATGTTAGCTGCATGGGAAAAGTTGCAGCTAACTCAGAATTCTTTTTTAATCAAAAAGAGAGATGTACAGAAGCGAAAGCAAAGACAGCACTTCAGATCAGAGAGTTCAAGCTAGAAGTGACCCTAGAGTCCAGTGAGTCCATTTTATAGATGAGGAAGTCAAATTATAGAGAGGTTAAAGGGCTTGACTGAAATCACATAGTAAGATCTTCCTGACTCCGAGTCTAACACTCTATCCAAAGCTCCATGTTGTCTCAGCAAATGAGTGCAGTTCCTTTAGAGCAGGCTCCAAAATCTGCTACTCAGACAGAGAAGTTAAATATTTCTAGGTTTTCCATAAGATCGGGAAAATGGGAAAACCATTAGATCTGCAAGTCAGATCACTTTTGCTTTGATGTGGATACCTTCTTCAGTGGAGACAAATGAATCTAGAAGAGTTGAGTACCTCCAGAACCCTAGAGAGAAACTGGCTTTGTTATAGAGGAGATCCAACACCGGGCCCCATCGCCACACAAATTTTTCACAACCCAGTTGACACTTCCTACACATATCATTCTCATACAACAAAATTCTGACTAAAACTCACAGACAACAGAGGTGTTCTGATTAGTTGAAAGCTAATTGATCCATAATTATTGAGTTTCTTCCTGTGGTCAGTATTGGGTCAGTCACTCTAGTTGACCAGAAAGCCCTTCTGTTTCAGCTCTAGTGGGTTATCTTCCTAAAAGATTTCAATCTCTTCTCCTGTCATATAAAGTACCATCTAATGAATGCAAATTAATATTTTTTTGATGAAGCAGGATAGAATGTCAGAGATAGAAGAGACCTTCAGGACCATCTAACTCAATGTCAGAGAGAGAAGAGACCTTCAGGATCATCTAACTCAACTTCTTCATAGAAACCAAAGCCCCGAAATGATGTATCCAAGATATCACAGCTATTAGTCTTTCTCTTTTTCAAAGGTATGGTAACAATATTTATAATCCTTGTGGGAAGGCAATTGATGTTGATCTTAAACTTATTTCTGTATAGAGATTCATTTTGAGTTCTCATAACAGACAGGAAACACAACTCTGACCCACTGTGTAGACCTAGCTTAACTCCTCACATCATAGGAGTGATAGAAATTCTGGAGGCTCGAGCAGAAATGTAGAACGGGTGTGGAGTGTGGTGGGATATCCCCCAGAAATGATGTAAGCAAGAGAAGGGGCCATTCAAGCACTGGTTGGGATGAACATAACATGGCTATTTGTAAATTGGGGATATACTCTAGTCACAAGAAGTAATGGAATAACCATTATTCTCAGATTGAGAAGATATATTTAAATCCTGGATCTCACATTTTTCTATAGGAACTTGGGCAGATCCCTTGACCTCTTAAGTTGTAATTTTCTTATCTGTGGAATGGGTAGCAATCATTACTTGATAGTTGCACATTCCTAGGTTTTATTTTGAGGAAGGTGCTTTGTTAAAGTTAAATATAAAAAGAAATTCTGATTAATAATCAATGAGTATTTCTTATGTATTTCTTTTTATTTATTTATGCTTATTTATATTTGTTTTATTTATTTTAAATAATATTTTAATAATAAATATTTTATTGTTTTTGTCTGAATTCAGAAAAATGTTTACTTAATGTATTTTTTCTCACCTATAAAATGGGAACAATAGTATTTATACTATCCAACTCATAGATTATGAGGAAAGTGCTTTACAAACCACAAAGTGCTACATAAATCAGTTAGCAGCACCAGTAGTGGGCAGACCTAAAAATAGTAGACAGAAAAACATTCTGATTCATGGAAGGTTCTTATTGGCTGAGCAAGTTGTTTTTTTTTTTTTTTTTCTATCCAAGGGTTATCTTCACCTGTACTTTTTGTTTTATTGTTCTTAATTTGCCCTCAAAGAGGACCAGTGATTGGTGTTATTTTGAAGGGATATGGAAAGCCATGACTGCAAAGAGATCTGAGAGCCCATTTCCCAGCATGCCCTTTGTAAAAGTGAGACATTTGCATATTGCAATTATTTCCTGACTTTTTCACTGATTTTTTTCCCTCTTTAATTTTTTTTTTTTTTTACTTTAGAAATATTGTTTATGGATGACTTTCTAGGAGAAGAAGGGGAAGGATATTTAGGAAAACTATGTTGATATAAAAAATCAATTAAAACATTTTTTAAATCTATGTAAGAATGACTCCTCCATATTTTATCATACCATTTAGAAGCTAACATCCCTCCTATCTTCCCCTCCCCCAACATGATATTCCCTCCTAGAAAATGGTCTGCTTCAGCAAAGCAACTAGTTGTGCAAGGCTTCCTATTACCTGCTAAGATTTTGGAAAGATGTCATTTATCTGAGCTTACCGCCCAGGCAAATTTGCATAATTGCACATGTTTGTACTGTACTGATAAAGAGCTTTGCATTTATTTTCTTTGCTTATTTTCCCCCCTGTCAGGAGAGTCAAGAACATCACTGATGCTCATCTCTCTCTACTCTTTGGGGGAAGGTCAGTGATCAATGTCACTGTGATCTCTCCTAGACTTCCATCCTGTAAAAAGAGCCTAATAAATGTAAGGAGCTCCCATCTGGCTTTGCAAGACTGTGAACCAAAATTACTATGATCTCTCAATCTGCCCATTTCTGACTCCGAAGAGAGATGGTGAGGAAGTTTTGTTTCATCAATGGTCATCCATCTTTGTTCCAGGAAGTTTTCTCTATCTTGGGATCCATCCTATTGGAAAATCTTTTTGAAAGTGAATCCGCATATATCTAGTCAAACTGGCTTACTAGTTGTGTTCCATCTATGAGGTTCCAAATTCTCACCTCCTCACCTTTGCCCAGGCTGTGCATACCTTGAATGTTCTTTTTTATTACCTGCTCCTCTGGGAATTCAAGGTCTAGCTCGATTGCCACTTCCCACAGGAAGTCTTCCCTGATCCTCCAGTTGCATTAAATTATTTCTACTTATTTTGTATTTGCTTATCTTTATAGAGGCAATATATGTTCCCATACATTCAGTAGGTAGACTCCTTTTTTTTTGTTGTTGTTTTTGATTTTATATCTCCAGCACGCAATAGGTACCTGATAAATACTTGTCAAATAAATGAATTAGGGAATATTATTTAATATTTGTCCAACCTGCAAGAGTTGGATTTGGATAAAAGATCTTACATGACTAGACTCTACATAGACGAGACTCAATCTCTGCTCCCACGGCAAGCTGATGGTAGTGCTGGAGTCCAAGGTCCTGATGAATTATGCAAAGTTCTTGGCTCTGTGGTCAGAGTCCCTGACACTTACTGGCTGTGTGACCTCGGATGAGTCACAACCCTCAGCTTCCTCATCTATACAATGAGGGGATTGGCCCAAAGGGCTTCTAAGGCCTTTTCGAGATTTAGAAGACTAAGGCAGACATTTAAATGAAGTGTGTTAGACTTGGAAGGCATTCGCTGGAAAGGATGGAGCCAGTGTTGTGTAATTCCAAATATTCTCAGCTTCTGCAAAGGAGAACCCAGAAAATATCAGTCCTACTTTTAAGTTCTCTTGCTAGACTTTGCAAAAAAAAAAAAAAAACCTGCAGGATTATCTCTTCTATTTCCCCCTTTTCTACTTGTCTCTCAGGGGCCAGTCTTGTTCTCCCGAGGAGCTCCTCTGCTCTCGAGGTGAAGGCTGGGTGGTGATAATTCTCAAAGATGTGAAGTGGAGACATCCAAGGAAAATTCAAAAAGAAGTCCCCATTGTCCATATCCAGGAAGTTCTGGAGGTGACAGAGGGCAAAGAAAGTAGAATCCTGTGTGTGACTCATAGAGCTACACTGGGGACAATCTAGGGAGAGGTCAGACCTGGCACAGGTCACTGATATCTTTGATAGTGTGCCTGGGGAGCCAAGGAAGTTAAAGGGGCTGATTTGCAATCCCAGGCTAGCTTAATCCCAGCTGGGGTCCAGATGCATGACAATTACCTTCTCTGAGCCCTGGTTTCTTGGGGGCAAGTAAGTAGGCCAGTGGATAGAGCACTTGGCCTAGAATTAGGAAGACTGAGTTCAAATATGGCCTCAGATACTTACTGGCTGTGTGATCTTGGCTAAATCACCTCATTCTATTTGCCTCAGTTTCTTCATCTGTAAGATGATGAGCTGGAAGAGGAAATGGCAAACCACTCCAGTATCTTTGCCAAGAAAACCCCAAGTAGGGTCGCAAAGAGTTGCACATGACTGAATAATAAAAGTGGGGTAGTAGCTAGAATGTTACATTCGAAGTCAGAGAGACCTGAGTTCAAATCCTGCCTTAAACTCTTCCTCATTAAATAACTCTGGTCAGGTCACTTAATCTATCTTAGTTTCCTCCTTTGTAAAAGAATAACACTTTCTTTATAAGGTTGTTATGTGGTTCAAAAGAGATAAAATGTAAAACTCCTTGGAAATCTTAAAATGCTTTGGAAATCTTGGCTATCATTATTAAAGTGAAGGGGGCTAAGCTAAATTATCTGAGATCCCTTATAGCTCAGAAATGTATTTTTTTAACCTTTAAGAAATATTCATTACTTTTAATCTACTTCTTACAGATTTTGATTCTTTTCTAGAACTATCTGAAGGTATATATGTGTGTAATATATATATGTACACACACACACACACACACACACACACACACACATATATATATATCCACATGCATGTTTATGTAAAAGCACATAATTCCATACATAGAGTAATCAGTTATCCCTATGTACCAGATTTGTAATTTCTTAGTTCTTTTTCAGTCATATCCAACTCTTCATTGCCTCATTTGAGGTTTTCTTGGCAGAGATACTGAAGTGGTTTGACATTTTCTTCTCCAGCTCATTTTATAGATGAGGAAACAAAGGCAAACAGGGTATAGTGACTTGCCCTATGTCATATAAGTAGTTTCTGTGGCCAAATTTGAACTCACATCTTCCTGACTCTACTCCTGGCCCTTTCTCCACTTTGCCACCTACCTGCCCTGTAATTTCTATAGACTCTGATGAAGATAGAATAAATGTTTTTGGCAGGGATTTTTGACCCCCTAATTAAAAGCCATGAAGTTAAACTTTTCACCAAACACACACACACACACACACACACACAGAGAATAATCAGTTATTCCTGTGCACCAGATCTGTAATATCCACAGACTCTTCGATAAAGATAGAACAGATATATTTTTGGCAGTGATTTATTTCATCTAATTAAAAGGAATGAAGTTAAACTTTTTTTTATCATTCAGAATTTATAGGAGGCTGGCTCTGGGGCCAGTATAGGATTGTTTCCTACTCTGTATTTCTGCATAGAATATCCTACCTCTCATTCCATCTTGCACAGTCCAACTCCACCTATAATGTTCTCTCCATTCATCTCTCTGTCTTGGAGCTTCTAACTTCCTTGCCGCCATAGCTCAGCCCCTACTCTTAACTGCCCCCTCCTATAATCCTGAATCCTCCCAGTTGCCCCTAACTTCTTTCTCAGTGCCCCATCCCCATAAATTACTCTATATTTATCTTATTCATTTTTTAAAATATATCTTGTGTTTACTTATTTATGCACATGTTGGTTTACTTCCTTTGAATATAAGCTCCTTGAGGGCAAGGACAGATTTATTTTTGTGTTTGTTTGTTTTTTTCAGTGCTTAGCACAGTCCCTGGTATATAGTCAGTGCTTAATATGTGCTTTTTGAATTGAATTGATCAATGTGCTTGGTTTCCTTCTTACTTTGAAATCTTCCTCTTAGGATTTCTTCCAGGTTCTTCTATTCCACGTCAACAGATTTTATTGTCCAAGAGTTCCTGAAATCCAGAATTCCATCTGCCCCTATTTTTAAAGTTAATATCAAGCAAGGTAATAAGCCCTAGCTACTTTTCCCAGAAACAGTGTTCAGATTCCAGGTCACCATTCTGGTCCTTCCAGTTATAAGTTACTCCACGATTTTTCCATTGGATTCTTGGATCTCTTATTCAAGAAGTAGGGGAATGAACCTTTCCAGATGGAGTTTGTGACTGAGTGGTTTCCCCTCCCTGAGATATCTTAGGACCTAAAAAGTTTTATCATGCTAAATGTTAATCTCTGAGACTCAGCATAAGAGGACATCAAAAGTTACCCCCATCTTGGAATATTCCAAGAATTCATTAGCATTTGTAAAAAAAAAAAATACTTTGAAATCTGGGGATGAAAGGATCCTTGGCTATGTAATGTGTTATTACAATTAATGAATACCTGTCAATAAACTGGCTAGAGTAATGGGCACTTTCCTGGTTATCAATTCTGGCCATCTCTTACATGGGCATTTCTGAGATCCCCTGTTTAGGCAGAAATCTCTTGTCGGTAATTCCCTCCTGGGCGGTTGAAGGGTACCTTTTAAAAAGTTTCATGGATGCCTCCTAGTTTTATATTGTAGTCATTTCCAGAAATGCCTTTTCCCCAACCCTCAGGAACTTTTCCTTGTAACAAAGCAAAAACAAATCCATATAGCTCCACCCCTCATTTATCTCTATAGAAATCCTGGGAATGAATCATCAACCGAGACTGGCAGAACAATTTATGAGGATCCTGGAAGATGAAAATTGGCCCTCCCCCTCATCTGTAGTCAGGACCACCCCCTTGTTATGTTTTGTTAGCGACAAGGACAAAAGCCCCTTAGTGGGATAAGAGCATTTTATCTATACTCTCAGCCTTTTCTCTCTCTTCTCTCTGTCATTCATATTTCCAGGAGACATGGGAGAGGCTGTGTTAACCATGGGTCATTTGGAAGGACACGGACACCATAACCAATGCAGTCTAGAAGCAAGAAAATTTTATTAACCACCATGAGCAACAACCGTGAGCTTCTTCTTCATGTCATAGTTATAGCGATGACAACCAGGAATCAAGAGGCAAAAAATCAGCTTAAATTACTGAAGACTTACATTCTAGCCTGATAAGTGATGGGGAATTTCCTCTTTTCTGCTTTTCTTTAGGTTTCTGCCTTCTCCCTTCAAGAAATGAGAGTATCATTAGTTCAGGTTCCCCTGTCCTTCTCTGAAAAGAACCCAGACTAGACAAGGGACATGATTGATATCAATCAACTCATTCTATAAAGGAGTATCTGTGCTAGTGTTCTTTATACTCTATTTTAAGTACAATAAACTATGTTATCAAAAACAGTCAGTGTTTATAAAATGCTTAATATGGAACTGGGCCTTTGCTAAGCACATAGATAAAAAGAAAAAGCAAATGTATTCCCTGCCCTCAAGACGCTTATATTCTAAAGGGAAGATAATACATACATACACAATTACTGTATGGAAGATACAGAATAGTAGAAAACTAGCAGGAGGGTACTGGCAGCTGGGGGATTGAGAATGGCCTCTACTTGAGACCAACTGTGCTAGGGCTAATGAAGATCCTTTAGCTTCCACAGATTGGGGCACTGGGAAAAACCAGCTTATTTATAAGGAGGGAGCTTGGGTCTCTGATTTCTGTTCATCTTTATAAAGATTTTTCTTGATCTTTCTAAATAAACATAAATTTTCTGAGGTAATTGACAAAAAAGGAGTTCCTCAAGGGAGTTGGGGAAAGAACAAGAAGGCGCTGACAAATAAATGGTCCAATACCTTAATAGACCTAAAATCTCATCTCTGTAATGATCTAAGATCTCCATCTAATGCCAAGAGTGTAGATAACTGCATAACAGATGGACAGATTTATTTCTGCCTGCCCATCTTGAGATACTTTATTCATGGCTTCCCATAAGATTTTCACGGAGGTCAACCCAATATGGGTTGTGGAGGGCTTTTGTCCAGATCTTTTGATATTGCATTGATTTTTTTACTCATTGTATATAATTGACCCATCCTTTATTCCAGTCACTTTGACTCTGATGGCTCCCTGATGATTTCTCTTCAGGAGTTTTTCATTTGCAAAGTTCTGAAGCCTATACATGGCTACCATCTTCCCCTACTTTGCTATTCTGATGAATGTTGGAGATTGTAATATTCTATGACTAACAAATATATAACATCTCTAATGGTACAGCTATTGAATGGATGGGTCTTTCCAGTAAATTTTTAGAAATTTACCCACCTTTTGATCTGGAGGTGATGAACTCAAGATGTAGGAGATACACATTGGAAATGAGCAATATTTATTTGATTTGACCTCACATTTGTTTAAAAGGTTTCATTTTTTTCTTCTTTTTTCCCAACGGGTGAAACAGGAGGGAGAGGAAATAAACACTTTTCTATTTTTGTAAATTTAATTTAAAGAAAAAATGAGAAAGGTGATTCATTGTTTAAGGGAGAAGCTTGGATCTCTTAAACAAACTGGGCAGTTTTCTATAGGTCACCCATCTGCTTTCTTCCTTTCATTCAATCTCGCTTGTTCTTGTTTGTCCCTTGTTCTTGAAGGTTACTGTGACATCAGGGAGGGGATGCCATGACATGAAAGTGAAGTGGATTTAAGTGAGGGAGGACTGTGCAAAGTCATCAGCCTCATTCTGTCCTCCAGAGTCATCTGAATCCAGTGTAATAGGAGACCTTGGCTTTTTTAAGCTAAGGCCTTTAATGGGTCTTTAATATACACATTTGACTGAGGCAACACCCATTCAGTGGTTAAGACCAGGTAATAAAGAAATGAGGCGAAGTTTTTTTTTCTTACTTAGTCAAATAGATAAATAACCTCAAAGCAATTAAATAAAATAACAATTACATAAAAATTGTAAATAGCAATTGTTGCTCTTTTGGCCAGAAACCCTAAGGCTCTTCCCCTCCCAGATTTTAATTTTTATTCAATATTACTTATTATCTATTTGATGTATCTGCTCATAATATATATTATCATTATAATAAATTTATTATAATTGTATACATATATGTATGTATATGTATAAATATATACATTTACTAACATGTAGTATATGTGTACATACTTACATATATATAAAACACAACATAACCTCTTTGAATTTCCATCTAGCTCTATGTGATAGGTAAATAAGGCCTCAAACAATTAAATCGGATTCTCATTCATTCATTCCAGAGAGATGTATTAACTATCAGGATTGTGCACAACACTGAGCTATGTACAAGTAGAGAGAAAAAGTTTCATTTCTCATACCTACTAAGAATAGAGAATACAAGGGAGAATTGAGCATTAGAAACAGGCTACAAAAAAGCTTGGAGCCTGGAGGCTTCCCATTTTATCAGAAGTTTCCATCTCCTTTCTGCCTACATCTTTGTTGGTTGCCCAAGCATCCCAGCATCCCCTGAGTCATTCAGAAGAGTATCCATTCCCAATTCCTCAGGAGATAACATCAGACTATTCCAGTTATTAGGAGAGTAGCTCAGCCCCTGAGGGCACTTGGCTTGCCTTACTGTACTACTCACTTAAACTCAACAGCACTTTCTTCTCTGTCCCAGTGAAAGGAGCTACCTTTGACACCTCATTAATATTCAGGTGATGAGGTCATCTCTGGGTTGGAAGCCAATAAAGCTCATGGTCTGTCTCTAGCTTCCTAGGGGAACCCTGAATACACACATTGAAAACAAAAGGTTCTAATTCTGAAAATAATCTGTGTTTTTTCTTTGGATATTTCTTCCTCTCCAGCTAAGCTAGGGGCCAGACAGAAAGCTCAAGCTGTAATGGAAGTGGGAGCCAGCATTAGAGTTATAATTGTCATTAATATTAATGAACAGATTCCATTTCCATCAGCCATCTTGATGACCTTCTAATGGGTTCAGGGTCTTCTGAATAGCCTAAGGTTCCAGGACAAAATTGCTTCATCAATTTTGGCCTTTCTTGATGAGATGCCTAAGGCTTCCTTGTGTGTGATAAGCACTTGTGGAACTGAAGCAGACAGCCCAGTCATTCCACTTGAAAGGGCTCATCTTCTCAGTTTTTTGACTGCAAGAGGCTTGGACTGTTGGATTTTGGAATGGATGACGTATCCAGGCTGTCCTCCAAACTTGTCCACCCACTTTGCTTTGAAAGCCGCTGACCTATTAAGAAGTCAGGTGAGAGAATGTGGAGCCCACCAGCCCCTCCAATCCATGCTGTCTCCATTCTCACCATCATCCTCATCTCCTCCTCACTAAAACTCAGACTCTATTCCTGGAACCATCCAAGGTTCTAGTGGGTGAAATTTCACCTTATTTCTCTCAGAACTAACTTTCTATCTCACTCCTTAGATGCAGCTTCAAAAAATATTTCCTAGATTCTACCTCCTTTTTTCAATTTCCATTTGTGTTGGCTTCTCCTATTAGAAAATAAAATGTTTGAAGGAAGGAACTGTCTTGTTGGGATATGTGTGTGTGTGTGTGTGTGTACATGTGTACATATTATATCACATACATATAAAATGCTTAGTAAATATATGTTATATAATGTTATCTCATATAATTATAATGTATAATATAATGTTATATAATGAACACACATATATATATTTAATAAGTGTGTATATATAGAGAAAGTAAGTGCTTAATATATGTTTTATTTATCTAAACCCTGTTTTGTTGTTATTCAGTCATATCTGAGCCTATTTGGGGTTTTCCTGGCAAAAATACTGTGATGCTTCAACTCATTTTATAGATGAGTTAAGTAGCTTGCTCAGGGTCACACAGATAGTAAGTGTTCAAGTCTGGATTTGAATTCAGGTTTTCCTGATTCCAGATCTGGTGATCTATCTATCCACTGCATCACCTAGGAGTCCAGATAAGTCCTACTTCATTAATAATAAATGACAGTTGAAATTTATATACCATCTTAGTTTTAAAAGTTTTTTTTAAAAATACATTAACACATCTTTTACTCATAATAATCTAAAAGACAGATGTTATTATTTTCATGTTACAGATGAGGAAATTGGGGTTCAGAAAAGGGAAGGGATTGCCCAGGGTCAGGGAATTAGAAGAGATCTTCAATTCTATTGAGTCCAACTCTGATTTTATAGAAGAGGAAATTGAGGCACAGAGTTGTTAAGTGGTTTGCTTAGGATCACATAACAGTAAGTTAGGGCCCCTTGATACAATACTATCTACCACAAGCATTTGAGGTGACATTTGAACCCCACTCCTCTTCCAGATCCCTATTTCTATGTTCTATCCATCCCTCATGCTGCCTAATGGTAAAAAAAAAAAATAGAAGGAAGTCTTGTCTTTGAAAGAGTCTCACCTAGGAAATAGCACTTTGGCCTATTGGCGGATGTTTGAGGAAAAAAATAATTATCATAAGAAAATGCTGCTGAACAAACTTTCTATCTGATCTGTAGTCCCTAAAGACAAGCTAATACAACAAAACCTGGGAGTCAGGGAAAAGATCTAGATTTGATTTGGATACTTATTAGGCATATGACCAAGAGCACACCACTTAATTTTTTTGACCTCGATTTTCCCACCTGCAAATAACATTCATGATATCTTAGTACCTGCTCTTTAAAGTTTTAGAGACTTGAATGTACACCTTTGGCAAACTATTAATGATTATAGAAATGCAAATGGTGTAAAGAGTTCTGCAAACTCAAGTTCTATATAAATATCAAATTAGACAGGTCTCTTCTAGGTTCTAAGGGGGGAAAAATCAATCAACTAGCATGTATTAAGCACCTATGGTATGCCAGGTGTTGATCTTCAGTTCTGGGGATACAAAAAGAGGTCAAAGGGAGTTCCTGCCCTCAAGGAGCTTGCTATCTAAAGAAAAGTATAAACAGAATAAATACAACCACAGTAAACAGGAGATGATCTCAAAGAGAAAATTCTAAGATTGGTAGCACTTGGTGATATCACAATTGGGGGAATGATTGATATTTGCCCAGAAAGATACTTAGCTGGTAAGCCCAGTTATTGGAAGGATGGTGATACATCAATAATAATAGGGATGTTAGGAAGAGGGAAGAGTTTGAAAAGAAAGATAGTTTAGCTGAGTTCAGTTCAAAATATATAATAAAAAATTGGATGTAGAAAACAAAATCAGGAGAAAGACTGGACAAATAAATCTTATCATCATCTAAAGAGATCTAGGACTTGGGAGTCTGTGATATTACCAACAAAATCATATAGTGGTAGAAAAGAAAGGAGCTCAGGATAGAGCTTTGGTAGATATCCATGATTAACAGGAATGACCTAGATGAAGACATGGCAAAAGAGAGTGAGAAGGACTAATCATGTAGGTAAAAAGAAAAAGACCCCCCCAAAAAAAAAGAAAAGAAAGAAAAGAAAAGAAAGAAAAAGAAAAAGAAAAGAAAGAAAAAAGAAAAAAATTGAACTCTGTCCTCAAGAAGCTTACTTCCTACCATCTATTCTTTGCTATATGCTCTTAATTTTTGACTTTCTAGTACTTTTGGGGAGGGAGAAGCCAGAATCATTTTAAAAGCCAGAATTTGCTTGGCTATAGGAAAACCATGCAATGTCTTCTTGGTCCTATGCAAAGTAAACACATTTCATCTCTGGGCTCATGTATTGGAGTCTTTCCAACTCAGTAGTTTGTGTCTCAACTTGGTTTCTTTAGAATAACCTTCAAAAGTTAAGGAATAACTCCATCCCATGGTGAAACATCTTTGCAGGACATTAATAAAAGCCGGTACTACGTGCAAAATTTATCTAATGGAAAGACTCATGTTCTGCTAATTCAATCTGACCCAACTCTTGTTGGAATCTTTACAAACTGTTAAGTCATTAGAGTTGATAGAGACAATAATTATCTAATTTAGCATGGTTCAGTATCCTTGACTAATCTTACAAGAAGATGTTTTGGGCCAGAACTCTACTTTCCACAAATTTAACAAAAAGTAGTGTGTACTTCCTGTGTATTAGGCATTATATTTGATCCTAGTGATACAGGACCCTATGCAGGAAATAATGTAAAGCTGGAAGGAATGCCTAATTCACTGAAAAGATCAAGATCTAAAAAAAGATCATGGTGGATTAGAACATCAGGTTGAAGCCAATGAGGTGGAAACCTGTGGGATAAATGTAAAGTCTTATGCTGAAGTGCAAAAAATCAATGTGACAAATAGAAGAAGTATCATTAGGTTACCATTGTTCTGAGGAGAGAGAGAATCTGAGTATCTTTAACCTGGAGAAGAATCTAGTTGGGTATAGCATGGGACATGATGACAATCTTTAAGTATCTAAAAGGTTTTCAGGTTCTAGCTGGCCACAGAGTTAGAATCGGGAGCAATGGGTGAAAATGATAATTTTTAATGTCAGAAAAACTATCAATTATTATAGCTATCAAAAGTGGAATGAACTGCCTCCAAGGAGAAGGAAATCTTCAAGCAGAAGCTGGATAACATTTACTGGGCATGTTAGAGTGAAGACTACTTTTGACTGTAAGTTGGAAGAGATAGCTGCCGAGGTTCCTTCCAGCCCTCAGATCAAGTTGGGAGTTGCCTCAATTGCATGTCATTTCTGATGGTACCATAAATAGATTCTGTACTAGAAGTCAGGAAAAGATGAGTTCATATTGAAGTGCTGGCACTTCTTAATAGCTTTATAATACTTAATTTCCTTCTCAGATTTATGGTTTCCTTATTTACAAAATAGTGGTAATAAGACTTATGTTGCCTACTTCATAGGGTTCTTGTAGTTCAGATGATATTGTGTATGGGAAAACAGTATAGTTAGGGGTATATGGACAATGTTGAATAACTGGATCTGGGGGGGGGGGGATATGCACCCAACACACTTCTAAGTTTAATTCACATTATTTATTATTTTCTCCATCACTTTCTTAAGCCTAGAAAACCCACAAAATAATAAATTTAATTCTTTTTATTGTAGCATTTGTGATTTCTAAAATATAAATCCTCACACCAAAAAATTGGCTCTTATGAGCCTGTTAAATGACTACAGCAATGGGTTTCAATCCTAGCTCTGCTACTTTCTACCTATGTAATCTTGTACAAAATCTTTAACCTCTCTGTAATTCAGTTTCTTTGTTTATAAATTTAAAAGTTTGGACTAGTTTACCCTGAGATTATTTTCCCTTTAACCTATTTTCCCAAATCTTCTTTTGCATTGCCATCCCTCTTACCATCCAATGTCTTCTTTGAGACAAATAACTTTCCACTTAGCCTATGAACATACTTACATGTTGTCTCTCCCATATAAGTCCTTAAAAGGCCATTGTTTTATCTTTTAAAATAGCCTTCTTTTGCTTTTCTTTGTGTATGCAATGCTTAGCACACCTAGTCCATAGTGAGTGTTTAATAAATGCTTGTTGATTGACTAAATGGTTCCATACAAAGTGCTTTGCCAACTGCAAAGAACTACATAATTGTCTATCATTATCTCATTTTTTTCATCTAAGTTGGTTTTAATGTGATCTTTGTTCTTACAAATCAATGGTCTGAATATAGAAAGCTGATTTAGAAATGACTCCTATATCAATAACCAGTCATTTACCATCTGTTAAAAAACATAATCAATTAGCTGAGTGACCTCAGGGAATTCAGTTAACCTCTTATCATCTCAGGTTCTTCAATATATAAAGATAAAATTTCTGTTTTCAGTAGAGGTGAATCATAGAAGTGTCATACTTTTCATTTGATAGTAGATACGCAGAAGAAAAGAAAGAATGTAGTTCTGATACTTCAACTGTTGTTTTGTTTTAATTCTGTTAATCTTTGAATTTATGATGCAATTTGTAAATCCAGGTGTGATAGATTAAATGAATTTTCATTTTTCTAATTTTCAGACTTTTTGCTTTTCTGGGTTTTATAAGAAAAGTACTTTGTATTTCTTTGAATGCTATGTAAAGAGCCTGTGGAGAGAAGAAGGGAATAAGCATTTATTAAATGTCTACTATATGCTAGGCACTGTGCTAGGTGCTTTATAACTGCTATCTCATTTAATGCCCCAGGTGTCTTTCTATTAAGGAACTCTCATTCTAGATATATCCAGACCAAGATTAGTCCTAGGAGATTCCCTAAAGAGGAAAGTCAGACTCTTCTGACTCATTACACCCCTACCCAAAGCATTACCCAGAAGCAAAGTTTTGGAATGGCTCATGTCTCAAAGTTAGACAGGCTGCATCTCCATCAGGATTCCAGGATATCCTGGGGGGCTTACAGCAGCTTTTTCTCTATCACCATCTGCTTCTGTTCCTTCCATTTGTTAGGGACTTCTCGCTAATGCCCATTTAGTGACTAAATTTCATTTAACAGCTAGCTTACACAAAGGAATATTTATTTCAAAGAGAAAGCAAGAACAGAGTATAAATATCTTCTTTTCCCCAATATCTTAAGGACCATTTACCACTTCTATGTCTAGAAAGACCAGCCTCAACACCTGAGCTCAGTTCCTACACAACACAGGTCCCAGCAAGTTTATAACCAGGTGAGTCTTTGGCTCTTCTGGGAACACAAAAGTCATTCCTTTCCCCCTTGACTCATTGGTGCTGGATTGACTGCATTATTTCACAGTGTTCTCATAAACTGACCAACTGTCTAGTACTTACAAGGACCTATCCTAACCCAAACAGATAGCAAAAAAAAAAAAAAAATGGAAATGCAAATGAAACCAGTAAGAAAAATGGGGGGAAAGTAAAATAAAGAAAAGGAAAACATAGATTTCTGTCTCAGACAATCTGGTCCCAATGGTTTGCAAAAGGGATGAGGGAGCTTGGATTAACAAGCTATCACCCCCTTACTTTCAGATGAAAAATAAAAATATCCTGGATAAAAATTTCTCTTAATTCCCATAGCACAGTGGAAGAGCATTCATTCAATAATTCTCCAGTGGACTCCAGTGGATATTCCAAATGAAAGTCCAAACTCACTCATCACTAAGACAGACAAGCTAGCTTGAAAAGAACTCAGAGAAATCCAAGAAAACCTTCAAAGATATGAGGGACTTTTCTGGGGGAGAGAGTGGGGGAAAGGAGGGGAAAAGTTGGAACACAAGGTTTTGCAAGGGTCAATTCTGAAAATATTATCCATGCATATGTCTTATAAATAAAAAACTATAATAAAAAAGATATGAGAGGCTTCTCAAAAGGGATTAATTGCTTAATCACCAGAGTTTCTAGAACACCAGGTATACTTTATCCTCTGGATCTGTACATAGCCCATAAAGATCTCAGACAAGCTATCTGAATTTAAGCTACAATAAGGCAAACAGTTTAGATCTTCTCCAAACCATTAAACAGAAGAAAAAATTAATATGGATGAAGTTCTACAATGTGCTCTAAGCAAATTGCCAGACACCATTGTTCTGGAGAGACAACATCAATATTATTCATATAAGCTTTCATATTTGTAGTGGGAACAGAAACATAATAGACATCTGTACATGAGCATTCAGCTATCCAAAAGTGATCTCAAAGCAACTGATATGACTTGTAAAGGAAACACACCAGAAGTACTATCTGATGTGGGGGGAAAAAAACCATTTTTTTTTCCTGTAAAAGAATAAAGTACCACAAATATAGCTCAGATGGGCTCCTCCAGTGGAGCCTGCCCTCCCTCAACTTACACTCACTTTATCCCCAGGTTCCAGGTTCAAAAAGCAGGTATACTCTCTCCCATATTGACTCAATGTCAGTTGGGAGGATGACAGACAGCAAGTAGGAGAAAAGCACAGGTAGAACACACCTGGCCCAAGTATCTCACACCTCTGGCAGAGTAAGATGCTGCTGTCCTTTCCCTTCTTGTGGCATCATCATGCTATTCCCCCTTGAGTTCAGCATCTCTATCTGGGCAGTCCACCTAGACTTCTTACACCTGTTCATCTCCACAGCCCAACTTTTGATCATTGGACCTAACACTTTCGACTCAGAACTCTTTCAGTGTCATGCCTTAAAACTCACCAGACCTGTTCAGTGATGAGCATGGTGTCTCCTACTGAGTGAGTAGCACTACAGCAAAACACCATGGCCAAAAGGGATGGACCAGGAATGGGGGCATCCATTCCCCACCCTCCAGAAAGAACCAAGGACACTTCCCTCACCATGACCAAGAGGGATGAATCAGGGAAGGACAAGAAAATGGCTCCCAAAGTATGCATAATTCCTTTCTCTACTGCATTAGAGAGTTTATGAAAAGTGAAGAGTATAATTCCAATTGCTCTTCTTAAGCTCTAGTTAGGATAATTCCTAACATTTGGGTAGAGGTTTGGTTCTGCCTTATTTTTATTACATTTGTTTAATACAGTTATTACATTTATATTATCAGTAGCTAACCTTTGGCTTCTTTGTGGTTGAAACAAAGATTAGGTTACCAGAAGGGGTTTGGTGAAGAAGCAGCAGAGTATTTTACATTATGTGTTAAGAAACAGGCACTGGGAGGGGATTGGGGGAAAGAACAGACCCTTTTTGGAACCTCCTTCACTCCTTGAGGAGTTGGGCACAAACATTCACCAGTCCAAGTCTTTGCTTTGAAATGTCATGGGGCCAATTGCCCTCCTTGACCACCTCTTCACACCACAGCTCAGTCCTACTTTCTACTTCTCTTTCTCAGTCTTACTTTCTACTTATACTTCAGTTCTTTTTTTTTTTTAGTCTATTACCCTTTACTTCCAAATTTGCCCAGCTCAGCTCTTGCTATCCACACATCTTCCTCCCACTTGAAAGATCCTCAAGCTTTCTCTTTAGCTCTTACCTAGCTCTTGTTTTAATAAAAGCTCCTTGGGATATCACCAAGTCCCTTGTTCAGTGGGAAGAACCTTCTAGCTGTAAATAGCTGAAATATCCTGGATGGATTTAAGGAGGTTCCTAGTCTTTGTTTACAGCTGGTTTTGACTGATCAGTTCTTTCAACAATTGTTCCTAACTATCAAAGGTACCCTATCCATATCCCTTCCACATCATAGGGATATGTAGCACCCAAACAATGTGGAAAATCTGTGTAAAAATGTATGGCTCTCCTTTCATATAGGAGAAGAAGTCTGATTTTTCTTTTTTTTTTTTAATGAGATATTTACATTATTAAAAGATATATATTGTTACACAATACCATACATATATTTTATACATTTCTGAGTTTCTAAATTTTTCTGTGTCATCTGGTACCTTTGTATGAAAGCTGCAGCTTCTACAAAACATCCCCAAAATTTCCATTTAATTTCTGATGTTGGCCTGCAATATGAAACCTCAATGGGGAAAGTTCAGGTGTGGGAGGTATAATTATAATTGCCTTGAAGTAGGGCAGAATAATCAAGGACCTCCCACTTTTATATGAACATGAGTAAGTAGCAGATCCCCAAAGTCATATACCTTCAGATTTTATGTTCCTTAAGCTCATTCTGTGCCGCTATGATTTATTGACTCCCCCAATATTCATCCTCTTCTGTTTTACCAGTATTCAAAAAAGAAATCCTTCTTCCAAAGCTAGAAGGAGGCCATGATAGAAAGAAAAGCAGCAGGGTGAACGATTGTCCACCATCACTGTCTACGATAATTAAGTAAAGAAGGGAAAAAATCATAAACCAAAACAGAGGCCAGAGGTCCCAGGCTAAAACTTGAGAGGGCAGAAATTGCTTCAAATACAGGTTTCAACGAGCTAAAAGGGTAGGCTCACAGCAAAAAGACAGAGAGCCCATAGGTTCCTGGGAATGCTGCTTGTTGCAGACTTGCTTTCCCAGATAAGATCTCTTTTCATTTCAATCCTGTTGAGAAACATTTTTCCAAAGGGGAAAAAAGGATGAGGTATCCATCATGAGGAAAGCCTCCATCCACCCCCAGAAAGTGAGCACCACCCTTGCCCTTTCCCGAAGATTCATTTTAACCACACATTTATAAGACTTCCAAGAATCCTTTGGGAAGAAATATACACAACTATATGGGAACAGCAAGCAGCATATCAGACTAATTCTGTATTTTGTCTCACCTTTATCCCTTCCAGGATTCAAAATGCTTTCTGGGAACTGACCAGTTTAGTGAGCTCATAGATAACCTTAGAAACCATCTAATCTAACCCCGTGATTTTACCCAAGACAAAAGGATGCCTAAAGAGTTTGGCTGATTTCTTCCAGAGCATACAGGTAAGTCAAAGAGGCCAGTATTTGAACTCAGTCCCTTCCTCTCTTGCCTCGAGAGTCAGAATGGTTAGGGTTTTGGACTTGATAGTCAGGAGACCTCAGTTCAAATTCTATTTCTGAGATTCACTAGTTTTATGACCATTAAGTTAACTTTGAGCTCAAGGAAGTTAGCTTTGAGCTCAATTTCCTCATCGGTAAAAAGGAGTTAGAATATATGCAGTTCTCACCTCCCTGGAGTGTTAAGAGCTTCAAATAAAATAAAATATGAAAAGCATTTGGCAAATTGTAAAACATTGAAATGTCAGCTATGATTATTTTATTCTAAGGAGGGGGGAAAGAAATTTTGCTTTGAGTAATAAAGCCAAGTTTGAAAAGACTGATCTAATATACACCGATTCTATGGAGAGAGTGAGAACATTTCCCCTAGGTGAGAACTTTTTTAAAGGATCATAGGACTTTGAACAGTCAGGTGGTACAATGATTAAAGTGCCAGCCCTGGAAACAAAAGAACCTGAATTCAAATCAGGTTTCAGACCTTTACTACCTGCATGAGCTTGGGCAAGTCACTCATTTACTCATTTGTAAAATGAGCTGGAGAAGGAAATAGTGAACCACTCCAGTTTCTGGGCAGAGAAAATCCCAGAGAAAAGTTACACATGACTGAAATAACTGAACAATAACAACCTATGAATAAATCTAACAAATAAATAATATATATTATCATATAATTTGACTCTTAAATTTTACAATTGAGGAAACCAAAACCTTAAGAGAAAGAATTTCCCCAAAGTTACTTGGAAATTGAGATATTATAATAATTACCTTTTTGCTTTCCCAGTCCTTGGCTTACTAGAAACAAACTCAGATATCCTCGAATCAAAATAGAAAATAATTAGACATAGTTTCTATAACAAACATCAATGGATATCTAACTCTAACTCCTATCCAAGGATGGAGTTCTGAACTTGGAGTTAGGAAGACCTGGCTAAATTCTGCCTTTAATCTTTCTGAACATCAGTTTTTTTTTTTTCCATTTGTAATATGGGAATAAAAAAAGCACTTATCTTATAGGATCATTGAAAGGATCAAAAGAGATCATATGCATAAGAGACTTTCTAAGTCTTCAAATAGTATGTAAATAAGAACAATTATATTTACCCTCATTTTTGTTTTCTCCTCATCCTCTCCTAGCAACTCACTCAAACTAATGTGCGTGTGTGTGAATTAGTAGTGTTAACTTTCTCAATATTTCTTCTTTTTCTTTGTTTTTTTTTTTCTCTCTCTCTGTACCCCTAGCACTTAGCACAAGGACTACCATATTGGAAGCATTTGATGAGTGCTTGTCGACTGATTTGGATTTTAATAACTGCCAAAAAGTTGGCTAAACGAATGAAGCTCTTAAGTGTTGAGTTTAGTATTTTGAGGGTTTGGTGTAAGCAAAAAAGGGGGACTTGAAATAATACTTGTAGGCACTGCTTAATTCTACCTATGAACAAAACCAACCCTTTGCGTAAGACCCTAAGTCTTCCCGGATCCCAACACTCCTCCATTCTTTCCTAGCCACCCCCGCCCCTGGTACCCCCTTGCTCAATGATCATTAATGGGCAACAACATGCATTCCAAATGCCAAAACTAGGTGCCAGATAATGAGGTCACCTACTTACTCCAGCGATAATGAGGTAAGTAATTATTTACTGGATAAGTACCACAAATTTGCTAGCCCAAGCTAATTTGTTACCAGTCTCATCTCTCCTTAGAATAGCCTAAAATGAATGCAATTAACATTTTCTACTTGTGGGGCAAAAAAGAAAAAAGATAAACTTTTGCCCTTCTCTTTTGCGCCTTCACTTTAGAGACCACTAGAAGAGGAAATTACCAAGCCAAAAAAGCAAAATTTCAGAAAGTAGAAATTTTTAAGGGTGTGTGAGCAAGAGAGGAATGATGATTTGATATTAATATTTTTGAAGACTATTTTTTCCAAATTTTATGTATGTTTTTATTTCTTTTCATGCTTCTTTTTAAAAGATATATTTATTAGTTTTCAACATTTACATTTATAATATTTTTATTTTCATTTCCCCCTCCTCTCTTCACAAGACAGCAATCTGACATAGATTATACATATACAATCATACTAAATATTATATTAATCTTTATCTCTCCCCATCAAGTTGAAAAAGTCCAATGTGAGGTATAGAGAGCAAGATAGTTATAGTCTACCTAAATGGGTGGGAGAAAGTCAGTATAAAGTAACAAAACTAACTAGTATTGTTAGCTAGCTAGATGGATAGATAGAGATTTATATACATAAATATGTAGATATAGATAACACTTTAAGGTTTACAAAATACTTTATAATATAGTCTCACTCGATCCTCACAATGATGCTGAGAGGGAAGCACTATTTTTTAAATCCCCATTTCACAGTTAAGAATACCAAGGCAAATGACTTGGACTTGCCCAGTGTCATACAGGTAGTAAGTGTCTAAGGTAAAATATGACTTATCTGGACTCTAGGTTCATCTTTCTGGGTGGATGTGAGTGTTTCATACTGATGTGAATGAACTGACAACTCTGTGGGATAGGTGCTCTCCTTCCCAAAGAAATTATAGAGGTTTAATGATATGTCCATCATCACACAACGGGTGAGTATCAGAGGCATCCTGATTCCAGGTTCAGCATCCCATCCACTGTAACTCAGTGTCTCTCAGTGTTCCTCACTGACTTTTCAAGGACAGAATATTATAAAGTTAATGTTATAATATGCAGACATTATCTAATCATGAAAGAGAACTACCATGAAAGAGAACTCAAGGGTAGAATGCTTTATTTATTTGTTAGATTTCTACTCAGACTTTCCAGTGAATACTTCTAAACTCTGGGAAGGAACCTACAAGTAGTGAGCATTTTAAAAATAGTTGATAATAGGAGTCACAGTAAAGGGAAAGGGGAGGAAGAAAGGCAAAGATTAGAAGGCTGCAAAACTGGAAAGGTAAAAGTATATATCACAGCCCAGGGCCTGTTCTAGCAGTCCTAGCTCCAGGTTGACCTTCAGCTGATCTAGAACAGCTTGACTAGACATGAACAATTACAAAGAGGCCAGGTGGTATGACTCCTGACTCAACTGGGCCAATATGCCATCTTACTTGGCTATTTCCCATAAATTCCCGGTGTTTAAGAATGGAATAAGAGATGGCAATTCTCACCCCACTCCCCAGAAGTACCAAATTTGATTTGGTTTGGATAGGTTCAGAATTCTCCCTGAGTCAATTCTTTGATGATAATTTTCAAGTTGATAAAAAGATATTCCTCACCTATCTCTATACAATCATATCTTAATCATCTATCTCATTTGAAGATTATTTAATGGCCTCTCTTTGCAAATGATTCCACAACCTTTATGGCCCAGGCTGAACCCCAGACCCATTTCTCCCTCCGCCCACAGTACAGCTCAATAAGGAGGTCCCATAAGAAATGGAAAGAGGGAAAGCATCCAAGCTTCTCATTGAGCAAGGGCCAATCTGTATGACTGTGAAAGAGGAGATCGTAGTCTATAGAGAATGAAAAATGGACATCTCACAGAAGGCAGCTTATCACACATGCACATATACATACAGTTATACCTCTAGAAATATAGATATACATGTACATATATGGTTAGGGACTGGCCTTTTGATTTCACTGTCAAAGAGAACTTCTTCATAAGGGAATCTTTTCTTCAGATAAAGCTTGACACAGCAACTTACAGTATTAGAAGTGAAATCCAGGGTCACCCAGCTCGAAAATGTCTGAGGCTAGATCCGAACCCTGATGGCCAGGTTTAGTCCTCAATCCACTACACCACTTAGTTGCCCTATTAATATGTGAATATTTTTCTTTTTTTACATGATATAGATCTGCATAAAGCTTCTAATTTATCAAGCCTTTTCATAGATATCATGATAACTCAATTGATATAACAATGTAAACTTCACAAGGCACTTTCTTTGAAAGGATCCTGGGGGAAAAGGTAATGTGAGTATCATTAATGTCCATTTTACAGATGAAGAAGCTAAGACTCTAAAGAGTAAAGAGACCTGATTTATACATCTAGCAAGGATTTGATTTGGGAGTTCATAGGATCATCATTTGAAGCCAGCTTGTCCAATCACTTCATTTTATATATGATGAAATGGGTACCTAGGGAGGTTAAATGATTTCCCCTTTCTTAAAGTCCCATAGATGATAAAGAATAGAGTCAATATTTGAACTCAGGTCCTCTGGCACCAAGGCCAGCACCCTTTCCTCTGTAGCATGATGCCTCAGGTCTATATCCTTGTCACTGTACCACAATCTTTCACACCCTTGCAGAATAGTTATTGTCATCTCTACAACTGAGAAAAACATAGACTCCAATAAGATTAATCAAAACTCACAGAATTCATAATTAACATGCAGAGTTCTGACAATAATTCTGGTTCTTTGCCTTGGAATCCAGTGAATTTTCCCCATGCTCTCCATGCTGCTTCTCAGTGTATATTAAATGGCAAATCTTGCTTTGGGAAGTTGCCCACATTTCCACCTGCCTTCTCTCACTGTAAGGACACTTCTTTTCCCAGGTGTATCCCAAACTGGAGGATCTAAACAGTTGATAAGTAGCTTCCAGTATTTTGGGGGAGAGTACAAAACATCCTTTACCAAGATACTATGAAGCTATTAAAAAACCCAGCCTACACTTTGTCTGCTAGTACCTGAAAATCTAAGAAATAAATAGCGGATTGTATGGCATGTATTTCTTAATTAAATTTGATGTGCAAGTCAAATTTGGTGACTGTGATTCCAGCCACACACATCCCTTCCCAAACCCCCAGTGCCTTTCTAGGAGCACCAATAAACTTCTGTCATTTTGCTCCAGATTATGGGCTTCACCCAAGATGCTCACACTTGTCCATCAGTCAGCAGTGTGCTGTAGCTCCGAATTCTAGTGATAGGGACAGTTTAAAACTGTGATTGTCTTGCATTGGGGAATGTGAAGGTGACCATATTCCCATTATATCATCACACAATTGACACCCAGAAATCCTGCCTGGAAATAAATCACCAATGTTTGTGATGAGATTGGAAGCTCACTAGATAAACTTGATCAGGTAAACTTGAGTTTTAATTGAGCCTCTGATATTTACTAGCTGTGGGATACTGGGAAAATCACTTATCCCTGTTTGCCTCAGTTTCCTCATCTGTAAAAAATAAATTGGAGCAGACAATGGCAAACCACTCTAGTATCTCTGCCAAGAAAACTCCAAATGGGGTCATGAAGAGTCTTTTAAGACTGAAAAACAATTGAACCACAACATGGGATCCTGAGCAAATCACTTAATCACAGTTTCCTCAGGAGTAAAATGGGGATAATAATAACCCTTGTCTCTCAGGGCCATTGTGAGAATCAGTTGAGGTAACATCTATGCCCAGTCCCTGGCACATTTCTATGTGCTTGATGAATACGTGTTCCATTCCCTTTCTGTCTCAGATATAACTTGGACAAGTCAATCTCCTCTTTTGACCTCAGTTTTCTCATCTGTAAAATGAAGTTTGACCAGCTATTCTCTTAAAATTTGGGTTTGCAGGCCAAACATTCGATGGTTCTATTCTGTCCCCCCTCACTCCTAGGTGGTGAATGAATCTTTTTAATGGATTTCCAAGTAGCATTCATAAAGTGAAATACCAGTGCTGACCAGTGAGGCAGCTTGGGAAAAACTAAGAGACTAGAAAAAAAAGACCCAAGGAGATAAGTAAGGAAAGCAGAATTGTACCTCGTGATAATGCCCATGGAGGCAATTTCAACTGCCAAGGATGACTCTTGAGAAGCCCAGGCCTTCAGATTGTATCTCATTCTGAGTAAATAAAGCAGTGGATCAGGGGACAATGAGACAGTTGTCAGATTCTGAAGAGCAGAGTATGAAACCACTTCTCTTTGTGAGTTAAAAATAACCCCAAGTGATCTATTAGACAGAGCCATCAAGTGTAAATGGAATAGAGAATGAAGGGGACTGAGAGACCAAGACCCAATTTATGATGGAATAAGCAGAATGACCAGTAAAGGAGGAGGGAGATGAGAGGAATGGATGGTGGGCAAATCAGCCTTCCATTTGTAAAATAAAAGGGGATGGGAAATGGGAAGGGCAGAGATCATTGATGTTTAGACAAGCCCTTAGCTTTCTGGAATACTTTGTGGATTCTATTTTTTATATGCCTTATGAAAAGTTCTACAAAAATAAATAAATAAACTCAAACAAAAAACTACCCTAGAAACTAAATACCTTTTCACTCTAATAATCAAGTTTGACCCCAGAAAAGAGATGAGAAAATCTATTTCTCTTCCATCTTTATAATGTGTATTTGGGGAGAGGGACTATAGGGGTGCAAAACATCAACTATACTGTCAGATATAATTGATGTAAAACTGAACTATATTTCCCCCCTTTTTTATTTATTCCTCCCATTTTTCATAGATAGATGGGGGAGTAGAGAGAGTTATAGAAAAATAAGATATACTAATGAAATATATTTAATAAAGATTTTGTTGCTGAAAGTAGGGCATCATGGAAAGAGTCATTTATGGGGTCCGAGCTGAACAGGAAGACAAGTGAAACCAAAAGTGGCTGGAAGACTAGGGGAACAGGGAGTCCCAAGGTCTGAAGGTCTTAATGAGGACAAAGCAGGCTAATTAGGATGATGGTTGTATAAGAAGAAAAAGTTGAGGAAGCTATATGCAGAGATACAGGTGGGGAGCAAGAATGGTGTTTGAGACATGTGGTGGGTATCCTGGAAATTAACTGGGGCTGCCAAGTCAAAGGAGCTGTGTTCAAATCCCACCTGGAGGCTCAGTGTTTTTTAGCAATTTACTTAATCTCCCTGAGTTTCACTTTCCTCCTCTGTAAAATGAGCTAGAGCTGGAAAGCCTAGGAGATCTCTTCTTGCTCAAGATCTCTGTTAATTACAGTGTATGAAAAAAATAAGCACTCTATGAAATTCATGGTATTGCCTTTGGATCTTTGCCTCAGAAGGAAAGTGAAGGTCATTATCTCCCGGGACACAACATAGAGAAATCAATGCATTTCAGGGATTCAAATAGATGGAATTTCAAAGTTAACTGAATTTGGATCTTTTAATTAGTTTATTTTTTAAAATTTTGAGAATTCAGTCCATTTTCTGACATTGAAGAGAGGTATGGTGACACTCAAGCAATCCACAGAAGAGTAGTATAGTTTTAAATGATACGCATTTATTAATCTCCTACTGTTTTCCAGTCACTGTGCTCAATGCAATTTCTTTTTTTTCTTTTTTTTTTATTATAGCTTTTTATTTACAAGTTATATGTATGGGTAATTTTACAGTATTGACAATTGCCAAACCTTTTGTTCCAATTTTCCCCCTCCTTCCCCCTCCCTCTTCCCCCAGATGGCAAGTTGATCAATACATGTTAAATATTTTAAAGTATAAATTAAATACAATATAAATTAACTACAATTAAATAAATACAAACAGTTATTTTGCTGTTCAAAAAGAATCGGACTTTGAAATAGTGTACAATTCGCCTGTGAAGGAAATCAAAAATGCAGGAGGACAAAAATAGAGGGATTGGGAATTCTATGTAATGGCTCATAATCATCTCCCAGAGTTCTTTTACTGAGTGTAGCTGGTTCAATTTATTACTGCTCCATTGGAACTGATTTGGTTCATCTCATTGTTGAAGAGGGCCACATCCATCAGAATTGATAATCATATAGTAGTGTGGCTAAAGTATATAATGATCTCCTGGACCTGCTCATTTCACTCAGCATCAGTTCATCTGGTCTCTCCAGGTCTTTCCTTGCTCAATGCAATTTCACAGAAATAAAATCATCCCTGATCTCAAGAAGCTTCACTTCTACCCATTCCCATCCTTCTGAGATTTTCCATTCTTCCCAGGGAAATAATCCTGGAAATTTATCAACAATAAAGGGAAGCTGGTATCTATCTCTCTCCCTTTCTATTCAAGCCAAGTTATTCCCATAAAGGAACAGTGACATCACTTAAGTAAATCATGTTTCCTGCAATCAATCCAGGAATATGGTGCTGTAGCTGTCTTCTAAGTAAATATAACTGGAAGGATTCAAGCTTCTAAGGTAGTCTCAATCCATCTTTCCACTCCTTGTTCTTTGGTGATTCATTTCTCTAGAAAGGAGACTAAACAGAAATGTAGCAGGTTGCTTGTTATTGTGAGTCAATAATAGGATATGGGAATTAAAAACAAAAAACAAAGGTGAACTTGGAATGTCTTAAAAGAGGACACTTTCTGGAAATAAGGAGATGATACTTGGTACCTGGCACAATGTCTGGCACATAGTGAGAGTTTAAGAAATACTTGTGATCTGTTTAATTGATAGTCACATTAGACTTGACCACACTTGAAGGATTGTGTTCAGTTCTGGGCATGGTGAAGCAATCAAGAGGGTAAAAGGCCATTGGTTCATTCCAAAGGAACAGCAGGTAATGGAAATGGATTCCTTTAGCCTGGAGAAGGGAAGACTTGGAGAGAAGAGAGAAGGCACATTAGCTATTTTCAAGTATTTGAAGAATTGTTATGTAGAAGAAAGAATAGACTTATTCTATTAATCCCCAGCTGTCAGAACCAGGAGTAATAGGTGGAAGAAACAAAGAGGCAACTTTAGGCTTGAAGTAAAGAAATACTTCCCAATAATTAGAGCAATGGATTCCTCCTTCTCCTCCTCGTCCCCACTGGAGATCTTTAGACAAACACTGGATGACAACTTATTAGGGAAGCGATATTGGGAAGACTTTGTCCTTTATGAGTCCTGAGGTTCCATCTACCATGGAAATTCTCTGATTCTCTGACTGTGACTAAGTAGAACTGTACCACCATCTCAATGTGGCCTACATGGAAGCGATGATGCAGGTAATTCCATTGAAAATGTGTTAGTCTCTGAATTATAGACTAATAAATAAAAATTGAAAACTAGCTTTCTACCTTCCAGAGAGCCTACATTAGTGAGTCACCCATGTATAGATAATTTCAAAAATAGATTTCAAACAGCAGGCTATCATATTTAAACCTTTTTGAATTCTACTCCAGGAATGAAAAGCAATATGGTGCCATCACTTTAATGTCTCTTAGAATGCTGTGTCCCTGGAATTGTTAGTTGGTTAAATATATAGCCGAGTTTACCAATTGCTTTTAGGTTAGATATATAGCTGAGTCTACTGTTTGATAATGAATGGGAAATAGTGGGGGAAATAACCAAGAGATACTTTTCTTAGGTTGTTTTGGCCACAGAGAATAGCATGTTCAGTTTCCTCTGGCATTCATCCACATGAGGTGTCATGGCAGTGCTGGATTCTGAATCTTAAAGTTCTGAGTTCAAATTCTTACTAACTGTAAGACTGTAAACAAGTCATTTCAAATCTTCAAGCTTCAGTTTCTTCCCCCACTAAATGAGGACAATAACATTATCCACTTCACAGACTTATTGCGAGAATCAAGCTTGATTTAAATAATATATGTTTGTATATGTATATACATACATACATACACATACATACGTGTGGCTTAATGTATTATAAATCTATATCATTGTTCATTATTATCCAAAATGGTTCAATGTGTACAACTACATGAGGCAATTATCATTTTCTCTTAAGGACACTTCCTGTTTTGTTTTAAATTTTCTTAGAGGAAACAGGAAGAGATGATATCATCTATGAGGTGAGAAGACACAGGGAGAAAGGCAATCATCTATCACAGGCTCAGAGCTGGAAGAGAGAATTATTTAATCCAACCTCCTTTATTTGATAAGTGAAGAAACTAAGAGTCTAGGAGGTAGATGTACTTGTCCAAGATCATATAACTAGGTGATAAAAAACCTGGAAATAAAATACACATTTTTGTATAAATAAATGTACATGTATATATTTATAAATAATTATATACTTAAATGAAGATTCCTGTAAGAGGGCTAAGACTTTTGCTTGCCCTGAGAAAGCAGAGATAACAGTAATGAGATGGTAAAGAGACAGATTTGGGCAAAATAAAAGGAAAAAAATTCCTAAGAATTAGAGCTCTCCAATAATTATCCAAATTATCTAGAGATAAAGTTATCCAGAAGTGGAAAGTGATAGCTTGAAGGGTGGTGAGTTCTCCATCATGGAAAATCTTCAAGCAGAAGCTAGATAGTCACTTTTTCAGTTTTTTGGTAAGGTCATTTCTTATGCCAATGTAGGTTAGAATAAATAGTCCCTGAGAACCCTTGTACTTCTTAGATTCTGTGATTTCATGTGATGAGGCATCTCTCCATCTTATATGGAGAATGAGCTGGCCCATTGGTTTGCAACTCTCAGGACCAATAAAGGTTTCAGCAGCCATCACATTGTGCCTCCTGACAGAAACATTGAGGGGAAAGAGGTTTGCCACACATGTTCCCCAGGGATCTGAAAGTATGACTAGCTATAAATAACTTAGGTCATTGAATTAGAGTTAGGCAGAAACTAAGAGGCCAAATCCCTAATTTTACAAATGAGAGATGGTAAGGAACTTGATTAGAGTCAGCTAGTTGAATTAGGATTTGAAGTCAGCTCTTCCTGACTTTAAGTCTGGCACTCTATCCAGTAAGGCAGAAGTATGTCTTTTTTCCTACACATCATCCACAGCCAGTTATCTATCCTGACTAGGACATTCTCTAGAAATCCCAGTTCAGCAACTATAGCATCAGACAAGGTGTCTGAGAATCCTGGTTTGAATCTTGTCTCTGTTACTGCTCTGAGTTGAAATTCCTCCATCCAAAAAATAAGGAGTTTGGGCTAACTCATGATCCCTAAATTCTAAAATCCATTGATGCTAAAATAGTCCGATCAGGAAAAATCACAGAGTGATCTGGAGCAGGGTCTCCATGACAGGAGCCTCAGTCCAACTACACTTTGAAGGGTCTCTGTTGACCTTTTTTTCCCCTTTAAGCCTTTCAAAACTTTATTTTTACAATGTTGATGTGATAGTACAATATTGCTTTTTTTCTGGTTCTATTCATTTCACTTTATTTCATACTATACAAGTCTCATATTTCTCAGAAACATTCATTTCTTTTTCTTTCTTTCTGGTGATCTTTTAAGCCTTGTTCTTCTTGGTGCTTAAAGAGGTTTATGATAGCTGGAGAACAGGGGGTGTTTCATTTTTGGTTTTATATTCCTGGGAAATCATTGCCAAGTAATAACTACTGATCAACCGATTGATTGATTGAACCCTGACGCAAGCTTTTCCCCAAAGCAGGAAACAGATCAGATAAAGAATGAAACTTCATTAAATTCTGCTGCCAAGTAGAAAGTCATGGTCATAGTCCTGAATAGGACTTAATACCATCTACCTCTCTGAATTATATTGTTGAGTAATCTTGTTGTTATTCCTAACTTCACGATGTGAAACATTGTATCTACCTGATAGGGTTATAATGTTGCCCTTCCTTTATTATATACCCTATTATAACCCTATTTCCCTCCATCCTATTTTCCCTCAGTATCTATCCTTTTCACCTTCCCTTCCCTTATCCCTCCTAATGCATTTAATTTACTTCTATCCACTACCTTACCCTTCTATTCCTTAGTTTAGCCCCCCAAAGAATTTCTCCTGTAACTTCTCCCTATTCTCTTAATTCTTAATCTACACACCTTTCTAAAAGTCCCTTATCTATCCTATCCTCTTGCATTAGAATTTCTTTAGAATTTTAAAAGACTTATAGTCTTCTAAAATACAATTTTAAAAATCAATCAGCATTTGTTAAACATTTACTATGTATTAGACACTGTGCTAACCACTGAGGATAAAGAAATAAGCAAAAACCAGTTTTTATTTTTAAGGATATTGAAACCTAATGGATTCATAGAGATCATGTTAATATGTAGATACCTTTGGTTTAGAACATCAAAAGTTTTCAGTGACTATAATATTAAGTTTTCGATATGAGAAAGTTTTGAAATTTTTAAATCACTATATAAATATCCATTCTCACCAATCATCAATCATCATTCTCATCCTCATGTTCTTTCCTGATTTGTTATAAAACATATACATGTAGGATGTATAAATATATGTTAAATATATAAATATGTTATAAAAATATTTTTTTCATTTGGCCCCAGTTCATACAAGTAAGATTCCGAATATAATAGACTGCCCCTATTTTTTGTGTGTGTGTGTGTGCCCCTAATTCCTAATTTAGTTCCTGGCACAGATAGGCTGTTTAAAATTTTTATTAAATTGAAATGAACACCTTCTCATGTTTTTTTTTTTTTCCTGAAATCTTCATATTCATAAAGGCATCTTAGCATAATGGGTAGAGAATACATAGCTAGGGCTGTGTGACTCTAGGAAAGTCACTTAATTTTTTCAGTGATCTAGATAACTTTCTGAGGCTATTAGTTATAGAGAATGTGGCTTTCTACACTGGATTCCTTCCATTTCCTTAGCATTTTTCTTCTGCCATTCTCCAGTTGATAGACATCTGCTTTGTAACCAGCTTTTTGGTATCACAAAAGTGTTGCTATGAATATTTTTGGTGTACACTGGACTTTCCATCCTGTTTTTGCCAGAAATGTCAGGGATCAAAGGGGATGGATTGCTAATGACTTTCCTTGCATAATTTAAAATTTATCAGCAGTATTTTGAAAGTGGGTAAAGTATGATTCCTTGGTGTAGTCCGACAGTGCTAAGCCCTATGTAGGAAGTTCTTTTTTTTCAACCTAGTACATGTCCTATCTTCTGTTCCAGTTCTTTACTTCTGCCAGAAAAAAGAACATATTAAGACCAGCTTCCTCTGGAAACAGGTCTTGTTTAAGGAAGCAAAGAGAATTACCTCTGGGATCTGCCATAGGCTTTATGGCTAAGGCCAGGTCTCCTAAGTTATCGGGTCAGGATAAGAGAAGTTAAGTTGGATCAATAAATGTAGGAGCATTATAAACTCCTCCTTAACCAGTGGTCTTCAAGGGAAGATATTAGAGCTTTTGGGGAGATGCTATAGGTTGAATTTTTATTTAGGTTGCACTAAATGGTGTCTGGATGTTAATAGTAAAAGTATCTAGCAATTATTCCATTTATGTTTAAACTTAGAGGTGTGTCTTGAATATAGTCTTCCTTTTTCTTTCTCCCCTTCCTTCCTCCCTTCCCTCTCCTTTTCTCTCCTTTCATTTTTACTTCCTTCCTTCCCCCTCTATTTCTCTGTCTCTTCTTTTCTTCATCTCTTCCTTCATTTTCTTTTTTTTTCCTTTTGAAAGCTAGTTGTCAAGCATACCCTTGACTACATTGTTTTTAAAATAGTAGGATTTGCAATATCCACAACCTCTTTGAGAAGTCCCTCATTTTGCAGATAAGGAAACTGAGGCAGACAAAGGTTAATTGATTTACCCAGGATAATAGCAAAATTCTTAGGTATTTAAGGATAGATTTGAAATTAGGTTCTCTTGACTCCAGACCCCAACACTCAATCCATTGAGTCACTTAGTTACCTCTGTCTTGAGCTCTGAAAGTAAACTATTCTATAATTTTAAATTCAGACAACTCAATTTTTTTCTGCATAAATGGAAATGATAACCATGCATATTACACAAAACAAGGAAGAACCCATTCATGCCAGTCTCCTGTTCCTGATTATGTTCTTTTGTTCTACTAATGTTTTCTTAGTCCACAGATCTTCCCTTTGCTACCTGACTCCTTATTAATCACTTCTCACAGTGACTTTTCTGTTTCTCCTGTGACTTCCCAGGATCAATTCCATAAGATTATCCACCACAGTTCCAGGAGTAGAATAAACATTTGCTACATATGAATGAATGCTCTGCATGGGGCAAAGAAGGAAGAGCAGGACTCAAACCCAATATGGCCATAAATTTAGAGCTATCTTCCACTTCCCACACATTCTGAAGTGCCAATTCACATGAAGATATGTTTGTTGATTCCATAGGAACATGAACACTTTCCATGATCCCTAGATTAAGCCAGTTATTTTCACATACATCCCAATATGCAAAGGAAATTAATAGGGTTAAGTCACAGGGCTCTCAAGTTTTAGATCCCTAAGAAGAAAGGAACTCTATGAATCTGAAAAAACAAAAATAAAAACAAATGTTGTTGATGGAAGAGGAGGAAAAAGAAGGAAGAGGGTTCTAGGTAGGTAACTAACCGAGAGCTAGAAAAGACCTCAGAGAACATCTAGTCCAATTGCCTCATTTTACAAATGAGGAAACTGAGTCCCAGGTGACACCTTGAAGTAAAAAAAAAAAAAAAAGGTTAAAATTGTTTTTACAAGTAATTGAAAAAAATTAAATATTAATTTTTTTTAAAAAGAAGGGACCTTAAAGCAGTCACTTTCAACCCCTCTTCCCCCATTTTATAGATGAGGACACTGAAGCTCAGAAAGATAAATGATTTTCTTGCCCTAGATTACACAGGCAGGTAAGCAACAGAGACAGGTATATGAAACAAGATTCTCCCTTGGAATGGAGAATGGAATGGAGAGAAAGGTCTCTCTACCTTTAGTAAGAACAAAAGACCAATGAACAATCTTGTAATCCAAAGATCTGAGTTTGAGTTCTGACATTTGTCTCATGATCTTGAACAAATTATTCAGTTTATTAGCATTATTTTCCCCATTTATAAAAAGGGGAATTCTCCCCAGTGGGTTGTGAGAAAAGTATCCTCTGAATGTTAATATTTGGTAATATTTAATATATTTATTAGTAATTACTAATATTCTTAATATTTAATATGTTTATTAGTAGTAATGTTTAGTAATATTCTATACATTTAGCATGTTTACTAATAATTAGCAATATTCAGTAATTATCATTTCATGTCATAAACTTGTACGTTAGTAACACAATAGTAAGTTATCAATAGTCACAAGTTTTGGTTTCAGTTTTGGTATGATTAAAAACCCAAACTGGCTGCTGACAATTTCTTTTTTGGGGGTAATAGTGATTCAGAATAAAAGGAAGATCAGGAGAGAGTTTGTGGTCAGTGTGACTACAGAAAGTTGACCAAGGAACCTCTGGAGTTGGGAGTGGGAAGATGAGACTTTGTCTCTGAACTTGATTATCTTCCCCAAGGAAAAGTGTCAGAGGGTCCATTAATACCTCTTTGGAGGGGTGGAAGAAATCTCCGGGTTTGAATAACTGTTACTAATTCACACCTAGTGGGGGCTGGGGATGGGGTCAGGGAGATAAGTGATTAAGTCTCATTTCAGTAATGATTTGATTGGTTCAAGCTGTTATGGATCAGAGACACTCCTCTGAGCTGGGCTATAAAAGGTATCTTCACTGGAGCGAGAACTGAGACAAAGCAGAGCTAAAAGGAGACTTGGTTCTCTAATGTTGGGGGATACAGAGATATAGGGATGGGGGATATAGGGATATGGGGGTGAAGATGGAGATGAAGATGAAAATGGGGGTGAAGATGAAGATGAAGATGAGATGGGGATGAAGGATAGAAAATAGGAAATGGATAGAAGGGTAGGAGAAAGCAGTAGAAGGTACATTTACCCTATTCCATCCTACTCCTCAACTGCTAAGGGAAATCTCAGAGAGGTAAGAGTAGAAGCCTAAAGATTCTTTTGTGTGTGTGTGTGTGTGTGTGTGTGTGTGTGTGTGTGTGTGTGTGTGTCTCCCTTTTGAACCAGAGGGGAATATTTGGAGAGGAAATCATTGAGTGTGTGACCCTGGGCTGAGCCATCATAGGAAGGAGCCAAAGCCTGACTTTTGTCCTGTTTCCTAAGCAGGAATTCTTCAGATGGCCGCCATCTCCCAGTTGTAAAGGCTGCCTCTTTATCCTGCCCAAGCCAGTCTCCCTTCCTTTAAGAACCCTCATCCTTGAAGTACTGGCTGGAGACTTGAGTAGTATTATTACCAGAATATGCTGCCCTGGGTTTGGGCTACGTCCTGTTTCATTTTCTCTGTTCTCTACTTAAGATTATATAACGGCTGCCTCCACTCCGCATTCTGCTTTGATTGTACACACAGGAATATTTTGTCACATCTGTGATGAGCAAGATGGACGCTACAGGAGTTCCAGGGGAGACTCTGGATAGGGGCAAAACTATAGACAGGATTTCTGCAGATGCCTTCAGGTTTGAACCCAGTGAGTGCAAGTAAGTCCTGCTCTTGTGGTTCTGGATCACAGATTCCATAATGAACTTAAGAACATCTTCAGAACATAGGAGGAAAATGCTCATTTTCTCTTGTCGAGAAGTCTAACCTTAATACTTGAAGTTGTTATCAAAAATACATTTCCTTCCTTAGAACTTTCTCAAATCAGATTTTGCCTATATAAGGGCCTACCAAAAAAGCAAACCACATTTGAGCTGATGCTCTTAGAACATCTCTGAGGAAATTGTGGTTCCTGTGTCACTCAATTTGGTTTCTTCACTGAGGTAGACTAATTGTTTTCAAGCTCTAAGGAGGTGTTTATGGGGAAAGAAAAGGAAGAAGGGTCGCTTTGCCACTGCTGAGAGGAACATTACTAAAGTACTGACCTTTTCTTTGACCTGGGTTCCATGCCCTTCCTCCTCAATAAATGGGGTTCTCCCTGGACCTCCAGCCTCATTGAGCCAGGTCCCCTGACTCCAGAGTCAAACCTCTTTCCCCTGAAATGTGGAAAATAAACAACACAGAGGGATTTTAACTTTGTTTCTCCAACTTCTCAAACTGTATTCTTTGACCACACTAAGTAACCACAATTGTGGGTACACAAAAGTGTAGAGCTGCTGGGAGAGGAAGAGAGAAGAGAAATTTCTTTTTTCTGGTCAGGAAATCCAAGGAAGAATTGGCAGAGTTTCAAACATGAGAGACAGAGACAGGAAGACAGACACACACAGAGAGAGAAGGATGGAAGAGAAGCAGAGAGGAGAAGGACAGAGAGAGACAAAGAGAGACACACAGAGACACACAGAGACAAGAAGATAGGAAGGGAAAATGGGAGAATACCTTCAAATTCAATTAATTATTCTTTCTCAGTCAAAGATATTTAATAAGTGCTTACTAAATCCTAGGGATATAAAGAAATACAAAAAGAATTCTAGATCTCAAGGAGTAAATGTTAATGGTGGACACAACAAAATCTCAATAATTAGAGAAAGGAAGGGAGAGGAGGAGATAAGAGGAGAAATGAGAGGGGAAAAGGGAAAGAGAAAGAGACAGACAGAAATATAAGAAGAAGAAATGGAAGGAGAAAGGGAAGAGAGGAAGGAAGTGAAAGATAAAGACAGAGAGAAAGAAGAGAGGGAGAAAGAGGTACAAACAGCAACACCAGGACAGAATGAGAAAGAGAAGAATAAATGGGGGAGAGGCAGAAAGACAGACAAAGAAAAAGACAGAGGGAGAGGGAAGACTTTATGGAGACAAATGGAGGGGAAGAGAGAGGGAGAGAGAGATAAAAGCAGGAAGGGGAAGAGACTTTTTAAAACTCTGAGTATGGGTGGGTCTTAGTTGGCCAACATCTTGGACATACTTCTCTCCTCTCTCTCCTGATCACAGAGGCCAAAGGATGAAGCAAGAGCTACTCTTTGGGCCCATCCTTTACCAAGAAGCCAGTCAGCATGGAGGCCCAGGCCCATCTTTGCTGATATCCCATGGGAAATTCCCTGCTTCATATGTAAAGCAGTTCCATACCCACATCCAAGTCCTCTGAGTCATTTTGAGCTGTTCTTTTGTCTTTTCTCTGAACTCAGACAGCAACCCAGTTCTGGTTCATCAGCTTTTCCTCTCTGGATAGACAATAACTCACTTTCCTTCTTCTTCTTCTCTTCCACCTCCTCCTCCTCCTCCTCTTCCTCTTCTTCCTCCTCCTCTTCCTCCTCCTCCTTCTAAAGCTCTTTATTTTTCAAAACATATGTGTGGACAATTCTTTAACATCAGCCCTTGCAAAACCTTGTGTTCCAATTTTTTTCCCCTTCCCCCATCCCCTCCCCTAGATGGCAATTAGCCCAATAGATGTTAAACATGGTAGAAATATATGAATAACTCACTTTTCTATAGAACTTTAGAGGTAAAGTGCTATTTTCTTAGCCACCTTGTGAATTGAGGTGAGAAAATATCATAATTCCATGTACTGATGACCCTGGAGATAAGAGAAATGAAATCATTTGCTTGAACTTATAAGTGTGTGAACATGTATGTGTATTGTATGTGAGTGTATGTATGGAGCATCTGTATATGTGTGTGCACAAGCACATAAGTGTAGAGGAGAGGGGATTTGAATCCAGCACAGGTGCTCCTTGCTGGGTACATTCACCTTTCCTTCCTTCCTCCCTCTCTCCCTCACTTCCTCACTTCCTCCCTTTCTCCCTTTCTCCCTTCCTCACTTCCTCCCTTTCTCCTTTCCTCCCTTCTTCCTTCTTTCTCCCTTCCTCCTTCTCTTTCTCCCTTCCTCCTCTCTCTCCCTTCCTCCCTCCCTCTCTCATTCCTTCCTTTCCTCCTTTCCTCCCTTGAAAGAAAAGATTGATTGACCACTGGTAATTTCTGCAGAGATGAAGCATTGTATACATGTCCCTCATGCTTGATTTCTCTTCCTCTGTTTTGGGCCCCAATATGGTAGAAAGGACACTGGGGATCAATGTGGCTTCTACTTCTGGTCCATAGAATCATGGACTTTAAAGCTTGAAATGACATTAGAGATCATTTAGATCTGATTTAGAGCAGAACAAGACAATAGGAGCCACTTGATCTGATCTTCACATTTTACAGATAAGGAAACTGAGGCCCAAGGATAATTTGATCAAACGTTCAAAAGAGTGCTGAACCTGGAGGCAGCTGACCTGGAATTTCATGTCCGATGGGACCTTGGAGGGGTCATGTACTAATTCCGTAACTTACTTTCTGCTCCATATAAAATGGAAATAGTTAAACAAAATGGCATCCACTCGGCTTCATTCTGGCATCCGATGTCTGAATTGTCTCATTTTGCACGTGAGGAAACAGGAGACCTAGAAAGGTGGTAAAGTCCTACAGGGAATAATTAGTGCCTTTGTGAGTTTTGAACCTACCATTCTTTGCCTTGAGCCATACTGTTCCTGGTCACCACGTGACTCCAAATAGGTCATTTCACCTCACAGGCTGCCGTTTTCTCATTTGGGTAATGAGGAGTGAGGGTTGATGACCTCACTAAAAATTGGCCCTGACCTTCTGAATAGGGCTCAGATAGTCCTTAACTTACCAGATGAGCTTTGGGGTTTAATGAAAATAACTAGTTCCTTACACTCACAAAAAAAAAAAAAAAATCTCAAATAACTTTGGAAAGGAAATAATTTGATGACTATTAAATATACTTAATGAATGACAAAATCATTTTAGGATTCTAAGAAATAACTAGCCTGTTCACATGAGAAATATTCACTTTTTACTTCCCTCCATAGTCCCTTTCTTATCAGGATAAATGTACCAAGTTAGGGCCTCTGACAGTTACTGGGCTTGAACTCTGGCCGGTGGGAGGCCATATGGGATTTCCCAAAGAGGACCTTGTGTGGTTTTTGTTTATTAAATCTTTACTCTGCTGGCCTTGGTGGGGAGGGGGATAGTTGGGTAAGATCTCTCTTTATGTTTCAGAATTCTGTCTGCCTTCTTGGAAAACGAGCCTAGTAAAATGTATTATTTGTGAGAAATGTTTTCCCAGTCTCCGAAGACCTAAGCTCTGGGCAATGTTTTTAATAGAAAAGAAAGTTTGAGATGTATGAAAGATCCATCTGCCGTAGGCCTTGAATGTCCTTTATTAAAGGGCAGGGATTTTACCACTAACCCCACGCTCTGGATTCTTACTTCTCTCTGATGCACTGAAAGTATGCTTCACCGGCTCTCTTCAACAATGAGAGCATCCAAATCAGTTCCAACTGATCAGTAATGAACAGAACCAGATACACCCAGCAAAAGAACACTGGGAAATGAGTGTGGACCACAACATAGCATTTCCACTCTTTGTTATTGTTTGCTTGCATTTTTGTTTTTCTTCCCAGGTTATTTTTATCTTCTTTCTAAATCCAATTTTTCTTGTGTAGCAAGACAACTGTATAAATATGTATACACATATTGTATTTAATATATGCTTTAACATATTTAACATGTATAGGACTACCTGCCATTTAGGGGAGGGGGTGGAGGGAAGGAAGGGAAAAGTTGGAACAGAAGGTTTTGCAAGGATCAGTGTTGAAAAATTACCCATGCATATGTTTTGTCAATAAAAAGCTATAATAATAATAAAAAGAAAGTGTGTTTAGCTTTTTTGAAGGCCTAATTTTCTACTGTTTCTAAATTGTGAGGTCCAAAAAGAAATACATAACTATTAGGTAGGTTCACCAGAAATGTTATTTTGAGAAAATGGGAGAATCCATCAAAGAATAAATAAAACCACTTAAAAATATTTTAGAACATAAGAAATATCATTCCATGAACAAGTAATATTCCACTTTGGCTTTGTAAAGGTCATTTAAAGTGACTCTTCTTGGCTTTTGGGATCAGGCCTTGTTCCTCTGGGTTATAACTCCCTCATTCAAAGTGGGTGATAGAGATGCCTGATTACATCCTAGATTTTAGAAGGCCATATTTCACCTCCTCTCCTTGTTTGATCACTGTCTACCCGCCTTCATTAGCATTTAATCTCTCTATCCCTCAGCTTCCTCTATAAAAATATTCCTCTTATTTAAAACCTTCTTAGAGGATTGTTGGAGGCAGAGAGGTGGGACTTTGGAGAGGGTTAGATTTTGAGACAGGAAAAAAAAATTCAAATCCTGCCTCAAATACTTCCTTACTATGTAAGCCTCTCACCTTCAGTTTCCTTATCCATAAAATGGGGATAATGATAGCATCTACCTCAAAGGGCTGTTATAAGACTTAAATGAGGTAACATCTATAAAAGATAAAGCACCTCTTAAATGTATTGTTGGTGTCAAGAAAAGGCTTAAAATGCTATCAAATGTGAGCTATTTATTATTATTCTATTCTTAATGAGATTCAGTCAGAAATGTTATTAGCCTGCTATTATTCTTTTATATTCAAAGTCCTATGAATTATTTCACACATCAATGAAATAACCGCCTTTAGTATTAAAGTATAAGCTTAACCTTTGTAGGTTCACTACAGGAGAGCATCCTCAGTCCAACTCCAGAAAGAGACAGGAGAGTTAGGCAAATCCCTCAACTTGTCTTATTTCCATATGTTTTTTTCTCTCCCCAACCAGGTCTCTATAGTTTGAAAGTTTTTTTGTTCCATGTAGGTTGGAGATTTTGAATATCTGGGATGATGATCATTATTCACAATCGAATTCTTAAGAATTTTTAATGGATAAATAAATTGGGTTTTTTTTTTTAGTAGTTTTTCAGTCATGTCTGACTATTCATGACCCCATTTGGAGTTTTCTTAGCAAAATTTCCTTCTTCAGCTCAGTGGACAGATGAAGAAACCGAGACAAATAGGATGAAGTGACTTGCTCAGGATCACACAGTTGGCAAGTGTCTAAAGCCAGATTTGAACTTATGAAAAGATTCCTGACTTTCTGATATTCTATTCACTGCACCACCTAGCTGCCCATATTATCTGGGCAATTGTGGGCAACAGTTCTTTCTGTGGGGTTGGTCCAGTATACCATAGTAGAGCTCTTCAAGGAGATTTTGAGGTTTATAGCATAGATATGGCACCTGTCATTCCATTAAAGAAAGTTAATTGATGTATAATTCTGGATACCACAGAATATTTTGTTAGGTATTTTGTAGCAGCTGAACTTTTTAAAAATTTCATTTGATTTGATTTTCAGTTTCAATTTTTTCTCCCTCTCCCACTCATTAAGAAGACTATAAAAAAACCTATTACAAATACGCACACATACACACACGATAAATTCCATAATAAATTCCACAGTTCAAAAAAGAGAAAGAAAAGAGAGAGAAGAAAATATGTTTCTATCTGAACTGTGACTCTATTAGCTCTCTATCCGGAAATAGATAGCATGTTGCATCATGAATGCTTTGAAAGTGTTTAGTCATTGTGTTCATCAGTTACTAAATCTTTCAAAGTTAATTACTTCTACAATGTTGCTGTTATAGTATTACTGTTTCCCCTGGTTCTGCTCACTGCACTTTGCATCACATCATGTATATCTTCCCAGTTTTTCTGAAACTTCATCATTTCTTATATCACTATAAATAGTATTTCAGCCATACCCCAACAGATGGCCATCCCTTCAGTTTCCTATTCTTTGCCATCATAAAAAGAGCTGCTAAAATATTTTTTGTACATATGGGTTCTTTTCTTCTTTTGTTGATCTCTTTGGAAGTATAGAATTAGTAGAAATATTACCAGGTCAAAAGTAATCTGCAGTTTAATAACTTAGGGGACATAGGTACAAAGTGCTTTCCAAAATGGTTTGACTTACTCACAGCTCCACCAGCAGCCATTCATTTTTCCCCATATCCTTTCCATCATCTGTTATCTTCATTTTTTATCATCTTGATGTGTGATGAAATAGTTCATCCTGTCTGATATCAGAGATGCCTTCCAGAAGATATGTGACATCCTAATAATTTTATGTGACACAAAGTAGTTATTCTATCGATCTCTACAGTAATTCTCAGCATATTAGATCTAAAAGAATAATAGCAGGGTAGCAACTTGTCTTGGATCCATTTCTTTCTGAATACCATTGAGAGCAAGATAACAGCAATAGTAACAATAGCAAGGATAATGATGATGATGATGATGATGTTATGAAGAGATTTTCTTAAAGAGCCCAATAGTTACTGCTAGAAACAAAGAAATAAAGGGAAAAAACAAGGAAGGAAGAATATGAGGTATTCTAATTTTCATTTTTCTTTTTATTGATTTTGAAATTTTTTCACATGGGACTTATTCAACCATTCTGGAAAGCAATAGGGAGCTATGCTCAAAGAGCTATCAAACTGTGCATACCCTTTGATCCAGCAGTATTTCTATTGGGTCTATATCCTAAAGAGATCATAAAAAAAGGGAAAAGGACCCCACATGTGCAAAAATGTTTGTAGCATCCTTTTTTGTAGTGGCAAAAAAACTGGAAACTGAGTGGGTGGCCATCAGTTGGAGAATGGCTGGATAAGTTATGGTATATGAGTGTTGTGGAATATTCGTGTTCTGTAAGAAATTATCAGCAGGATGATTTCAGAAAAACCTGGAGAGACTTACATGAATTGATGCTAAGTGGAGTGAATAGAACCAAGAGAACATATATACAGGAAGATTATATGATGATCAATTCTGATGGATGTGACTTTTCAACAATGAGGTGATTCAGACCAATTCTTATACACACTTGTGATGGAGAAAGCCATCTGCATCCAGAGAGAAAATTATGAGGACTGAATGTGGATCACAGGATAGAATTTTTACCTTTTTTGTTGTTGTTTGCTTGCTTTTTATTTTCTTTCTCATTTTTCCCCCTTTTGATCTGATTTTTCTTGTGCAGTTTGATAAATGTGGAAATATGTATAGAAGAATTGTACATGTTTAACATATATTAGTGAATTACTTGCTGTCTAAGGGAGGGGATAGGATGAAAGAAGGAAGAAAAATTTGAAACACAAGGTTTTGCAAGAGAATGTTGATTGCATGTAATTTGAAAATAAAAAAGCTATCATTTTAAAAAAAGAAAAAAGAAACATTTTCATGTGGTTATTGATAATTTTTTTCTGAAAACTGCCTGTTTATATCCCTTGATCATTTTTCAATTGAGGAATAGCTCTTAGCCTAGTAAATTTGACTCAATAATATATCTTAGAAATGAGAATTCTGAAAGTGCAACTTACTGGAAAGATTTCCTCCCAGTTTTTTGCTTTTTTGCTATCACAACTCCATTTGTTTTATTTATCAAAAAAAAATTTATGTTTTTTTTATGTTTTTTAATTTTTACGTAATTTTTTTGTATTTTTGTAATTTATGTAATTTTTTATTTTTATGTAAGTTTTTTAATTTATGTAAATAAATGTAAATTTTTATTTACATAATTTATGTAATTTTAAATTTATGTAAATAAAAGTGTCCATTTTGCTTCCCAAGAACCTCTCTCTTCTTCAGTCATGACCTCTTCACTTATGTGACAGGTAACAACATTGTTATAATTATTGATATTGATGTTGTTTCGCTCTCATTTTGTTCAATGAAGTTAAAAAACAAATGTACCCCAGAAAAGTTGCCACACTGCTATTATTCTCTTATGTCATATTGTTTTTTCATTAGTTTATGTTGTCCTGAATGAGTTGTTTATCCCCCATAGTATGGGGGATAAACTTAGCAGGAGGTTTTATATAATATTGTTTTCTTATTTGTTTATGTATTATTCTCTTAGATCTAACATTCTGAGAATTATTGTAGAAAAAGATAGAATGACTTCTCTGTGTCATGGAATAAAACTATTAGGATGTCAGCCCATCATCTATCTGCAGGCATTTCTGGGACATCTCTGGTATCAGACAATATGATGGGAATTATAAGTGACTTCATCGTATTCCCACAAGGTTTGGGTTCTTTTTGCTAGATCTCTATAATTTAAAAGATTTTCTTTCCATGTAGCTTGGAGATTATGACTACTTAGTGTGATGACCACCGTCAAAAACATCGTTCTTATATGGATCAGGATTATATCCTAGTGATTGTGGGCTAGTTTGGTTCATGACAGTTATGATGATTTCCTATTGTTTCCCCTTTTGGTTTGCTGTCTCATTGGCTTTGGACTCTCTGGACCTTGTTGGAATTTAGCTTTCTTCTGTCCATTCCACCCAGTATTTTCTAAGTGACTGTTTAATCTGATAACTAATTCATGTTAAAGCATTCAAGGGTATTAATATAGTTAAATGAGCAAGGGAACAGATAGGTTTATACAGTAGATTAGATAATCCTGCTCTCAAATTCAGGAAACCTTGGCAGATTTAATCTTGTCACTTGATACATATATGGCTTTAGGTTAGTCCCAACCTTCATAATCCTCAGTTTTCTCATTTGTGAAATAAGAACCTTCTTCTCCAGCTCTGTCATTCTCTAATTCACAGAGAGCCTGAGAATACTTCTCACTTCTCTGCCTCCATACATTAAAAAAACAAACAAACAAATAAACAAAAAAAAGCAGGAAAATTGCTGAACTTTTTTTTTTTTTGCCTCTCTTACTAACTGAGTCAGTTCTGGGCCTCTGGTTACCCTCTCTCTTCCCATCAGTAAAGACAGCAAAACCAGAAATACTTTTAGAGAAGGAATGTGGTCTAGTGGTGGTTGACAGAGTTCATTATCCTGGTTGGATGACCTCAGCTTTGCTTTAAATCTCACATGGGCAGGGAAAGATACTTAACCTCCTGGTGACTCACTTTCTTAGATAGTAGGCTAGCATAACCAACCTCTTGAACTACTCTGAGTAGGCTAAGAAGCAATCCAAGGGAATTCTGATGAATAATGGAACTTCTAGACTATGACAAAAGGAGCTATACAGGGAGAGTTTGGACCAGAAATGGAGATGTTTATCTAGTTTCCTGATCCTGGGTCTTCCAGATTCTTCTGAGTAGCCTGAGAAAGTTACTAACTAATCTGTGACTCTGGTTTGCCCTTCTGTAAAATGAGGATATCTGACCTAATTAGCTTCACAAGATTTTTTTTTTATTTTATTTTAATGTATTTTTAAAATTAAATGCAAAATACAAAAAGAAATATAGACAGAAAAAAGAAAGAAAGAAAGAAAAAACATTGTCATGGGCCCAGAAGAACACAAGGTTCAAAATATGTAACAATAAATTTCAAAATATGCTCAATTTCAAAATATGTAACAATAAATTTCCATTTCAAGAAAATGTCATAGGATTGTTGTGAGGAACAAAGAATAATGCAATGAGTCTTTTATAAAAATTATAAAAGCACCATGGAGACAAGAAGGAGTGATAGATTTATAGTCAGAAAACATTGGTTGAAATCTAAACCTAGGATCCTTTGGTGAGATAGGGGATTGGCAGCTCAGCCTGGGGTCAAAAAGACTTGAGTTCAAAAAATGTGGCTTCTGACACTTTCTAGCTGTGGGACTCTTAAAGTTAAGTCTCATAACATTTATTTTTGTCTTAATTACACCAACTTTAAATGAAGATACTAATAGCACCTACCTGGGAGGATTGTTGTGCAAATCAAATGAGATGATATTTGCAAAGCTTTTAGCATAATGCCTGACACATAGTAGGTGCTTAATAAATGTTTGTTTCTTTCCTTTCTTCCATTTGTGTCTGTCACTTTGTCCTTGTGTGACCTTGGGCAAATTATCCCTTTCCCCTACATTCTAGTTTCCTCATGTGTGAAATGAGGGGGTTGTGCTATATCAAGAGTTCTGAATGTTTTTGTGTGCCATGTATCCTTTGGAATCTGTTCCATCTTGGATTAGTATTTTTAAATGCATAAAATAAAATACACAAGATTATGAAGGAAACCAACTCTATAGAAATGGTATGAAAATAATTTTTAAAAGCAAGAAAACAGATTCCAGGCTAAGAATTCCAGCACCAGATGGTGTCTAAAGTCCTTCTTTGACCTAAATTTAGAATCTTATGATCCAGCTCCAAGGTGAAGAGATTATGGTTACCAAGTAGCCTGGTCTCCATGGTATTGAGTAGAGAACTGAACTTGGGGTTCAAGTACTGTTCCTGCCACATATTGGCCCTGTGACTATGATGAAGTTACTTTAGGCCATGGTCAAGAATTAAGAATCATAAGAGTGAGCTACCTGGGTGGCCAGAAAGGTGAAGTTGTAGATCTGGATTTTCCTCCAAAAGAACTTTATAAAAAGCAGGAAAAAAGAAAAAAATACAAAGAGCAAGAACTGTTTTTTACCTTTCTTTGTGTGCCCAGTATTTGGCCCATACTAATGACTTAATTAGAGCTTGTTGATTGATTGATAAACCGTGGGTGTTAATAAGCAGCTAATCATAATGATAGGTGACATTTATATGTTTTTTTCTCATTTGATCTCACAGAAACCCTGTGAGATGAGCACCAAAGGTATGTTTAGCCACTTATAAAAGTGAAGAAACCTAGGATCAGAGGGGTTAATTGGCTTGCTAAGGTCACATAGCATCAGATAATAGATTTGAACCCAGATTTCTCTTAAGCCAAGGACCAGCCCCTATTCTCTACAAGAGAAACTGGAGGATAGATTTTTCTTGAAGAGATTTCAATCTGATACTTACCTCATGTTTTTAACTAGTTTATAGGAGGGTCAATTTTCTTTGACATCCTTATCTCTTCCTTCCAGTCCCCTCCCCAATAATGACTGATTTATTGATCAGTTTAAAATTGTCAAAGTGTTTTACATGCATTATCTTTGTAGCACAACTATTCTTTTACAGACAGAGAAAGAGAGGCTCAGAAAGCTTAACTGACTTTTTTCAAGGTGGTGCATCTAGTGAGTGTCACAAGCAGGATTTGAACTTGGGTCTTCCCAGCTTTACCACCCATGAGTCTTTAAAAGTGCCAAAATTGGTCTTGTTATGGAGTGTGGCTACATCAGGGTCTACTGGCTTAGTGCTTTGGAGATTTTGGCTACTCTTGTGGTCATTTTCATATATATTCAAGTATCATTCTTCCCTGCCCTACCTTTCTCTTACCTGCCTTGCCCTTTCCTTCCTTTTCCTTCCCTTCCCTGTCCTTCCCTTCATGCATATTAAAATATAATTCTTCTCTGCCCTTTCCTTTCCTGTTCTTTCCTCCTTTTTCTCTCCCTCCCTCTCTCTTCTCTCCCTTCCTCCTTTCCTTCCTTGCTTCTTTCTTTTTTGGAGGCAACTGGTATCTGAGTCTGAATTGACACTGTGACACTGAATTGTGCACTGGGACACCATCTAACTGGCCATGAAGGAGTAGATCTTCAGGACAGATACAGGACAGATACAGCAGACACCTTTCCTGAACTGAGGACTGCTCCTCCTTGGGAAAAGTGAGCATTCGGCTGACCTCCTCCTGATAGTGTGATCTCTGTTGATTTCAGTAGTCTACATCATACTTTATTTTCATTTTACTTTGTAGATGTTGGAAAGTTTGTCTCTTGACTTTTAAAGGTACTCCTCATACCCTTACTAAAAGCCAATTTACTTTTATTTGAGCAGTGAAAAAGGTTAGAGCCATATACTTGAGTCTTGGGGGACTTGGTTCAAATCTTACCTCCATCACGGGAGAGAGGCAATGATGATGCAGAGGGTACAGAACAATCCTGGGATGCAGGAAGGTCTGGCTATAAGACCAGTCTTTGATGCTTAATAAGTGTGTGACTCTGGTATATTACTGAGCCACTCAGAACCCCAGGTAACTCTCTATAATTCAAATTTATAGACCTGAATTGGTAGGTGACATTTCATTGCCGATAATTTCCTTATACCAATAAAATTACAAGTATAGACCTGTCCTTATTTCATACATTTACTAGCTATGATACTCAGCAAATCACTTAACCATTCTTCGCCTCAGTTTCCCCATTTATAAAAACAAGGATAATAAAATTTATCTCACAAGAATATAGGAAGGAACAAATGAGATAATTTGTATGAAACGTTTGGCAAATCTCCAAGCACCACACAAATGTTAGTCATTGTTATTATTTTGTCTTGAGTATCTATTGTTCCTTTGGTTTTGGCCTTCTTTGCCCTTCTTTAGTTCATAAAAATCTTTCCACATTTTTCTGAACTCTTCATAGCCTTTCATCAATGATGTCATTTTTATATGATAATGATAACATTGGGTCACATTTCCATCCCACTGGTGGTTGAACCATTGCCCCATAAATGGGCACTCATTTTATTTCCAGTATTTTGTAACCACAGAAGGTGAGCAGCCATATTTTGTTAAATAGCAGGTCAGGTCTCCTGTAATTAGATTCTGGACAGAGGCCATTGTCATTATTGGCAAATGTTCAGAGGTAGAGTGACAAGTTGCTGGACCTTCCTTTCTGGCATGGGGAAGGGGTCCTAGGGAACACTCACCAAATTTCCCCTATATTTTACTATCAAATAGAGTGAATGAATTTTCATATCCTTGTCAGAATTATTATTATCAGAAAATCCCAGAAACATGGTATGTTAGATTTATAAGTGACTTTCCACATCCATCTTGTCCAATTTCCTTACTTTACACGGTCAAAAGGATGGTTAAGTGAGTGTTTTGTTTAAGTAACCTGAAGTGATAAGTCTCAGAGACAGAATTTGAACTCAGATCCTCTGACTCCTGATCCAGATCTCTATCCACTGCATCATCCTGTCTACTAAGTCTCAGTTCCATCCAAATATCAGATTCTTGATGACTCTGTGTGTGTGTGTGTGTGTGTGTGTGTGTACAATACATATACATATATGTATTCTCTCTCTCTCTCTCTCTCTCTCTCTCTCTATATATATATATATATATATACATATATATATATATATATATATATATATATAAAACCAAGTTAAGGGATTGCAGGTTATGAACCCTTACTCTCTATGAATCTTATGCGAACTTATCCCAAATGAATCTCTCCTAACCTTGCAGATAAGTATGTAAATAAATAAGTCTCTGATGTCAGACAAATCAATTAAAATGCATTTAAGGAGATGTACTCCTGGCAGCCTGCAACCAATTTTGCATTTCATAAAATATTAATATTCAAAGAACTAAAATAAAAAATTAAAATTTGGGACCCAACCCATAAACAGAACTTTTGGGTTGAAATCACCAGCATTTGAAAATTGACCATGTTAGTTCAATGAATTGGAGAGCTCAAGGTCACATTGTTTGTAGGTAGGGGTCTTTTGGGAGGGGGTGTAGGGAAGAGAGGACTGTCTTGAAAGTCAGAGAGAACTAAATAGAAAAGCTGATGGAATACCGCTGTGTTATAAGGAATAATGAGCTTGATGATCTTAGAAAAACATGGAGAGATTTGCATGAAATAATGAAGAGGGAAATGAACAGAACCAAGAGAATGTTGTATACAATAATAGTATTATTTTAAGAATGGCTTTGAGGGGCTAAATCATTCTGAGTATTATAAATACCCAAATTAATTAGAAAGGATCTATGATCTGCATCTAAAGATAAAACTGATAAATAGAAGTATATATAAAATTGTTTTACACAATGCACATATATGATTTTAGATACATGTGTATATATGTACATATGTATGTATACAGGGAAACAATTGTATTGAAATAATACGAGTGTGTGTGTGTGTGTGTGTGTGTGTGCGCGTGTGTCTAATGTAGCCATCTTTTAGGTCTAGAAGGGGAGGGAAGAAAAAATGGAAAGCAAAAGAAATGAACATGATATCTTTATTATATATTTTCAAAGAATGGCAGATTGTACATAATAGATTTGCAGTTTCATGTGAAATCATTTTTTACTATACTATGTTATGAAATACTTGTTTTATTCTATAAATTAAAACTAAAATAAATTAAATTTAAAAAACCCTTCCTGAGCAAATCATCTAATCTTTTTTTGGTCTCAGTTTTCTCATTGGCAAAATAGGTATAATAATTATACCTATCTCATGGGGTTTCTGTGAAAATCAAATGAGTTAAAACATAAAATGATTTGCAAACCCCAAAGTAAAGAGAAATGCTAGTTCTCTTCCTCCTCAGTGTTGGGGTTGCCTCCCCAAATGTAAGTTCCCGCTGGACAGGGACTGTGTCGTTTGCACTGCCCTAAATGTCATGGTGATTCCAGTGTTTTGCACCCAGTAGACTTTAATTTTGAACTAAATCACTACAATTGACAAATTTCAATGAACATTTATCAGAAGTCTAATATGTAGGGGCAGGTAGGTGACTCCTGGAGTCAGGAGGACCTGAGTTCAAATCTAGCAGCAGATACTTCCCATCTGTGAGAACTCAGGCAAGTCACTTAACCCCTATTGATTTTAAAAAAAAAAAGTCTAATATGTGCAAGACCCAATTCTAGGCACTGAGATATGTCACATAACTGTCTCAGTTTCCTCATGTTTAAATGAGTTGGAGAAGGAATAGCAAACCACTCTACCTTTGCTAAGGTGATCCTATTTGGGGTCACACTGCCAGTAAATACCTGAGGGTGGATTAGAACTCAGGAGTTTTCCTGATTCTAGGCTTGGAAGTCTATGTACTACGCACCACCTGGTTGCCCATTATCCATATCTGGATAGACATTGATATGTATTCACATATAGGAGTGTGTGTATATTTACATTTATTTGTGTGTGTGTTTAGAGAAGCAACTCTTGTCAAGGTCAGGAAGGCCTGCATTCAATTTCCTCCTCTGACAAACACTGGTGTGATCCTGGCCAAGTCAATGCCCCAGGTAAGGAGAATCAGGGATTAGAAGAGACAGGTTCCTCCTGGAAGTTCCCTAATGATGCATCGAGTCCAAATAAAAATACAAAGACCCTCATGTTTACATGTATCCTCCCAGTTGTCCATCAAGTAGCTATTAGTTACTCTGTGCTAAATAATTACTAAGAAAAAGAACTATAGTACCCATTCTCAATCATCTAAAGGAAAAAAACATCACACCAAATGGTGCTGAAAAGGGGAGCTCCAATGAAGGTTTCGTTTTGGAATCCTAAGTCCCAAGATACTGTGCTGAACTCTGGAGATACAAAGAGTGGCAAAAATATGATCCCTGGCCTCAAGGACCAACTATTATAATTGTTAAGGACAGGGAGACTATGCTGTAGAGTATAAGTTTCTTGAAAACAGAGTGGATTATTTTTTTGTTTGTTTGCTTTCAAGTTTTTGTCTTTCTATCCCTTGTGCCTTGTCCAGTTCCTTTTTCAGATCCTTAATGAATAAACGCTTGTTGGACTGGACTGGATTGTGGAGGCAGAAAGGACAAGGCTCAGAAAGAGCTTGCTTTGGGGGTAGGGTAAGGGAGAAAAACCTCACTGAGGTTGCAGACCTCAGACATTAGGTAGAAGAGAATACACATCAGTGGACCGTAAATGAACTGAGGAAAATGGTATTTTTTTCTCCCACAGTTCTAACATGTAAATACAAATCTATTGAACTTGGTCTTCCTATTTAGAGGGCCCCCAAATTGCTTCCATTAATAAAGATATAATTTAGTTCCTTCCAGAGCCATAATTTACGATATGTTATCCTGGGGGCCTAAAGGGATTCTTTCAGGTTTTTTTTTTTAATTGTTTCAAGTTTGCAGATTTATTCTTGACAATCATTGATTATTTATTTAAGATCATCTACTTTATAAAACAGGTCTTCTTCCAGATTATTGACTGAGCTAGACTTCATGCTGTAAAATGCAAGAATTCTAAAATTCTTACTAAAAGGGTTATTTCAAATCTAAAGTGACTTGTTCTCTCCTGATTGGTGAGTGCTATTGCATTTTGTTATATTCAAAATAAACCTAAGAATGAAAAAACATTCTGTTGTTTCAAGCAAGTCGGTCATTGTTCTTTTTTTTTTTTTTAAATAGGAACGACAGATACCATAGGTTGATAGAAAATAATTCTGTTTGAACCCCCTGCCCCCATTCAATTTGTGATGTTATTTTCCCCAGAGCAGACTCTGACACTTTAATCATAAGTCAGATCTAGATAGGAAATTGACATGGGAGAGAATAAGGAAGGAAGGACAATTTCCTACCCCTTTCTGACATCACTGAGTGCTGGTGCCTATTACAAAAATGTGTGAGGAAATAGTTATTATAGATATAGAACTCAAAGAGACATTAGAGGTCAAGCTAATCTAACTCCTTTCTCTCCTCCCAAATTTAACTGCAATCATTGCTTCTACCAAGTGCCTTTGCAGTGAATGCCTTCTGAAATCCCCTCATTCCAGATAGGCCTTCTGAGATTCCCCTCATTCCAAATGGGAACATCTTTCTCCTAGCAGAAACTACTTTGGAACTGGAGTCTGAAGTCCTGGGTTCTAGGAGCTAGCCAGGAGTTAGCTAAAACTCCTTTGGCAAGTGATTTCATCTCTATTCTCACCTAGCCCCTATCACCCTCAGGCTAGTGGAGTCAGTGCAGTCAGGGGATTTTCATTTTTGGTCTTTGAATTGAGCAGAGAATCTGACCCACAGAAAGTGCTTAATAGATATTTGTTGAACTGCATGTTCCTTACAAAAAAAAAAAAAAAAAAATGGGAAGAAGGATGGATTTGTCTTGAGTTGGAATCCTGATTCAGTCACTTCCTAACCTCGAAACCTTGGGCATACATTCGGCCTTCGTAGACCCGCGATTTCTCATCTGGAAAGAGGGATTTGGCCCCAGTGGTCTCTGAGATCAGTTCTAGCCCTACTTGTCTCATTCGCTAAGGCTCTTGGGAGGATAACTACGAGATGATATGGAGGGAAGCATTTTGTAAAGAACATCATGTGACTCTGAGCTCCTGTTAGTATTAATAATACAGGTACCAGGCTTAAAGGCAAAACTTAGTCATATGAATTTTGGTGGCGAGCGAGCTGTTGGATCAATCTGTCAAAATCTATGGTGCATGATCATTTCCATCAGTCTTTATAAATACCAACATTAATGAAAACACAGTCCAGGGGGTGCCCGATATCGTTTTAAAATGCCATGAATAAATTGCCAACATTTGAGCTAACTTCCCTGACTTTTTTTTTTCATTCACTCGTTTATAATTCACTTGCTCATTCAAAAGCTTTATTCTGAAGCTGGTATTCTTCCTTATACACAAGCAAAGCCATTCAGAGCACTTGGCTTGAGCGAGATTGTTTCTAACAAAGGAGAATGGAGCACTTTGAAAGCTCCCGATTCTATTTGTAACCAACACTCCATTTGCGAGTTTCCATTTGGTGTATCCATTTTCGTGCGCCCAGGGCCGTAGGGGAAGCCGCGCTGGGGGCTGGGGGTGAGGGGGAAGCGACTTCACGAGCCGCCTCACACTATAGCGGCGAGGCGCTGTAAATATTTGGGATGCAGATGAGAAATTGGCTAAAAGATCCACTCACTCTCACTCCTACATCTTGTATGTTCCAGGCTCCCAGGCAGCCAAACTTTCGCTATCAATCTGTGCAGGTCAGCAGTGAGACGCGGACAGAAATTTAAATCCAGGTTAAGAGCGCTAGGCAGCCTCTGCTGGCCCAGGGCTCCGGCGCCCGGGTCGTCCAGGCGGGAAGGAGAGGTCTCCCCACTGGAGGGCATTTTCCCCGGGGGGATTGCGGGCACTGGCAACCCAGATGGTGGGGACGCGGAGGAGGTGGGTGTCGATTTCCCCTCCAAGGCTCAGCATCCTCTCTCTGCAAAAAGCTTTTGCAAGCTGCCCGAGTGACCGTGAACGAGGGGCTAGGGGCCGGGAGCTGACCCCAATCCTGTTGCTTATGCAAATTTCAGCTTTGCCCCAGTGAGTGACCTGCACGCTGCTGTTGCTTCCCTCTCGCTTTTTTTTTTCCTCCGCCGGACGCGTGCTGCCCACTGCTGGAGGCCGATCCTACCCTCGTGCCCTCCTCCCCCCTTCCCTCCAAGCTATATCAGTCCTTATATGCACCGGCTGCTGCGGCGGGCCGGGCTACTCTAGTCCTGCAAAAATAATCGTAAGGGCGGGGGATGGCCTTTATTTCTCCTCATTTCTTAAGCTCATCGGGAGATGGACCCTGATGTAGAAGGCGAAGACATCGTCCGGTGCTTAATGAAAAAAAAAATCTCTTTTTCTTTTGCTGCAACGTCCCCCCCCCCCCCCCAGCTCCGCAGCGAGAGAATTTCTCCCCTTTTCTCTGACAGCCCCCACCCCCGCGGGCTCGCTGTATGCTCAGGCACGTTCTATCAGCTCCAGCCCCAAAAAGCGGCGAATGTGCCGGGAGCGTGGAGGTGGAGGGGGTGGGGAGCGGTGAGATGTTTTCCCTTCCACCTCTCGGGTCCCCCAAAAGGGCTGGTGCAAGAGATTGGGGCAGGAAACGCTGGCTCTCCTGAACTGGTGGAAGCTACGCCTTCTCTCTCTTCCTCCCTCCCTCCCCCCGTCTCTCTCTCTTTCTCTCTCTCTCTCTCTCACTCTCTCTCTCTCTCCCTCCCTTCCCCCCCTCCCCTCCCACTCTTTCTCTCTCTCTCTCTCTCTCTCTCTTTTTTTTTTTTACTCCTCCCAGGAAGCTATGATAGACACTTCGGTGCGGCGCTCTTCCCCCCATCTGAGTGGAGGAGTTGAAGAGTCTCATTATAACAGCCAATGCAGCCGCCATCCACGCACCAGCAGAAAAGCATGTCCCATTTAAATACACCCACGCAGCCTCGGCTCCCTTAGCAGCGCTGCGCTGCCGCCTTGGCCGCTCGCAGCAGCAGCAGCAGCAGCAGCAGCAGCAACAGCAGCAGCCCACTCGTGTCTCCTCCTCCTCCTCTTCCTCCTCCTCCTTCTCGTCCTCCTCCTCCTCCTTCTCCTCCTCCTCCTCCTCCTGCTGCTGCTGCTGGTGCTGTTGGGGCAGGGCGCCGAGCCGAGGCGGACTGCCTGGCGACCGGACCTCGCTCACTCGCTCTCTGCAGCTGCTACTGCTCGGACTGCTGCGGGAGGGCGCTGGGGGGCTCGACCCCCACCCGCATGAGGACGGCCCGCCCCTAGAGCTAGGGGGCATTTCAGGGGACTACCGGGGCGCCCGGGGCTCCGTTTGCCCGGCGAAGGAGCCAACATGGCGAGCGACTCCCCGGCTCGCAGCCTGGACGAGATCGATCTCTCGGCCCTGAGGGTGAGCTTGGGCGCTCTCGGCGCCTCCCTTCTTTCTCCTCCCCGGGGCGTCTGGATCCCCCCATCTGGAGGCATCCATCCTTAGTGGACAGCGGCTGGGGGTGGGGACGGGAGCGACGCAGGGAGGAGGAGAAGGCTGGGGGCTCGGGGCTCTGGAGGGATCTGCTTGGGGCTGTTTGCATCCGGGGGGCTGCTCTAGAGGCACTTGGCTCCAAGCTGGCGATGGACGCGTGCCCCGATGGACTGACTGACTGACGGACGGATGGATAGACTGGGGTGGAGGGCTTTGATGCTTAGAAAGGAGATGCCCGGGTGTATCGTAGTGGTGTGGTGTGGTGTGTGTGTGTGTGTGTGTGTGTGTGTGTGTGTGTGTGTGTGTGTGTGTGTGTGTAGGAGCAGCTCACGCCGCCGTTTACCTTTCACTAGGGCTGTGTGTACAACACCCAGCTCAAGAGGGCCACTGTAAGCCACCTGCTCCCTGATGCCCACTCCTGGCGGGCATCGGGCGAACGCTGGAAGGCTCGGAGCAATTCCCCTTGGGCGAGAATACAATAGTAATCAGCGTGCAAAAAGGCTTCCACCTCTCCGAGGCAGTCTGCCAGGCGGCGCTGCCCCTTCGGAATCGGCTACACGGTGCCAGGACTCGGGTCCCGGGTAATCCAGCCCAGCCCTCTCCCAGCTTTCCCAGGGCTACTACCTGCAGCCTTTCATTAGAGCCCAGCTCTCCGGGAGCGCCGGCTGGCGTCGGGAAGGGAAGCCGGCCTCGAAGGCAGGATGGCTATGCCGGACTTGCCCATCTCAACATTTCCCCTCGCCTCCCCCTCAGCCATGCTCCGGGTCTGGCTTCCCCTCCTGTAGGGCGCTCTTCGGGGCTGGCTCACCGACCTCCCCTCCCCCAGTCACCTTTATTTAAGCCTCGAACTCCGCCTTAGCTCAGGCTGCTGGTGTTTCCAGTGATGTTTCAGTTTTGTGACAACCGAAAAAGAAGCTCCGAATCTGAGACAGACAGACAGACAGACAGAGAGAAAGAGAGAGAAAGAGAGAGAGAGAGAGAGAGAGACTGACTGACACTCGTGTGTGTGTGTGTGTGTGTGTGTGTGTGTGTGTGTGTGTGAGTGTGACCCGCCATCAGGCCAATTCACCTTCTTGGGAAACTCACTCGGATCCCGATGCTCTGTATTGACCAAGACATCTCTAAGATAGAATCCATTTTGCCGCCGCCCGTGGTTTTTAACAGCCAAATATCAGAAACCTCGATGCTGGCAGGATGTTTTCTTTTCTCCCTCCCCCCCCCCAACATTTGAAGCTAAGGGGATTTATTTTCTTGCCATTTTAATGAAACGCTGCCTACTGAAAACTAGATGGGGGTGGAGGACTTTAAAGGAGGAGGAGAAGATTGGGGACCAATTTAAGAAATGCTCATTAGCTTTGCATATTACAAAAATAGCATTTCCCTGCGTTTGATGGGTCCAGGGTCAGTGAAACTGAATGGGCAGGTGGAGGATCCCAAATGCCTGTTATGTTCTCTCTGGTGGGGGGTTGGGGGGACAAAGCCTGTTTCCAAGGGATGCCATATATTTTGTTATTATTATTATTATTAGCTGGGGGAGTATTTCTTTAAGGCTTTAGAACCTTGCATTAAATCCTCCCTCTCTTTTCATGTATTTTAGGGAGCTATTACTGTGATGGAGAAAATCTTGGCACATTTTCTTGGAATAACCACTCACTTGAATCCTCTCTCTCTCTCTCTCTCTCTCTCTCTCTCTCTCTCTCTCTCTCTCTCTCTCTCTCTCTCTCTCTCTCTCTCTCTCTCCTTCTTCCCTCCCTCCCTTTCCCTTTTCCAACCCCCAACTTTCCATTCTTTTGGTCCATGTTGGGGGAAGGGGGGAAACGACAGTTCGAAGTCTGAAGGAGTAGCCATAGCGTTTGCAGAGATGTGACCATTCAGTCTTGTATTGGGGAGGGTGAAGCTCATTCGACTTTTAACATGAGAGTTTGGGGAACCCTTACCCTGCTGAATGCCCCATTCATAAGGGACGGTCTGTGGTGACCATTTTGGCAAAGCTAAGGGGCTCTGAGGTTGTGAGTGAGTAGTTTTACCATGAGTTTTTTTTTTCCTTTATTAAATGCAGCTATTCCTATGTCCTACTTTCTGCACCCTTGAGTAGTGTGGTTGTAGGAGAGTGAGCGGTGGCAGCTTAGTAGTTCAAGGTGCAGAGAAAATGGGAATCGGGTATCAGGGACTGGAACAATGGGAATCACATGTGCGGTTTCTCTTAGGATAGTCATCCCAGGCAGTTCCCTCTGTGGGGAGAGCTTTGATGATTTCCAAGTTGAGGGCGATGCTCGCCTTTATCTCGGTTCCCAGGGAGGGTTTTGGGCAAGCCTGTGTCAAATCTGAAGGCACACAGGGCTACGTTGGCAGCAGCCATAACCAGTGGGTAGGGCTGGCCTGGTGCTCTCCGTAGCCACCTTCTTGCTCCTCTGCCTTTCTCGCCAGTGTTTCAGAATGCCCAGTTGGGATCCCGTACTGGAACTGACCAGCAAGCCAGGGGCCGGCCGCTTCTCGGGCATGCTGCCAGGCAAGGGTGGGAGGCAAGATGGCAATGGCACAGCACCGGGGACGAGAGCAGGAGGAAGGAGCACTGGCGAGGGAGGAGTCCATGGGGAGACACAGCTTAGGCTGAGGCAGGATGCCAAATTGCCCCCAAACTAGAATGATTCCTATGGGATCCATAGCAGAGCTCTCGATGAGGAAGAGGGATAGGAAGGGTGAGTGATATCTCCTGGATCTTCACAGATCAAAATCATTCTTGCCTTCCCAGATGAAGTAGAGCCTTCCTGCTCTGAGAAACCCGACTTGGGATTAGAAAAGCAGGGCTATTGTGGAGTTTCCTGAAAGGCTGCCAAGGTCAGGAGCTTTCAGGATGCCTTGCCTGCAAGCTGCAATCCTCCAGATACTTCAGGGCCTCGAGGATGGTTTGTAGAACCTGGACCCAGCTCTGGGATGGGATCAGATACACAGTGCCCAGTCCTTTCTGTGAAAGCCCTTCATCCTCCTTTTGGCTCCATATTGTCCTCAGCTGGCGTTCCCAGCCTGGAACTGTGTCTGAATTCTCCCAAAATAGTAACAATGCATAATTTAAATGAGAAACCTCTTACAGCTACTATCATTTACATTATGCAGCATTTTGATGGTTTCTAAGTGAGAGAAGAAGAGGATTCCTATTGAGTTAGAAGATGGATCTGCCATGCCCAACATATCTATCATTGATTGGCGGAGGTCACAAGGGTCACAAATAGACTGAGAAATTACAGTGGTTTTGTAGAACGTTAGAGCCAAAGGGACTTTGGAGATCCTCTGAACCAACCATTTCTCTCCCTTTACTTAAATATGGGAAGAAACTGAGTTTCAGAGAGATCAACAAAGGTCACAGATACTTAGGGAGAAGAGACTGGAAGATTCTTTAGGTTTCCCAACACCAAATACTCTGTACTTTCCATCACCCTCCGTGACTGAATTTGAATCATTCTGAGCACTAAACATGACAGTAGTCTGACAAGGTTAATGAAATTTCAGTGTTTGGAAAAGAAGAAAAACACCTGATTTCAGGCAGATCATAGATGTACCAGATGCCTCCAGTCTGCTGCCTCCCCTAAAAAGGTATCCTGACCCACATGCTTCCTGTAAGAGGTGAATGATTAAACAATGGAGTATGATTGTTCTCTTCTTAGAGATCTCCGGGGAATGATCACTTTGTAGCCCACTATTCCAGCAATCAATGTGTGATTTTGGAGGAGAGGGAGGGAGGGAGAAAAGGAGGGAAGGAGAGAGAGAGAGAGAGAGAGGAGAGAGAGAGAGAGAGAGAGAGAGAGAGAGAGAGAGAGAGAGAGAGAGAGAGAGAGAAGGAAGAAGGGAAGGAGGGAAAGAGAGAGAGAGAGGAGGGAGGGGGGAAGGGAGGAGAGAGAGAGAGAAGGAGGGAGGGGAAATGTGTATGGTGTGTGGGTGGGTGTGCTTAACACACGTGTATTTTTCATCTTTCTGTAGGTAAGGCAGCATAGGTAATATAGACTTGTCCACACATAATAGCATTGTCATTAATATACATGCCTATGTATAGATTGATAAGACCTGGAAAACCAATTTGCATATTCAAACCTAGGTTTGGAATAAGCCTCGATTATATCACATTAGAGAGAATTTGTTGCTAGCCTGAGATGCATACATTGATAAATACCGATCCTGAGGTTTTAATATGGATCTACTTCCATCAATATGATAATCTTTTGAATAAATGGATTAATCTCTGTACAATGGAAAGCAGTGGATCTGCCTTCAAATCCTGTTTTTGCTATTTATCTGTGTCTTGGGCAAATGACTTCTCTCAGAGCCTCAATTTCCTCCTCTGTTAAATGAGGTTAGATTAGATAGCTTTAAAGAGCTTTTCTTTCTTTAAATCTATGATCCTAGGAACATGAGGCGAAAAGGCTCAGGAATCCCCCTTCTTACTCTGGTGACCCTGGGCAAGTATTTCTGTGTCTCCCATTCCTTATCTTCTCCACTTCACACCAGGTTTTTGAGGAGATTATCACATAAAGAAAATAATATGAAAGCTCTGAAGTCAATGTTATTATTAAATTATTCTTAATTATTAAAAAGTGGGAGAGAGAAAGTATGGGGTAGTGGATGGATACCATTGGAGTTCCTAGGATTAAATCCTATATTTGGATCCCTCTCGGCTGAACAACTCCACAGAACTGTCTGATACTATAATTTGTAGAGCATGTGCCTGTTGGTTTTGATAGCAAATCCCCCCCATTGAGAGTTTATCATGTCAGTGGAAATCGCAGATCCATTTTCTGCACTTCCTTCTCTCTCAGATCTCTTTTTGAACCTTCATCCAATTAGAGCTCTATTCTGGCTGAATATTTCTTTTAGAATTGGAGAGATGGGGTTGGTCAAAATAATGAGATCAGCGTGGTATAATGGCTAGAACTCCTGACTTTGAGTCAGAAAGGATTTGGGTTTGAATATTACCTCCAATACCTACCAGGTGAGTGACCCTGCCAGGTTATTTCCCTTCAGCCTGTTTTTTTTTTTTTTTAATATATATTAGAAATGGGAATAATAATCTCCCTAGTGATTTTCTCACAAGATGGGGATGAAGCTCAAATGAAATAATGCCTATAAAATAATGTGCAAACTTGAAAGTACTGTTTAAAAGTCAGCTATGACCTATTAAAATGAGAGAGAAACAATGCAGTGGTAAACATCTTTTCTTTGGCACTTCAGTGGGGGTGGGGACTGAAGTAATTAGAAAAAAAGAGATAGAATCGTAGATTTTAGAATTGGAAAGGTTCTTTGAGGTTATTTAAGTCTCTTCATTTTCCTAGGAAGACACTTTAGAAATCCTTTGGATCAAGCCTCTCATTTTACAGAAAGGAACTGGATTTTAGAGAGTTAAAAGTCACATGGAGGCAGATAGGTGCCACAGTGGATAGAGTACCAGAAGACCCGGGTTCAAATGTGACTCCAGACACTCACTAGCTGTATGACCTTGGGCAGATCACTTCACCCTGTTTGCTTCAGTTTCCTCATCTGCAAAATGAGCTGGAGAAGGAAATGGCAAATCGCTCCAGTAGCTTTCCCAAGAAAACCCCATGTGGGATCGCAAAGAGTTGGACGTGACTGAACAATAACCACGGGATAATAGATAATAAATGGGATTTGAACTCAGGTCCTCTGACCCTAAATCCACATATTCCCTATATTAAAGTGCCTCCCAGTTTATGAAAAGGGGGGTTGAAATCCAGAGATTGCAGTAGATAGAAATTGGTCTTGTTGGTGTTAAACATATTTTTCATTTTTTTTGTAACCGAGGTTATAGGGCTAGGAATGGATAAAGGTTTAGAGAGCATTGATTCCAGTCTTCTCCCATTTGATAGATGGGAAAACTGAATTGAAATAACCTGCTCAAGATAACACAGGTAGTAAGAATTACACCCTCGGGAGGCCCCACTCTTTCTTCAGTCAATCAACTAAAAACATTTATTATTCAATATTGTTTAATGAGTCTAGACACTTTGAGCATGGCCTTAATTCAGACAGTTTTAGGAGGTGGGCAGCAGTGGCATTATTAAGCTGATCATATATTAACAGAATATTATTCCATCAGGTTTTCATCATAAAAATGACTCTGAACCCTCCTGAACATGTCTATGAAAAGCATTTTCTGGGAATCCTTTGCTATTGTCTGGTGGATTATTCCGATCATTATAAGAATATGAAAGTAGCAACACCCATGTCCCATACATGGCCCTGATAAGGATTTCTTTTTACTCAGTAGAGGCTTCAGCACAAAAGAAAGGTGGATTGTCTTGAGCTCATTATGTAGGAAGTCATAGGGCATTTTTAAGGGATGAATCCCCAATATGGCACTTCCACAGAACTCTCCCATTGGCTTGCTAGCTTATCTATTTGGCTTTTTGACAATCAATGGTTTTCACTTCTCTGTCCTGAAATTGAAAGCTAGAGACTCCATATGTAGTCAGTGATGGAAGGAGGAGGGCTCGGTACCTAAAGCAGCAACTGAGACCTGATGATTGAGGGTGTGATGGGTCTACTCTGGGGCAAAGTCATCGAACAACCAGTAGCTAATGCAGTGTTCCAAAGAATTGCTTAGGACTTGAGTGTGAAAGATGGCCTGGCGCTGAATAGGGGCCTTCTGTCTTGCTGATGGAACTGACAATCTCACAGGAGAACCTGATCGGACTCAGAAAAGTATGGAACAGAAAATTCTAAGGATACTCTTAGACTGCCCTTTTATTTGGAGCATAGAAATACAAGAAATAGTGGTGGTGGTGAAGGAAATCTTAGACAATGTTGCATAAATTCTGGCTCTAATCTCTTTCTTCCTTTATCAGGTGAAGATTGTTTTCCCAGTAGATTCCCAGCCCTGACATTTTCTATCCAAAGTCGTCACAAGTAATCTTAGAGGAGCGACTTGAAATTCTTCAATTATATATGTTTAAGTGAATTAAAATTTGCTAAACATTTAGATCAGGAAGTGTGATACAGAGCATCAAAGAGCACTTGATTTGAAGTCAGAGGACTCGGTGGGTGAAAGCTGTAATTGCTAATGATTATGGAAATGAAATATTTAAAAAATATCCATGTAGGATGCTATTAGAATGGTCACAGATGACCCTTGAAACCTGTGAACATAGAAGAAAAACTCTTCAAGGACAGCCCCTGGTATGACTTGGGCAAATGACTCCACTTTCTGGGCCTGAATTCTCTCAACCATAAAAGAGGAAGCTGAGGGAGAAGACCCAAAGTTTCCTCTAAAACTTATAATCCTATATATATGTGTGTGTGTGTGTGTGTGTGTGTGTGTGTATACATACACATATATACGTATGTATACACACACACATACATATACATATACACACACATACATATACATATACACACACATGTTTTCATCTCAGTATTTATTATCTTTCCAACCAGAGTATTCACACAAGGTTATATCTCATACAGACACAATAAATCTATGGGATTACTCTATCTGGGATATCTGTATATATTCAAACATATTTGCATTTACATGGGTGCATACATATGGACAAATTTTGAGACTCCAGCACAGAACACCAGTGGGGTGCAGGAGACCTGAACCTCTAAAACATACTGATTTCTGCCTAGATTTCTTTTTTAAAGGACCATACTTTAAACCCAGATCACTCTGGCTTTCAAGGCTTGGCCAACCAGGGCAGTCAGTCTGAATCTCACCTGGTCATTGTTTAAGTTCTGATGATTCAGGGGGAGTGTAGTTAGCAAATGTTTCTGTTTTGACTAAAATCCCGAGGGTATTCCCTTCTCAGATTTTTTTTTTTTTCTCTATACCTACCCCTAATCACTGATTAGACATTGCCCCAGTCAGATTGAGACCTGGGAAAGGCTTTTGCTGAAAAAAGGCCAAGGTTTCCTATTGCAGTAGAGGCCATTTCCAGGAATCCTGATCTAGATCTTGCAACTGGACCTAGAGGGCTCCAGAGGAATGGGACCAGTGTCTTTGGACTCATTTAATTCCAATTCACTTGCAAGTCATGAAATCATCTTCCTGAGGTCAGGGTCCTTTTGGAAGGAAGGACAAACAAGGTGTAAATCATGGTGCAATGTACAGCCTCCTAGTACAGTGTTTCTCCCATTAATACTATCTGTAAGGGAGTGGCAGATCTATATCCATGGAGGAAGTTTCCATATTAGGAGTTCCCTGCCCTGACAGACTCACAGATCCAAGCAAAAATATACACACACACACACACACACACACACACACACACACACACACACAAGAACAGTGTGTGTATTGTACTTTTAGAAGGGCTAGAATAGGTATTATCTGTATAGGAAATAGGAACTTCCTGAATTTGGAAATGGGGAAATTTTGTTGCTCAGTTGTCTGACTCTATGACCCCTTTTGGAAGCTCTCATGGCAGAGATGCTGAAGTGATTTGCCATTTCCCTCTCCAGCTCATTTTACACATGAGGAAACTGAGGCAAATAAGATTAGGTGATTGCTAGGGCCCCATAACAAGTGTCTGAGATTAGATTTGAGCTCTCTTTGAGGGCAGAAATTTTTATTAATTTTTCCCTTTGCATTCCCATTCTGTTACTATGTTTTAAACCAATTGGGAGCTTAGCGGATTTGTTGAAGGCCACCAGAACTGGCCACGTGAGACACAGGCAGCTTGGTGATGCAGTGGATAAAGTGTCCAGCCTTGGAGAACACCAGGCCTGGCATTAAAAAAACTCATCTTCTCCAGTTCACAGTCTGAGATGTTAGCTGTGGGACCCTAAACAAGTCACTTAACTCTGTTTGCCTCAGTTTCCTCAGCTGTAAAATTAGCTGGAGAAGGAGATGGCCAACCCTGCAGTATCTCTGCCAGGAAACCAAGAGATGACACATGGAACAACAAAACACTTGTTGAATTACTGAATTGAACCTCGGGGTAAAAACTTGTTTTGTTGTATGACTGATTAGGCCAATAGTTGTCTTCTAGGAAACAGGAAGTCATAACAAAATGCAGCCTCCAGGATCTTTAAATGTCTAGCCTGGAGTGATTGTGAGGGTTGGTGGCTGATATTTCACAACCAAATCTTTACAGCCCTAAGTTCCTTTAAAATTCTAGGGGACCATTTGAAAAAAAAAAAAAAAAGTCAGGCGATTTAAAAACAAATCCAGGTAGTAAAGGACTGGGAAGCAAAAAAGGTGGTGCATTTTTTTTTTTTAAGATCTGAGTCTTATCTCCTTTGATAACAGTTATTGTTTACTCTTCTTAGAGTTCCATTCTTTAGTTTGGTAGGATCCTATAGTATGAAACTCAGGCCACCTCATCTAGTCCAGCCTCCTCACTATTTCTTTTTATTTCTTTTAATTTTATAGTTTTTAATTTACAAAACATATGCATGGGTACTTTTTCATCATTGACCCCTGTGAATCCTTCTGTTACCACTTTTCCCCTGCTTCCCCCTACCCCCTCTCCTAAATGGCAGGCAGTCCCATACATGTTAAATATGTTAAAGTATATGTTAAATACAATATATGTAGACATATTTATACAGTTATCTTGCTGCACAAGAAAAATTGGATATAGAAAGAAGGTAAAAATAACTCTAGAAGGAAAATAAAAATGCAAACAGACAATAACAGATCTACTCACTATTTCAAATGAGGAAACTGAGAGTCAGACTTGTGATCTGGTCAGGTAAGGGCTAAAGGCTGGATTTGAAGCCAGGTTTTCTGATTTCAGAGTCAAGTATTTTCCTACTATGCCATCAGCAAAACAAATAGTTTAGTGGAAAGAGCACTGATTCTGGAGACAGAGAACCTGGAATCAAATGTTACCTTTGATGCTGACTACATCTGTGACCTCCTGAAGGTAATTTAATCTCCCAGGGCTCCAGTTTCCTCAACCATAAAAATTAAGGGGCTAGGGCTGGTGAACTAGGTGGCCATCTAAGTTCTAGAATCCTAAGAATAATAATCATGTCTTCTATATTAAGACACAATTCCTGGCCTATTATTAAGTCCTTCAGAAGTGTGTTTCTGAACAGAGATGGGAAAGGAATACACATTTATTAAGCACCCATGTGCCATGCATTATGATAACTGGTTTACAAATATTACCTCAATTGAATGGGACTGACAGTTCCTAACATATTTCTCTAATATCACAGTTTGTTTTCCTTATTTTTAGTTTGGATTATATTATTATTATTATTTTTTTAAATAAGACCCTTGAAATTATTTGAACCAATCCATCAAGTGTTCATTAAGTCCCTACTTTGTTACATGGTATTGCTCTAAGCCATAGAGGTGCACAGATAATACAGTCCCTGCCCACTACAAGTTTATATTCTTCTGGGTGGATCGAACATAATCATTTGGGGAAAGGGAGGGAATACTAACCACTAACTTTGCATCCCCAAAGGAGATAATATATGAGTTGAAGGAATTAAAGTTGATAAAGAAGTAGAAGGAGAAATTCTGGTGGGGATGGGGGAGATTGCCCATGCAAATGACACAGGTGAAGATGGGAAATGAACTTCAAGAAGGGAAAGTAGACTGAAAGCTTATGTACATGAAGGGAATTAATGAAGCTAAAGTCAAGTTGTGAAAGACATTAAATGCCAAGATGAGAAATTTGAATGTTATCCCAATCAAAAGGGAGCCACTGCTCCTTTTTGAGCAAGGGACACTTGTTTTAAGAGAATAATATTTGCAAGTGTGCAGAGGATTGGTTGGAAAAGAGACTGTGAACCAGGAATAAAGTCAAAGAATTGTTGCAGCAGTCTAAGTGGAGAAGTGTTAACTAGAGAGGTGGCTGTGGGAGTAGAAAGAAGGGGAAGATCTGAGAGATGCTCCAGAGGCAGAATTAGCAGGACTTAGCATTAATAATTAGACATAGTAAGTATGGATGAAAGCAGAATAGAATATGATTCTGAAGTTGTGAATCCAGTGACTACAAAGATGGGAAACCCTTTAATAGATGGTAAATATTTGGACAAAATAGAAATTAAGATTTTTTTTAAAGATCCAGACCTTCAGCATATATCTGGTTCCTAATGCAAAATGCAAGCTTTAATTCCATAAGATGGCACACTCTGGAGAGAAGTGCTGAGATGGGCTGGCTTGTCTTTGGATGGAGCCCAATAGAAGCCCTGTTAGTTTCCATGGTACTGATTGTAGGAAAAATGAATTTTCAATAGCTCTTTATTTATAATGACTGTTTTTTAATCAATGAGATTGGAAGTTTGGCAGTATTGAGCAGTCTGATGTAGTTGATGGATCCAGCAATATCCTTTGTTGTACACTCATTTAATTCGTCAGTATAGTGGAAAAAATCTCAGATAGAGCCAGGAGACTTGTATTTAAATCCCGGCTTTTCCCATGAACTTCCTTTATGCGACTATTTCCATTTCGCTGTGCCTCTTCTGTAAAATGGAGGAGGTCTTGATGGTCTCTGAGATCCTTGCTGCTATGTAACTGTGTGACTTCAGGTAATCTAGAATGAAGGCATTGTACTGGAACAGTGGTGTTAAACTCAACTAGAAATGAGGGACACTAATTTATTTATATAGATCCTTCTGGGCCATAGATTGAACTTAGTTCTAAAATGTGATGTTATGTGTTTTATTATATTTTTATTTATTTTGTCAAATATTATATTTGTTATTATTTTTGTCAAATTATTTTATAAAATAAAATTATTTTTGTTAAATGTTTCCTGGGGCAGCTAGGTAGTACAATGGATAAGGTACAGTCAGAAAGATTTATATGTTTTATTATATTTTTATTTATTTTGTCAAATATTATATGTTATTATTTTTGTCAAATTATTTTATAAAATAAAATTATTTTTGTTAAGTATTTCTTGGGGCAGCTAGGTAGTACAATGGATAAGGTACAGTAAGAAAGATTCACCTTTGTGAGTTCAAACTGGCTTCAGACACTTACTAGTTGTGTGACCCTGAGCAACTCATTTAACTCTGTTTATTTCAGTTCCTTCATCTGTAAAATCAGGTGGAGAAGAAAATGGCCAACCATTCCAGTATCTTTACCATGAAAACCTTAAATAGAGTTACAAAGAGTCAGACAATGATGGAAACTGAAGCAACTGAAAAACAAGAAAAAAAATATTTCCCAGTTACATTTTAATCTTATTTGGCTGCACTGGGGAATGTTGTGGGAATCTATTTTCTCCACACTGCTGCCAAATTGGTATATCCAAAGCCCAGGTGTGTCCAGGTCACTCCCGTCTCAGAAGGCTTCAGAAGGCTTTAAGATAAAAATATATTTGCTTCTGTTTGACGTTTGATATTACCTTTCCAGGCTGATGATCCATGTTTCTCTCCCACAGAGTCCACATTCTGGCCACAACCGGCCTTCCCTATACACAAGATTCCATCTCTTTCCTTTTTCTTTTCTGTTGCTCATCCTCCTATGCCTGGAATATATATATATATATATATATATATATATATATTCCTTCTTAACTATTTCTTCAAATGCATATTTTATATATATATATATATTTTTTTTTTTCCTTCTTTAACTGTTTCTTCAAATCCATATCTTCCCTCAAAGCTCATTTCAAGCCCATGAGGCCTTTTGTGATTACTTCCCAACAAGAAGCATTAATTATCCAATAAGTTTCAAGTCTACTATTAGGTACAGAGGGCGTCGGGGCTGTACTTTAGGAATATCAATTTGGCAGCAAGGAAGAAGATGGATTGGAAGGGGGGATGCTGGATATAGAGACCCCGGCAAGGGAAAGAAAGGCAACAAGGACATAAACCATGAAGATTTTGGATTGAAGAGAAAGAAAGGAACACTTGGGAGAAGATGTGGCCAGCATCCACATGGATGTGGAGACTTGTGAATTTGGAGGTGTGTTGGGAGACAGGAAGAATAGCTTTAATAATAATAATAACTTCATTTTACACAAGTTACTTATCTAATATCATACTGGCAGGAAGTAATAGGGCTGAGATTTGAACCCAATCCCTCTGACAGCATACCTGGTATACTTTCCACTATTGTAGAAGTTACCTGTTTTATTATATGTTGATTAGTGAGTTCTCCTCAGACCCTTCTTTCATGCACATGAGGTGTTTTCAGTCATATCCAACTCCCCATGGTCCCATTTGGGATTTTCCATTTCCTTTTCCAGCTCATTTTACAGATGAGGAAACTGAGATAAATAGTCATGTAGCTATTAAGTACTTGAGGCTAGATTTTAACTTGCCAACATGAGTCTTTTTGATCGGCACTCTACCATCATGGCCCCTACCCTAGCTTCACGGACATCATTGTGGGTAAAATGCCTCCCCGGACACCCAGATCCTCCCGTGCATTTCTCTCTCTGTCCTCCTAGCTAGGCCAGCTAGGAGGCCCAGATTTGGAGAGGGTTTTATTTTCCCTATTTCTCATTGAACAAAAGACACTTTGAAAACAGGCAATGGTTCCCAGTTTGTTATCCGAATCTATTATTGCAGTTAGATTTTATAAAGGTGGAAATTAATTGAACCAGAATATAGTGTGTGTGTGTTTATATGATTAAATGTGGAATATTGTGGAATGAATGTATATGTAATTTATAGACATATATGTATTTGTGTGTGTATATACAGAGTCCAGAACGCCAAGGCAGGAGAGCCCTGGTAGAGCTCGAAAGCCACGGTCCAAGCATCAGAGGGCAAGCTATCTCCAAGATTTAAGATCACCAATCATATAGAGACCCTTTTCTAAATTAAACCATTCTGAAATGTTTACGCCTAGGGAGTGAGTATGCTTGGAGAAATCCCCTGACAGCGTGCCTTGTGTCACAACCAGTAACTGCAGAGTCCATCAGGCCTTCCCTCTGGAAGTCTGCCAAGCAGGTTCAGGGTGGGACATGGGTGGCCCAGAGCTCTTTCTTTCTTTCAGAAGCCCAGAGGTCCAATTCTGATTAACCTGTTTGTATCATCCAAAGGAGTTGATTCAAGGTAAAATCCTTGCAGGACCTTTCTGGGATCTAGCTTTGGGCCCCCAGAAGCCAGATTTCTTTTCCAGTGATTCACACATTACCCAGAAGGCTTGGACTTCTAGGAATTATTTAAAAATAACTCAATCTCTTGGGAACAACTTTCAAACACCACAACTTTCCCTTCTTTCTTCCTTGTGATTCTTTTAAAAGCTTAATTAGCCAATTAGCTTGAGGCCTTTGGTAGCTCAGAGATACAAGCTTTTTTCCTTGAGCAGCCTCAAAAATCTAGACTCTTAAGTAGTTTTAAAATGAGCAGTGATTTTTTTAAATCTTATTTTTATTGATAATTTTTTTCACCCTACCCAGTAAATCAACTGCTATAACAAGGATTTCCTCCCATTCCCATTTAATAGTAATTCCCCTCCCTCAATTATATGTAAACCTTTTCAAGGTTCCCTTTTATAAGATTTTGAGTTCCAAATTTTTTCTCCCTCCCTCTTTTTCTGGCCCCCTTCCCAAAATGGCAGGCAGTCTATTATAGCTTATACCTGTACAATCATGTAAAGCATATGTCTATATTGGGTTGTAAAAGAAGAGTCAGAACAAAAGAAAAAATACGAGAACAAAAGAAAAAATACGAGAACAAAAAAACAATAAAAATGAAAACACTGTGTTTCATCTGCATTCAGACTCCCTGATTCTTTCTCTGGATGTAAATAGCATTTTCCATCATGAGTCTTTGGGAATTGTCTTGTATCATTGTATTGCTGAGATGAGCTACGTCTATGATAGTTGATCATCACATGATGTGGCTGTTACTGTGTATAATGTTCTGGTTCTGCTCACTTTACTTGGCATCAGATCATGCAAGCTCTTCCAGGTTTTTCTGAAATCTACCTGCTCATTATTTCTTACAGCACAATAGTATCCCATTACATTCATATACCACAACTTGTTCAGCCATTTCCCAATTGATGGGTATTCCCTCAGTTTCCAATTCTTTGCAAAAAAGAGCTGCAATAAATATTTTTGTATACATGGATGCTTTCCCCCTTTTAAATGATCTCTTTGAGATATAGAAGGAGGTCCTATGCTGGATCAAAGGATTTGCCCTTTGGGCATAGTTCCAAATTGCTTTCCAAAATGGTTGGATCAGTTCACAACTTCCCCACCAATGCATTAGTGTTTCCCCCCTCTTCTCCAACATTTCTCTTTTTTTTCTGTCATATTGGCCATTATGATAGGTATGCAGTGGTATTTTAGAGTTGTTTTAATTCTCATTTCTCTAATCAACAGTGATTTAGAACATTTTTCATATGACTATAGATAACTTTAATTTTTTCATCTGAAAATTATTTATATCATTTGGCCGTTTATCATTTGGAGACTTGACTCTTTTCTATATATTGTAGAAATTAGGTCTTTATATCAAAAACATCGGTTGCAATTGGCTGCAAAAATTGTCCCAATTTTCTGCTTTCTGTCTAATCTCGATTAACTTGGTTTTGTGTAAAATCTTTTTAATTAAAATGATCAATTTTGAATTATATAATGTTTGGTCATAAATTCTTCCTTTCTCCAAATATCTGGTAGGCAAACTATTCTTTGTTTTCCTAATTTGCTTATAGTATCACCTTTTCTGTCTAAATCATGTACCTATAATGACTTTATCCTGGTACAGGGTGTGAGATGTTCCTATATGTCTAGTTCCCCTATACTATTTTCAAATTTTCCTAGCAGTTTTTGTGAAGTACTGAGTTCTCATCCCAGAAGCTGGAATCTTTGGATTTATCAAATAATAGATTATTATAGTCATTTACTGCTGTATTTTATATACCTAACCTATTCCACTGAGCCATTACTTTATTTCTTAATAAGAACCAAAGAGTTTTGATGATTGCCACTTTATAATGTAGTATTGGATCTGGTATGGCTAAATTACCTTCCTTTACATTTTCCCCCCATTTATTCCCTTGATGTTTTTGACTTTTTGTTCTTCTGGCTGACTTTTGTTTGTTTTTCTAGTTCTATAAAATAATTTTTGGCAATGTGATTGGTAAGGTATCGAATAAGTAGATTCATTTTGGTAAATTTTCATTTTTATTATATTAGCTCAGCCTACTCATGAGCAATTGATTATTTTCCTAATTGTTTAGATCTGACTTTTTGGTATGAAAGGTGCTTTGTAAATGTATTCATATGGTTCTTGGGTTTGTCTGGCAGGTGGACTCCCAAGAATTTTATATTATCTACAGTTATTTCTTTCTCTTTCTCTCTCTGTCTTTTTCTCTCTCTCTCTCTTCTCTCTCTCTCTCTCTCTCTCTCTCTCTCTCTCGCTCGCTCGCTCGCTCGCTCGCTCGCTCTCGCTCTCGCTCTCTCTCGCTCTCTCTCCCTCCCCCTCCCCTGGGCTTTGCTGGTCATGCATAGAAATGATTTACATCAGTTTATTTTATATCCTACAACTTTATTAAAGTTGTTAATTATTTTATAACAATGATTTTATCTAATCTAAACTTTATCTAATAGCATATGCAATATTCTAGTCAGTCAAGAAGCATTTATTAAATGCCTACTATATATTGGGTATTGTGCTAAGGACTGAGAATCTGGCTTTTTTGGTCATGCATAGAAATGATTTGCATCAGTTTATTTTATATCCTGCAACTTTACTGAAGTTGTTAATTATTTTAACAACGATTTTATTTAATCTAAACTTAATCTAATAGTATATGCAATATTCTAGTCAGTCAAGAAGCATTTATTAAACATCTGCTATACATTGGGTACTGTGCTAAAGACTGAGAATCCAAAGAAAGGCAAAAGACAGTCTTTGCCTTCAGAGTTTTATAGTCCAATGAGGAAGAAAATAAGCAAACAACAATGTGCAAACAAGACATATACACGTTAAATTTGGGAAAAGAGGAAAAGATATTTTCTCCACTCTTCTCAGGGCCAAAACTCTAAGCCACTATAATTATACATCATTTGTTGTTTTTTTCCCTCTTTTTCTCTTCACTTTATTGTATTTTCTATTTCTGCTTTTTTCTGTATCACTTCACATAAGTCTTCTTGTGCTTTTCTAGATTACTCTTATTTCTCACTTTTTTGTTGTTGTTGTTGAGGCAATTGGAGTTAAATGATTTGCCCAGGATCACATAGTCAGGAAATGTTAAGTGTCTGAATCAGATTTGAACTCGGGTCCTCCTGACTTCAGGACTGGTATCTATCCACCATGCCGACTAGCTGACCCTCTCACTTCTTATAGAGCAGGACTCTTGCACTCTAGTCAGACACTATAATTTGGTTTGGCATTCTATAATCAATAGGAATCTACTTTTATTTTTTCCAGCTTTTTCTTTGCTATCAAGAAACCTGATATTTTGTACATGGAGTTTTTTTTGTCTAACCCATTAAGAGGGTATAGAATTTGATTTTTTAATTATGATTTTCTTTATATAGGCAAAAGTTTAAATTTTATTTTTCATTTTCTAAGTATGGAAAACTTATGTATTGGGATCCAAGTTTTCCTGCTTTCCAACAACAACAAAACAATAACAATAATGATAGCTGACATTTGCATAGCACTGGGTTTTCAAAGTACTTTACAAATATCTCATTAATTTTTTTGTTAAATAAATATCCTTCAAAAAGGAGAACAAAGAGGTAGTTTTCAGACAGTATCCTTCAGAGGCCCTATGAAATCAAATTTCAGCAAATGAGAATACCATAATGTTAATTTTTTTGTCTAATAGAAAGGGGCTTCTTAAAGGTGCTGATTCTTTTGAACTAAGGTAATTTCTGTCTAACTCATTTCTGTAGGTATCATTCATTATCTGTCCTGTTAGAATGTAAGCTCACTGAGGGCAGGAATTGTTTGTTTATTTGTTTGTTTTTCCTTTTCCTTTTGTACTCTTGTGTAGTGCCTTGAACATAATAAATCCCAAAGTAGCTGGGTGGTGCCATATGTAGAAAGTTTGGCTCCGAATCTAGAAGACCTGAAGTCAAACCTTCCCTTAGACATTTACTAACTATGTGGCATTGGGTAAATCACTTAATTTTTAAATGCCTCAGTTTCCTCAACTGTAACAAGAGCATAATAACAGCAAGATAAAATGAGATAATATTTTAAAAACACATAGTTTGCTGCTATATCAATGCTTATTCCCTCCCTTTGCCCTTCCCAAATAAATGCTTATGGATTGATTCAATGGCATTTATTAAATACCTACTATATGCCAAGTATGGAGGTTAAAAGGTAAAACGTTCATCCACAGTGCCCTGGATCTTTCATTTGTGCTTTGGAGTGACTTGGCCAGATGAAGTCCAGTCAAGGCCTGTAAGCCAGGTGATTCTTAGATGCGGATGATAATAATTGACATTTATTTTGCACTACTAACTTTGCATAAGGCTTTATAGAGGCTCATGGGATTTTAGCATTAGAATTGTAAGAAGACTTTATATCTTGGAAAAAAACCCAAAAACTGGAGAAACTAAGCAAAATCTCTCCATCTCCATGGCGTTTTGCCTCATGGTATCCAGGTTTCCTGGATGACTCGATTTTATAACCCAAACCCACACTTAACATGCATATAAATTATACCTGTAGAGGGTAATGGTTCACAGCTACATAGGGAAATAGTTTGATCATTTCTATCCTAAGGTGGTTTTCAGCTGCCAATTATCAAATATTATAGTAAACTCCATGGGTGGAGTCAGCTGTAAATGTTAATTGTAAACTGTGGTTTAAATAAACACATTAATAATATTGGGCATTTATAGAGTACTTTTTCATCTTCAAAGTACTTGCAACCATTAACCAATTAAATGCCCTTTTTGCATGTGACCTAGATACAAACACAATTCAAATAATTCAATCAGGATCAGGAGAGGGGGGAAGACTATGTTAAGGTTTCACTTTGGATTTGAGGTCAGTGATTTTAGGATCTTATAAAAAACTGATGTGAATTGTTCAACTGCAGAGCAAGCTTCTTTCCCTTTTATAGATTCCACGGAATGGTGGGAAAGTCCTTACTATGAAATTCTTTAATTATGTGGATGCACCAAATTTATCCTCTTCTGGGATTAGATTAGATCCGATCCTAAAATTGGCATTTATGAATGGCAACTCGAATTCTAACTCTGAGGGTCCCATACTGGTCATTGTTCATGAAGTATCATAAATCCTAAATATATAAACAATTAACTTTTAAAGGAGACTCGTCCCATTCCATTTACCAATAAGGACAAAGAAGAGCTACAAAATAAGTAATTTGGAGTTGAGGGAAGAAATTGTATCTGTTATGTTAGATTCTACACAGTGACTAGCACATAGTAGGTGCTCAACACAAACTTATTGATGGATAGCAATCCAGAGTAATTTATTAACTGCTGCTATCTATCATGTATTTCTGGGAAAATGAAGAGAGCTGAGAAGGGCATATTGAATAAGGAAACTTTCATCCGGTGTTCGGGGAGAGCCTTCTTCATTTTCTCTTGACGTCACTAGGACACCAATGGCTCACGTGGGTTTTCCATCAGGCATCCCTCGGTCTCACTCTGTGACCAGCCCATTTATTCTTTTCTACCCATACATTTTTGATGACATCCCTTTCAACTGCGTGATTTATTATTTGTAATATGCTTTCACTTGGTTCATAATCTTCAATTTTATTTCTTTGGAGACTGTAATGTTGCGTGTATTGTACCCACTTGCTACCTTTGGAAGAATGTTGATGTTAAAAATATGGGCTATTATAATTTTTTATTGTAATAAAATGATAGGCAGAGTGGTGGATCTGGACAAGAAGCCTTAAGGACCTGGGCTTAAGGCCCATCTCTGACTCATACTGACCATGTGACCTTGAGGATCTCTTCACTTCTCAGCACTCCAGGCAACTCTCCCAGGCTATAAATGGCAAAGAAGGTGTGCTACTGCATTAGTGAGGGGAATTTCCTCATTTGGGATTTCCCTACATCATTGAAATCATGAGTTCAATTATTATTGCAATCTTAGCAATAAACAAGATACTTAGCTAAAGAGCAGGCTTTTAAAATAGCAGTTGGATTTCCTCCACCTCCATGTTCCTTTCTCCTTGATCCTGGCTTGTTATTTAAAGAATAAAAACATATTCTCCCCAAAGCTGGGGGGAAAGAGGGGGAGTCCACCCGAAATTAGCCTCTGGAAACAACGGGTGTGATTTGTCCAAGTGAACTCCGACTTCCTTTTCTTGTTTTATTTTATTTTTTCTAAATGAAAATGATCGATCTAAATGACACTATCTGGTATTTTTAGGGAATCATAGACTCTTCCATTTGGAAAGAGATCTTGGAGGCTTTATTGTTCTTCATGGTCTCATGGCATTTTAAAAATAGCAAAGTAACCTTTTCACTTATACAATAATCACATTTGGTGGGTTTCTATGCAACATAGTGTGGAGAGTGTGTGTGAGTGTGAGTGTGTGTGTGTGTGTGTGTGTGTGTGTGTGTGTTTTGAGGGTGCAAAGGAGGGAAGGACTTTCTTGAGACTAGAAATCCAAGACACTGGACTGTAATTTAATGACATCTCTAGATAGCCTGGCTTTGCCACCCAGCCAACCTTCCATCCAATTTGTTGCAAGGACATCACCCTCTAACTCCTCTCTGGTCCCCCTTCCCTCCTGATAGGAATTTCTTTTTCTTGCCTTTTCTTGATGGCCTCTCAAGTGTCTAGGTTCCAGTTCTAAGCTCTTTCCTTCTGCCTCAGAGAGAGATCAACCTTTCTTCTTTCAACTTGCAGAAAGTTGGCCCCACTGTTCCTGTTTCCTTATTGCATTAGTGAAGACAGTAGATCTTGGGAGCATGTTTCCCAAGAGCACCAGAAAGGCAAAGGGGCCCTTTGGAACCCAACGGGGTTTGCTTACTTTGCCTGGCTTTCCTGGTTTCAAAAAACGTGGCTATTTCAACCCAAATGTTTTACACGAAATCCCCTTGGAAACCAACTAGTTCCCTTCTTGTCTGAGGCAAGGAGAGCCCGCCAACGTCAGGGGCCATGCCGTTGTCTTGGGAAGCAGTCAATTTAATGATTGACTCTTGGAAACCTAATTCCAGGAACAGTGTCCTGTGTTTGGGGTTGGAGGGAGTAGATTGGGGTAATATAGCAGATCTCATGGATTGTAGATTTAGCGCTGGGAGGGGCCATTTTGCAGATGAGAAAATAGAGTTCTGTAGAAGTCTTTGCATAAAGTTGTAGAGTTGATAAAAAGCTGATTCAAGATCATAGTCCTACAGATTTAAAAGTGGAAGGGATGTCCACAGGTTATGTGGGAATATAATTACCAAAATGTTAAAAAAAAAAAAAAAAACAAGCTGATGGACACCAGGTTAAGAGTTCCTCATTTTACAAATAAGGAAACCAAGGCAGATTAAAGCCCTGTGAATAAGTATTTAAGGCAGAATTTTAAGCCAATGCTTTTTGATTCTGAGTGCAGCCCACTTTCTTACCCCGTGTTACTTGGGGTTTGAATCAGGAGAGCTTGGTCTTAATTGTGGTTTTAATATTTTCTGGTTGAACTGTTATGGATGAGTAACTCCCTTCCTGGGCATCAGCTACCTCATCTGTAAAATGGGAATAATGGTACTTGCATTAGCTGCTTCAAAGGACTGTAATGAAGAGAACATTCTGTAAACAGTAAAGTGCCGTAGAAATTTAAATCATACATGGATTTAGAACTGGAAAGGATCTTGGGTACCACTGAGTGAAATCCCTTCATTTTTCAGGAAAGACAAATGACTGTTCCAAGGTCATACAGCTACTCAGACCTGAGGTAGCATTTGATTCCAGGTTTTTTGACTTCCAAGTTCAATGTTATTGAACTGCCACATGTTATTATTTATGTGTAAGTATCCATGATTTAAACTGGGTGGAGATTCTCAACTCCTGCCAATCATTCCCCATCTGTGTCTCAATAGGCTCTGTGCAACTACAAGGTATTCCCCTTGCAGCCAATCTGGAGGGGATCAGTTGGGGCATCAGTTTACAAATATCAGCTTTGTCTAATTTGGTTCTTGCTGCCCCAGCCATCAGGAGTGCAGGAGTGCAGGAGACATCAGGGTGGGACTTGATTCATGGGGGCAGCCGGGTAGGGCAGTGGATAGTGCCGGACTTAGAATTGTTGGGAAGACCCAAGTCGAAATTCTGCTCTTAACATTTACTAGCTGTGTAAGGTATTTACTCAGTCTTGCTCAGCCTTTGTTTCCTCATCTGTAAAATGGAGATAATAATAGAGCGTTCCAGATGGAAATATTATGGTGACCAAAGGAGACACCAACAAGCTGTTATTATTATTATTGACAATAACTCCCCACTGCCAGGATGGCGACCAGACGAGGCACACAGACGCTCCTTTGTCAGACTAATGATGTTCTGGGTATGCTCTGGGGAGGGAGCCTTTGAAAGAAGTCAAGGAGGTTATCGCCCCTCCAGGCACTTGTCACATAGAAACAACATTTATTTCCAAAGCTGACTGGATACTGACTGGGGAGGTGGGCTAAGAATTTGGGGTGTTTTTAAAGAGAATTTTCATTCCTCTATTTACTTCTGATTGACAGAAAATGAGGCAGGGGAAATCTAGAGGCAGGACCAGCTGTGTGTGTGTGTGTGTGTGTGTGTGTGTGTGTGTGTGTGTGTGTGTGTGTGTAAGGGTGTATCACTTGCCTAAGTAGCTGTTTCCAAAAAATATGCTTCCTGAAAATGTTGTCAGGTTCTCCCAGATAGAATTCCCAGGGTTTCTTCCTCCTATAATGGCCCAATTGTGAAACAGAACTTGCTTTTTAAAAAAAATTTATAAATTATTTTTATTTTTTCCAAATAGTTTTTTATTTTTCCAAATACATGCCAAGATAGTTTTCAACATTCACATTACCTTGTGTTCTAAATTTTTCTTCCTCCTCATAAACAGCAAGTAATCTAAAACAGGTTAAACAAGCAATTCCTCGTAACAGAAATTGTACCAATTCACCTTAAAATATTTAAGAATAAAATGTTAGAGGTACAAATTCCTAGGACAAAGCTCTTTTCTTCCCCTGATTTTAGACTAGGAAAGGACCAGAAAACTCAGTGTCCCTTGATGTTACTGTAAGCACAGATCTTCCAAGCTCCCCCTGTCCTCCCCCTCCCACTTTTTAATTTGTGTACTTGTTGTCAAAGGTACCTAGGGCTTTGTCAGCGGCAGCAGGGGCACTGCTGGGGCCCGGATGCTCTGGGATGCTTCTTCCTCCTGAGACCTCGGGTCTGTTGCTTTTCAACTCTGTGGCACACAGGGTCTCCTGTTGAATCTCATTGTCTCTTAAAATGGATGTTGCATCAGCTTTGAGGAGACAGCTCTGTTTTCCCCATTAAAGTCACTTCCTCACTTGGGTTACTGTTGATTAGAGGGAATCAGCCACTGGCTTTCCCGTCAAAGGAAAGGTGTTTGTTTCAGTTCCTCACCAGGTATTTCTGGTTTGGTTGGCTGGTTGGTTCCATGGCAACCATCAACCACCAGAGTGGTGGAAAGGACATTGAGATCCAAGACTGATGACTGGATTCATTCTGGAGCTGTCTTATAGTTTTTATACTGTGACCTCCTGCAAGTCTTTTAATTTTTTTAGGTGGGTCTCAGTTTCCTTCTTTTGTACATAACGACATCGGATGAGTTGTGCTCTAAGCTTCCTTTGGATTCGGAAATACTGTCATCTGAAAGATTCCCACTGGCCTCAAAACTCTCCCTCTTTACCTCTGCTGTACAGAATCCCTCTCCTCCACTGAGCACAGGTCCCTCACTTGAGGCTCTTTGGAGCTTTACATTTATTCATCTTTTCTGCTTTTTAAAGCCTCCTTTCATGTAAACTTGGTATTTATCTGCATCCTAGAATCAAGACCCTTTGAGGGCAAAGACTTTTCTCCCTCTGTTCTAGGGCTTGCTTAGAGTAGGAACTTAATTTGACTGAAGTTGACTGAACTTGTCTTGTGGGATGACAAGCTGGATGCTGTTACTCAAAGTTCATGTTTGGTGCAGGCCACCATATTGAAAGAAAAGTTTTAAGAAGGTCTAGCTCCTATAATTCTAAAAGAATTTCAAAACAGTTTGGTGTACAGGAGAGATGATAGGTTATATTCCTATAATTAACACAACTCCTATGGTTTATGTTATCATGTAAATTTGGATCAAAATGGGCTGATGAGAGACATTGTCTTGTTTTTTGATTAAGTATAAAGCTGGGCTAATCATATTTCAGTATTCCCACAGATTTAGGATCTTGTTGATTTGGGTATTGTCTCCTGTTCAGTCATTTCAGTCATATTTGATTCTTCATGACACCATTTGGGCTTTCCTTGGCAGATACTGGAGTGGTTTTCCCTTCTGCAACTCAATTTACAGATGAGGAACTGAGGAACGACTTAAGTGACTTACCCAGAGTCACACAGTTAGTATATATCTAAGGCTGGATTTAAACTCACAAAGATGAGTCTTTTCACTTCAGATTCAGCATTTTGTCCACTATTTACCTGGCTGCCCGATTGTCTCCATGGATGGAGCTGAAAACCCATCCATGAACTCTTCTCCTGTGTAAATCATGTCTTCCCCCAAATTTACCACCAAAGAGTCCAACTAATATTCTTGAAGCATTCCTTAGTTCTTTTGACACTGTGAGAATATCCATGGAGTGTGTGGACTGTCCATTGGTTCTTCCTTGGTTTTGTTCTCTGACTAGTCTGCCTGCTGCTTTCAGTCATGTGTTTCTTTCATGTCATCCTTTATATCACTTCTCTAAAAATTTGGTGGATTAGAATTTGACTAAACAGGCCAAGTCCCTCCAAATACACTTCTAGCAGTTCCGGGCCATACTCTCACTTTATTCTTTTAAATAATAGAAAAGAAAAAGCTATTTATTGGGTCCTGGGGAAATGTCCATTAAGCAGTCCTCTACCTTGCTATTTTCATTTGGTTCAAAATTCTAAAATACTTCATGCATTCTCTAGTCACAAAAAATTCATTTTTTTAAAAAAAAGCGCTGAAATGAAAGTTGAAGACTGGGTCCCAATCCTGGTGCTGACACTCACCACCCACGTGTAGGGCAATCTATCGCCCTTGTGTGGACTTCAGCTTCCTTATCTACCGAATGAGATAGTAGGAATAGCTGACCTCTAAGCTCTCTTTCAGGCCTAGCTTGGTCTTGCAAGATTAGGCCCATCTCCTCAAGAATCTTTAAGAAGCTACGTTATCTCATTCGATCCACCCTCACTACAGTCCTCTGAGAGAGGTGGTTATTTCTCTCATATATTAATGACCGATTATTGAGTCAGAACTAAGGTTTTTCCCTCTCTCTATTTCGTTATCAGAACTCAGCCAGCATCTGAAGGATATTACTAATAATGAGATTGGTTTAACTTCTCCCCCAATCTTGCTCAGCCCCCATGCAAATGGGGGAAGCCCATTCATTATATTCTACTCAGTCTGGGAGGTAGATCCTTTGATTAGATTAAGAGACTGGGGGGTTGTCTGGGAGTAAAACTGAGTTCTATCTGCAGCCCCTCGTTAGAATAGTTCCACCTCCTTTATGATATTCGTTATTTTCATTAATTGTTAAGCAATCAGAATTGATTGCCATCTGTTATGAACACCCACTCTTCCAAAGACAGCTAAGCATCAGAAGGCTGTCATTATCCATCTCTGGTTCACAAGAAACCACCAGATGACCAATCCTTTTATTCATTATTTGCTAGTCATAATTAATAAAGTGATTCATTACTCAGAAATTGTCTCAAACTTTTTATATGTTATATCTGTGAGGTAATTGCCATTTTATAATCATTTTACAAGTAAGGAAACTGAGGTTCAGAGGGGTTAATTGACAGATCAGCCCACATAGCTAGTAGGTTGTTTGGAGTTTTTGTTGTTGTTGTTGTTGTTTGTTTGTTTTAGTTTTGTGGCATTTTTGTTTGTTTTGTTTTATTTTGTTTTATACCATACTTTAAATTTTATGTTTTTTAGGTTATACAAATACATCCATTTTTTACATATTTCCATATGAATTATGTTGGGAAAGAAAAATCAGAACAAAAAGAAAAAAAAACTACCAAAAAAAAAAAAAAAACAGAACAAAAGGTGAAGATACTGTCTTCAATCTGCATTCAGTGTCCGCAGCTCTCTGGCTGGCTGTGTATGGCATTTTCCATCTCAGCAATTCAGTAATCCAAGCTAGTAGGTTTTAAAAATAGGATTTGAAGTTGTCTTCCTTTCTTCAGGTCCACTTTGCCAAGGCTACCTCGAAGACCCAGAGAAGGGAAGGAACCTGCCTGAGACCACATGGCTTCTCTTTGAGAACCTTCCATCCTTCCTGTATTCATCTTGTAGGGAGAAGAGCTGTCTGCCTATTGTCTCTGCTCTTTGAATGGGGCCTCTTTGAAGGCAGAACTGTTTTTGCTTTTCTTTTGTGGCCTGGCACATAGTAAGCCCTTAATAAATGCTTATTGACCAACTGAATGAGTAATAATGAGTAAACACAATAGCTAGCCTTTATAGTTCTTTAATTTTGCAAAGTATTGCATACATATTATCTCATTTGACCCTATAACAGCCTTGTGAGGTAGCTGCTATCATTATTCCCATTTTATAGATGGGGAAATTGAGGCTAGGAGAGATTAACTCAGGGTCAACAACTTGTAAGTGTCAGAATCTGTATTCATTCCTAAGTTCTCCTAACTTCAAACTTGCCACACAATCCATTGCATTTGACACACCTAACCATTCAGCTATCTTAAGATGTCATTTCCAAAATTCCCAATGTGTCAAATTGTCTTCTTTAAGAGATTATGCGTAACTTTTATTAAATCTAAATGAAACCTTTCTAGTAGAAGGAAAATGGTGGCCATATGCTATACTTAGAGTTATTAGCCAGCCACCTTCAGCTTCATCCAAAACACATTTTTAAATCGTTGCCCTCTTTCTCCCCCTTTTCCTCTCCCTCTTCCTTTTCCTTTCCCTCTTCCTCCTTCCCTCTCTCCCTCCCTCTCCCTCTCTCTCTCTCTCTTTACCTCTTCCTTTCCCTTTCCTTTTCTTTTTCCCTCTCCCTCTCCCTTTGTCTTGCCCTCTCCCTCCCTCTCTCTTTTTACCTCTTCTTCTCCCCTCCTTTTCTTTTTCCCTCTCCCTCTCCCTTTGTCTTACCCCCTCCCTCTATCTCTCTTTTCCTCTCTCCCTTTCTTCTTCCTTTCCTCATTCCTTCCCTTTTTTCTCTCTCTTTTTCTGTTTCTTTCTCCATCCATCCATCCATCCATGAATGGATAGATATTTACCATCTCCTATTGTACTCAGCAGTGTACTAAGCATGCTGAATCTGACACCAGTTCCTGTTTCTTGGGAAAGGGGAGAAAGAGCTCACGTGTGTGCACCAATCGGAGCATAATTAAGCATAAAAAACTGTGTGGTGCTGACTAAGTGAGACAGGAACCCCGAGGAAGGGAGAGCAGAACAGTGGGTCCCAAGACCACACTTGGAGAATCACTGGCTTAGGGGATTTTGGCAAAGTCCCAGATGTTGAAATTGGACAACTGTTCTTGAGCTCTGGGAAGAGAATGAGGCAGCTTCTGTCTCCTTGTGGGTCTCTGTAGAGCCTTAAAAGACTGGGGGGATGCCAGGTAGGAGAACAGCCATCCTTTGTGGTCCAGGACACCTGCAGGCTGGACTATGGGAGGTTTCAGAGGCATCTCTGGGGATCCAAGAACAGAAAGTCTGCAAATGATCTCTCTAAAAATCCAAGCTTCACTGCTGCCGCCTCCACACAGATCAGCCTCCTCCATGATGCTTCTGTCTCTCCTTAGTCCAAGTCATCCCATTCTTGGCTTGAAAAGAGCATCAGGAATCCCAGTGGAAGCCATGGATTTGTATAAACAAATACAAATATGTTTAAAAACAAGGCAATAGACCAAAGCCACACTGTCTGATCTGGCCGGATGGAGCACTGGAAACTGACCCCGAATCTCAAAGTGTTTAAGCTACTTGTGAGTACGGATTGTTCCATTTTTGGATATTTGTGATTCCAGCACCTGGAAATCTAGTACATGCTTGGGCCATAGTAGATGCATAATAAATGCTTGCTGATATAATCAGAAACCCTGGGTTCAAATCCTGATTCTGATGCTTACTACTTTTGTTATCTTATCTCTTAACCGTACTTCCTCAGTTTCCTTATTTGTAAAACTGAACTGTGACACAACAGGTGAGCGGCTGATTTTGGAGCTGAGTACCTGGGTTCAGATCCTAATTATTGCTTCCTATCTGTGTGACTTTGGACAAACTCCTTGACCTCTGTTAGTCTTCATCTCAGGTGGCACAAATGACCTCTGAGGGTGCCTTTTAGCCACAGATCAGGGCAGTGTGGAAGACTGCTTCTAAAGATGCCGGGAACTGGTTTTTGGCAGACATTAGAACCAGCTGTAAATCCTGAGGTTGTATAAGTATTTCTTCCTTTCCACAGAGGTTTAATTGAATACTTAAGAGAGGAAGGAGTCTTTTGTATCTCCATTTATTGCTTTTGAGGGTCTCTCTTGCTCTTTAAAATTGTTCTGTAACACAGTAGATAATAAACTTGGCATTAATTTAATTATTTATTGGTTTTTGCAAGGCAGTTGGAGTTAAGTGATTTGCCTCGGTCATACAGCTGGTAAATGATAAGTATCAGAGGTTAAATTTGAACTCAGGTGCTCCTGACTCCAAAACCGGTGTTCTAACAACTGCACCACTTTGCTGTCCCCCTTAGCACTCATTTTCAAGTTAAATAGAGAGAAATACTCCTGGACATGAGGGATGAATGAGGAGAATAATATGAGAAAATCAGAACCTCAGATTTAGAGCAGGAATCAACCCCTTCATGTTACAGATGAGCTAACAGGCTCGGAGAGGACATTCAAGGTCACACTCTTAGTTAGCCATAGAATCGGGATTTGAACGAGGCTCTCTGGTTCTAGAGCCAATAGTCTTTCCTTATATTGTGACCTAGCTGACTATCCCAGGCTCACACGAGCAGTAATCAGACAAGGCCTGGGTTTAAATTCAGGCCTTTACCTTCTGACACAGCATTCTCTCCCTGGAGCAACGTGCTTACAAACTGGCAGAACTGCAGGAGAATTTGGAAATCACCTATTCCCTCACTCCTTTATTTTTACAAATTAGACAACTGAGGCCCAGAAGGGAAAATGAATTTGTTATAATCCTAGTTTAGTGGCAAAGTTCAAGCTCGAATTCCTGGTCTCACTCTTTTACATGACATCTCAGTGAAGAAAATAATTCTAACTATTGATATTCATTTATAACTTGAAGATTTTCAAAGCATTCAACACATATTGTCTCACTAGAACCCCTCACCAACCCTGTGAGATCAAAATTACTAGTGTTATTATTATTCCCATTTTAAAGGTAAGAAAACAGAGGCATAAAGAGCTTAAATGATTTGTCTCTGGTCCCCCAGCTAGCAACTGTCCAACTCTTCTTAACTCCAAATCCAGTAATTATCCACTGCACCCTTGGACTGCCTTCAAAGAGAGAAAAAACTTCTTTGTTCTTCACAAAATTAATCACTGAGGGGTCCAAGCTCGTGGGGGTGGTATCTTCCTAATTAATTAAGACTAGTTCTCACTGAGGAGCTCTAGTCCATTGCTGGTGCCATATTCCCTGCCTTTCCAGTTTGGTGGGACTTTGTTCTCTGCAGGCCTTGGAGGAAAAGGCAGTGTGATATGGTACATGGCCCAGACTGGGATCCTTGCTCTGGCGTTGATGTAGCCAGCGTTGGGATCTTTGGCCAAGCAAGAAATCGCTCTGTGCCCCTGTGTCCTTAGGTTATATGAGGTCCCTTGAAGGAAAAGGAGGTGTTTATTCTGGAGAAGACAGGGTTTGGGGAAGGCATAGAACAGTTGTTTTTAGGTCTTGGAAGGGCTGTCATGTGAAAGGATTAAGTCTCTTCCATTTGGTCCCAGAGGGAAAAGCCAGAAGCTAATTAGGAGAAGTTGCTTATAGGTCTGATTATTAGAAGAAACTTCCTAAGAAGCTGCTCCTGGAGGAGCTGGACTCGCCTTCCTTGGGTGTCCATTTGTTTTCCAGGTTATAGGGCAGGGGCTCCTTTCCTTGCAGGAGCTGGACCAAATGATGTTCAGGTGATTCTGAGATTCAGGGAATCTCTGGGAAATGGGCATGATGATATTTCATATACTGGTATAGTATGATGTAGTATCTCAATCTCTATGGAAACATTTGAAGGCTATAGCAACATCTGTTACTATTATTTTGGAGTGGGGGTAGAAGGAGATGGGGCAGGAAGAAGAAAGATGATCTTCTTATAAATGAACAAAAAGAGATCAAGGGTGTGTATCATGGACAATGTTCCAAAAGGAATAATTCCCCAATTTCTATTGGTAGCTATTGGCTAAACTGGAACAGTTGCTAGATTTGGGGCCAGGAAGGACCGAGTTCCAATCTCCTCTTTGATACCTATAGCTGTGTGACATAAATTCTAGTGGTCTCTGTTTTTTCCTCTGTGATATTTGTTTTGGAGGATTCAGATAATAATTATAATGATGAGGATGAGGATACATACTGATGATAATGGTTAACATTTATTTAATGCTTACTATAGGCCAGGCACTGTACTAAGTGCTTTATGATTATTGTCCCTGCGAGGATGCTATTATTGTACCCATTTTACAAATGAGGAAACTGAGGCAAATGGCGGTTAAATGACTTGTCCAGAATCATACAGGTAGTATTTGTCTATAGCTAGATCCGAACTCAGGTTTTCACCTCCAGGCTCAGTGTTTTATCCATGTAACTGGCTCAAATGAGATCATGTGTATAAATTGTTATAGTAGGGTCACTTAATGCTATAAAAATCCAGAGAACTGGCCTGAGACCCAGGAAGGTCTGGGGTTCAGTCTTGCTCCTGTGACATACTGTGGGACCCTTCATCTCTCAGAGAAGGGTTGGATTTTAGCTCCCACATTATTGTTATCATTACCATATAGAGCCAAGAGTCCCCACTTACATGAGACATTGGAGTAACTGTGGGGATGGGAGCTTTTTACATAGAGCTGATGTTGAAGATAAAGTCCAGACACTACAGCTTTGGAAAAGCAAACAGATCTCCATGACTGAGATTTCTCCCGATTCTATGATTATAGAGAGATTTCATTTATTTTTTTTTAATCTTCATTTTTTAAGGGGCTCTCTCATCAAACAGAATTCACTCCAAAGCTCTTGAGTTTTGGGTGCCTTTAAAGAAGGAACCCAGAGTCTTTCCCCACACACGGGGAGACAAATTGAAGGATTCATTCAAAGGATAGAACTTGTATGGCTACAGTGAGCAAAACCCTAGGCCGGGTTCTGACATAAAAGGAAACTAAGGGAAGACTAATAAAATTAGGGATTTGCCCCCTAGTAAATGATGGAAGCAGAATTTGATCCCGTCTTCAGATCAAAGGTCCAATTGTTGCCACTTGAGCGTTTCCGTGTCGATACTGACACTGGGGTAGAAAGAAAAGCATGTCCTTTGTTAGCTTCAAAGGGCATCAAGCGTTGGGAGAATGCTGCATCATCCCCATGGTAAAAAAAACAGGAGTATCAGGTCTTAGAATAAGAACAGTCTCTGGAGGTCAAAAGGAAAGGCTTCCTGCCCTAGCCCTTTCTGACAGGGGTCTGATGGGAAACATTTTTTTAGCATCTAATGTATCGATTGACATTAGTGGGTACTGGAAAGGTTCTTGTGGTCTCCCTGTGCCTTAGACTGCTCAACAAGCATACAATCTCTAAATGGGATTCCAGTAACAGGGCGAGCTGGAGGCTGGGTCCTGAAAATGAAATTCTGCAGCTCTCATCCTCGTCATCATCAGTCCAATTTCCTCTCTCCAGTCTCTCCTGCCAAGCTTGAATTCATTTTTCTATTATAGATGCAATGTGCTGCACTGTACGGTAATTAGCAGACATGATGGTAATGGACTGTACATGCTAGACAGTTTCCGAAGTCAAGTGCATTAAATTGAGTTCTCCCTTTTTCGGCTATTAATGGGCCGAGATTCCAGCCGTAAACATGGAACTAATACTTTTGGTGCTTTTATTGACTTCTGGGCTACGGCAGGGAGGAGAGAGAGGGACCGGCAAGGGCATGGATGGAGGAACCTGTCCTTGGCTTCACGCGCTTAAGTCTTGGTCACGTGTGAGAATTCTTGGGGAGGGTCCATAAAGACAAGCATTTTGAACCAGCAGCTCAGCTGCAACAAGTGAGATCAAAAGGGGGAAAAAAGCAAACAAACACAGGGGAAAGAGAGAGGAAGCAGAGAGATAAGGGGAGGAAAAGACAAAGAAGAGTAGAAAATGGGCAAGGCCATCGGAGCAGGAGATGGGCGCCTGGAAGGGCAGGACTGTAGTTGTTCTGACCTAGGTTTACTCAGGAAACTTTAAAGCCCCAATCAAGATAAGGGATTCAGGTTGAAATGGTCCACGTTTTCCTCCATGACCAGGAGTTGGATTGGCAGCCCATCCAGGCAGTGCATCCACCAGGTTAGCATGAGAGGTCCACAACGGGCACCCTTGGGATTGGAGAGGAAGAAGAGATGGGACTCTTATTTGGGAAGTACTCAGTGCTTTCAGTGATCCCGGACTTGTCTCTCTAATGAATACAGTCACAAGTCGCATCCCAGTCTGCCAAGAATCAGTGCCTCAATATATAGCAAGCGTAAACAGGTTACAGAATATTACCCATGGTGCCTTTGAACATGCTGGTGACATAGGATCATGGTCTTAAAAGGATTCAGAACATCTTCTCATTTTATGAGTGAGACTACCACGTCCCATTTGGGGAAAAGGCCCAAATCAGCCATTTCTGGTTCTCTAGAATTAGCTGCCCTGTTCCAGCATGCTCCCTTGACGCCCATCTGCAGCCCCCTTCTCCCATCGGTGAGTTCGTTCCAGAACCTCCATTTTGGTGCATGGCACATAAGCACTTAGATAACAATTGTTTGTAGTCTGATGCATCAAGCAAATTAAGTGATTGGTCCAGGGTCATTTGAATAGAAGCAACCAAACTAGAATCTGAATCCACATCGAGCCTACTTTTCCATGATAACCCATCTCTTTTTGTAGCCTAATAGTGAATGACTTCAAATGTCAAATAGGAGAATTCCTATTTTCTATCAAAAGGAGCATTGTGACTGGACCAAGGCAATAATATGCTAGGCAAAGGAGGTGGGCAAACCATGGGATAAAAGTGAGGGACAAAAGGAGGACAGACCCAGGACAGGAGTGGTATCCAGGGGATGATAAGAGGAGGCTCAGAGGCTTCCAATCCTAGTGGAGGATTTATGCAAACAATGGATGACTGTCCCACATGAGGGGCCATCAGTCAAGATGAAGGAGAATCCTCAGTCACATTGATTCCTTGGGGAAAGAAGGTGGAGCCCCCGACCCCAATCTTAACAAGTGAGGGCAGAAAAAGGAATGGGAGCACACAAAGGGAATGGAGGCAGGGACGAAGGACTGAGAGGAAAAACAGAGAAAGCTGAGAGAATCCCCACGTTTCATCGTTTCTTAGAATTTCAGACTGGGGAAGTTTTCTGTCATCACCAGGCTACATGTAAAGCAGAGATTTGTTTTGTAACTGTCAGGGTGACTTTGGGCGAGCTAAGGGGTCCCTCAAAGATCTGTAAGATTCCTTGCCACCCTTGTACTTATGTACCCTGGCTCATTGCCTCAAGTGTCAGTGGGTGGTCCCACAGCCTCTAGTTGCTCATTCCTGAGGAGAGTGGCTTGAAAAATACCCCCAAAATACTGGATCAAGAGGCTTCCTGACTGCTGAAGGCACTGCTGGTCCTTCCTGCCTGGACCTCTGCTACTGTTTGTTGCCAGATTAGAATGATAAAATAATGAAATATTACAGCTCTGTAAGGCACTGGGAATGGGAAAGAACAAATACCCAACAATCCTAGCTCCTATTAACCTAATGTGTGGTAGTGAATGGAATGCTACAAGCTCTTGGTTCTAATTCTGCCTCCTGGACTTACTAGCTATGTAACTGTGGGTAAGTCACTTGACCTGTGGGTCTCGGTTTCCTTATCTCTAAAAAGTGATAATATCTTATGTTATTATTGTAGGTGGTTGTGAAGATCACATAAGATGATGTATGTAAACCATATGCAAACTTTTCCAGCAATATATAAATATTAATCAACATCCTTATTAATAGAATCTGGAAGGAAACCATAGGATGGTTAAAAGGATGTTTAGAGATGATTTAGTCAAGCCTGAAGCCTCCTGGATCTTTGTCTCTTAATTATCACCCTTCTCCACCTGCCTGGCTCAATTTCCTTCTATTTCTTATTTAAGACATCTTTCTAATACAACTCACTATGGTTCTGTGGGGTGTTTACACTTTGCCCCACCTCTGTTTTGCCTTACTCAAGTAGTGCATGGATAGAGCACCAGATCCAGCATCCAGAAGACCCAAGTTCAAATCCATCTTGGACACACAGCTGTTAACTCTTTAACTTAGCCTCTTTGCTTCAGTTTTTTTAAACTATAAAATGGGGACACTAATAGCACCTCTCTCAAAGGGTTGTTGTTGAGCATCAAATGAGATACTATTTATAAAATACTTAGCATAGTGCCTACCATATAGTAGATGTTCTATAAGTGCTTATTTCTTTCCCTACCCCTTCCCTTGCCAAATTAACTCTTAGACATAGGAAGAGCCATTTCCTCATCGGAGAGATCAGGAAGTCAATGGAAAGTGTACAGGACTGACTGTCAGATTTGGGAAATAGAGCTACCTTGCAGTCTCCCTATAAGATCTTGAAAAGTCATTTTCTTTCTAGGTTATTGTTTTTTCCCCATTCTATAAAATCAAAAGAATATGCAATCTGGGAACTCAGTAGATTTAAAGCTAAAGATACCTTGGCATTCATCTAGTCCAACTTGATCATTTTACACATAAGGAAATAAGACTCCAAAGGATTATTATTAGTCTCTCGACTCACTCACTGGTCATCCTGGTTTACCCATTAACACCTCTTCTGGACTGTCACAACAGTTTCATAATTGGTCTCTTTGTTTTCATTCAATCTCTGCTCTAATTCACTCTTCAGACACCAAAGGGATATTCCTAAAACAAGATATGTGTGATCCTGTACATTATTTACTCAACAAGCTTCAGTGGCTCCCTATTGCCTCTACACTAATAGACAGATTCCTATTTGGTTACTGAAGCCCATCTGAATCTAGCTCTCCCTTATCTTTCCAGGCTGATTTCACATTACCACCCACCTCCTCTTCTCTCCCATTCTCCCTCTCCTCACCTCCTGTCTCCAGTAAAATGTCAGCTCCCTGAGGACAGCTCCTTTTTTCATTTTTATCTACATATTTCCAGTTCTTGTTGGATTGAATTGAGTGACTCCCCCAAAACTGTATAAATATAAAGTAGCAGATCATTGGGCTCCAAATCCACTGTTTAAAGAATGCAGCCGTTTGCCACACCAGCTACATCCTGAGGGGGAAAAACTGTAAGAGAATAAACGTATGGAGATTTTGGAGCTCTGTGGAAGACAGGTGTTGATTCTATTAAAAAGCCTTGTTATTCATTATTGCTAATAATTATTATTTACTTTCTCAGCCAAATAACTGAAGCTCTCATTGATAGCCTCATTAATTTTAATCTTTCAAAAATATAGTTGATTGAATACTGAAAGCTGAAAGGACTCAGTTCTAAGCTTCTTGTTTCTAGATTCTTTGGAACTACAATTTCAAATTTGGCCAAATTTGTTTTCCTTTCAGTGTGTGTGTGTGTGTGTGTGTGTGTGTGTGTGTGTGTGTGTGTGTGTGTGTGTGTTAGAGACACACACACACAAACAGAGAAAAAAGGCATAAGGCATAGCAAAGCTACAAAGAGACTTTATAAACAACCTTATCACTCAGTCACCCTCTCCTTCATGTGTCCCTTTTTCAGTTGGGGCTGCTGAATGACAATATTTTCCTAAAGCTAAAAAATAAAGAAGGGGCATGTAGGGGAGGCTTTACATTTTCCCATACCTTTCTTAATTTCAGTGAATATTCTTGGGTTTAAAGTGTTTGTGTCTTTGTTCTGTGGATACACAATGTGATCAGTGTAATTAATTTATTTTTGCAGTACGGAGGTCAGAGTACACATCAGGGAATTTCCATGTGATATCAACAGATTGTCTTTTTCCTAGAGAATTGTGACTTGGGAAATACTGTGGATCTTACGTAGTTTGGGGTGAGAAGGACAATGACTAAAGCTTTTTCTTTGCTTGTTACCATTGAGAAAAAAAATTTTGAACAACTGTGCAGGGCACAAGGCAGAGCACTGTGGGGGAGATAGGGGCAAATTCATCATAGTTCTTCTCCAGGATCTTACTCTCTATCCTACTGCAAGGCAGTGTACGTTTAGCCCCAAGAGGAGTGAGGTTTTATACCGGATGCATAATAGGTCCACTAATGTGGAAGTGTACCCTGGGTATCAGTTGCAGACTTTGGGCAAATCACTTCACACTCTTAAGACTGTAAATTGTAGCAAAAGTGCCGACTTGTATGGATAGAGGGAGTTCCTCACTAGGAACAACACTCCGCCAATAAAATCATAAGTCCAATCTTTATTCCTCACCTATTGGATAGTAGGATAGTAAAAACAACATACATTAAGAATAGTAACACACATTGAGGGAGAGCTCCATGGATGGGGATGATCTGAAAGTCATCATGGAGGCGATGGGATTAGAGGTATGTCTTGATAGGATTTCAATAGGAAGACACTAGAGATGAGTCTTTTAGACTGGGAAAACAGAATTAATAAAGGTAGGAAAAGCATTTTTTGGAGGGGAGAGAAGAGTATGCAGACTAATTTAATAGAGTATCAAGAAAACAAAAAAGGAATAGTATGGAATAGGCTAATTAGATCACAGGATAAAGAAGGAATAGTAGAGGGTAGTAGAATAGTAAAATAGATAAAGAAGGAATAGTAGAGTTTTGTTGCTTTTGCTTTTGTTTGCTTGTTTTTTTTTTTTTTAAAATCAGAAATACAGTTTTATCAAAGGAATGATTTGGAAAAGTTAACCTGATAATTAGAGTATATGTGTAATAGAGAGTCAGGAACAGTTGGTTTAATTCACCCTTCCTGCAGTATGAATCATGACCTCTCAGTACTCCAGGCAGCCCTTTGAGATGATCATTCACTAAGAAACTGCGGATCAGTATCAGTGGAGGGAATTTTAACACCGGAAGTTCTTCACCTAGATAAAATCACATTTCCAGATCCACTGAAATCTGGTAAAATAAAATAAGAACTGGCAGTAATTCAAGCTTTACTAGTAGAACTTTAAGTCCCACAGAGAGGAAGTAGAGCTTTACAGATGTGGAAACAGAAGTTAAGTGACTTGCTGGAACAAGTAGTAAACTGTTAGAGCCTATATATTGAGAAAGTGGGAAGGAGAAAACAGTGGAGTCGGAGAGAAGACTGAGAAAGTCCAAGTATTAGGTAATGAGTTACTAGACTTGAATGGTATCAAGGTCCCATGACCACTGACTGTCAGGACTGACATGCTCTCAGGAAGGGTTCAGTTTATATTGTAAAGGAATATGACTTTTTACTGACTCAGGAATAGATAGGATATAGTGGAACAACACTGTGTATCTTGAGTTGGAGGACTCTAGTTTCAATCCCGCCTCTGTCTCCTACTTTGGACAAGTCATTTAACCACTCTATATCTCAGTGTCTAAATCAGGAAAAAATGAAGGGAATTGAACTAGATGACTGTTTGTACTTTGAGGTTGTGTGCACCTCAGACCTCAGGCAGTTTTTTTTTTTATCATGATTTTGCACAAAGGTCCCCCTTGCAGGATGCACAGACACAGGAAAAGACATTTGAGATCTTTGAGATCATACCTATGTTTTCTTCCTCTTTTTCATCCCTAAGTATTTTCTCCAAGACTCTGGTAGAATATAATCTCCTTCAGGGCCAGTGATAGTTTTATTATTTTTATTTCTGTATCACTCATACCTACTAGCCTCCTTCATGCTTCTATGATTAATAGGTGAATGAATGAATGAATGGGCCAATGCAAAGCAATGAGCATTTGTTAAGCACTTACTGTGTTCCAGGCCTTGTGCAATAAGCACTGGAGATACAACACAAGCAAAAATAAAAATTGCTTTTGCCCCCAAGGAGCCATTCTAAAGTAAGTGAGAGCCAAGAAGGTGCTTGGAGGGGAGAGAAGGTATGTAGGATGGGATGAAGGGGGCCAAGCATGGAGTAGTGAAGTACATGAAGTAAGAGGAATGAAGCAGACTGCATCCAACCCCTGACTGGAGGCTGGGAAAGGAACTCAGCAAAGGATGGCACAAGGAAGTTCCCCGGGTGATAATGTAGCTGAGTCATGGTAGCTAAGTACACACAGCTGGGAGAGAAATGAATGAATAGAATAGCAGGAGAGTCTGTCTCAAACAGCAACAGAGAGTCCATGTGTCTTGGCTGATTTGGTTGAAATGCTCATGTTCCACTCGGGACCATTGCTTCTAGGTGCCCCCTTGCTTTCCCCATAGTTCAACTTCCCTGCCCGTCCTCCCTGCTCTATTAAGTAGTGAGAATGGGAGTAGAAAGGAGGGAGTGAATAAAGGAGGTGGTGAGGAAGCAGAATCAGAATGGTGGCCAGAACCAGAATACTGGAGGATCCACAGATGACTCAGGTTATGAAGCAGCATGATCAGGAAAATGATAGCAGTGGAGAGATTTAGGAGGAGGGGCAGGGTGGAAGATAAAGAGCTCAGCTTTAAGGAGAGACAATTACTAGGGTGGGTCTGTGTGTGAGCATGTGGTAATATTGGAAATTGGAGAGAAGACACAGATTAAAGGGCTCATCAGTATGGAGATGATAATAAAAGTTGTGAAAGTCCAAGGTTTGGTATTACACAGCAAATAGACATTGAGAGAAGAACAAGGGGAGGGGGCACTCCAATGGCACCAATGTTCATAGGGCACCAGGCCTGAAGTCAGGAAGATTCATCTGGCCAGAAAGATCAAATCTGGCCTCAGAAACCTACTAGCTGTATCACTTAGCCCTTCTTGTCTCAGTCCTCATCTATAAAGTGACCCGGAGAAAGAAATGGCACACTGCTCTAGTATCTGGGCTAAGAAAACCCCAAATGGGGGTCATGGAGAGTCAGACATGACTGAAAACGACTGAACAGCAACAAAGTCAGTGTGATTCCTTGGTTCTACCTTCATTTAACCCCTTATCAAGGCTGTGGAGCTCAGGGACCAGAATGGAGAGATTGGACATCAGTACCGGCGTTGGGTGTAGGAATTGGATGATTCACATTTTAAAGGGCCTGGTGAAGGCAAGTTTGAAACAGCTGACCTTGACATCTGACCCAGAATGGGAGGAACAATGGTTAATGTCTGGGGCAATGGGGAAAGTTGACCGGAGTTTGGGTCTAGAGTAGATGAGAACAGAGAATTCTTACAATTAGGAGTAGAGGTAAAAGATAGGAAGCAAATAATTATTATAGTGGAGAGCATGAGATTAAGCTCAAATCTTTTTTTTGGTGGCTGAGTTCAAAAGCAAATGTAAATTTCAACAAGGGGCAATTTAGATTCTTTTTAGGGTCATCTGCAAATTTTGTGCATAGAATTTGCTCAAAGCGCATGTGCATTACTTAGGTATAATGGGAGATGGGGGAATGTCTTCTCTTTGGATGGGAGGAGGATTTTTATCAAATTGGAACTGGAAGATATTCAAATAAGCATGCTTCTCGCTAAACTCCATGGATTTATGCCCTGAATTTTATGGTGGGTTTTCCTCCTATATGGTAAGTAACTAATGCTTTAAGAGGTAACTTAAAACATCTCTTGCAATTATTTGTCAATTGGAGGGTGAGTGCTAAGATTTTGGTGACTAATGAAACTTTTAAAAATTGAATTACATGCCATTGCAGATGTCATTTGAATTTTTTGCTTTTAAGCTAGTAGTTTTAGTGTTTAGCATTTTGAGTAGTAGATATCAACATTTATGACATATGTAATGCCTACCCAGGTTTATGTGATACCAAATTTGCTTACTTCAGTTCAGCAAGCATTTATTAAGTGAGAGGCAGGATGCTGTAATGAGTGAAACAGCTGGATCTGCAGTAAGGAAGATCTGGATCTCTGGATCTCCACTTCTTTGTCTTAATACTAATAACAGACTGGTGATATGTTATTCATAAAGGTCCAAAATGGAGTCTTAGAAGTATAGTACAAAGGAGTGAGTCTAGTTCCAAACCCTGCCTCTTCACCCTGTATTACCCATATGATCTTGGACAAATCAATCCCTCTGGGTCTTGTTTCTTCATCTGTAAAATGCAGAGGTTACGATGATCTTATGATGTGAGCCTACTACATACAAGGCACTGTGCTGCTTGGGAGACAAAACCAGTCTGGACCCTCAAGGACTTTATATCTTATACAGGGAAACACACACACACACACACACACACACACACACACACACACACACACACAATGAGAGATGGAGGGAAAGAGAGAGAAGAAGCATGAAGGGAGGGAGAGAAAGATACCAGCTATGGTTAATCCAGGAACTACAGATTGTTTCATCTCCATCAATCCCTTGTCTTGCTTTTGGTATTACTCTGAAACAGATAGGGTTCTCTTTTCTTTTCTTTTCTTTTCTTTTGGGTGTCTCTCTTTTTTTTTTTTTTTTTAAAAAGGAATTCATTTCCAAAAAGGTAAGTGCCGTGCCAGTGAATTGTTTGAGTGACTTAATTGAAACATGAAGTTCCAAAATAGAAGAGACCTTAGTAATCATTTCATCTGATGTTTTCATCTTGTAGATGAGACTCAAAGAAAGAAAGTGATTTATAAGAAGCTGCTTGACTAGGAAGTTGCTTGATGTCATTGAAGGGATGTTGGATCTGGATTCCAGAAGATTTGGGCTTTGAAGGATACTAGAGATTCTTAGAAGTAGAGGAGAGGAGAAAGCAGATTCTAGGAATGGAAAGCAGCCTGCACTAAGACCCAGAGGTGGCAGATGAAGTATTGTGTGAGGGGCATAGCAAAAAAGTCAGATTGACTGCATTGTAGAGAATACGATGGGAGAATGTTATATAATAAGGCTTGGAAGGTAGAGTGGAAAGAGCTTGTGAAGGCCTTTAAAAGCCAGACAGAGAAGTTTATTTTGGTTCCTAGAGGTAGGAAGTGCTTTGTTTTATGCAAGGGTTCTGTGCAGGGTGCTGGAGTTACAAAGGCAATGAAAATGATTCTTGCCCTCAGGGGGCTTACATTCTAGTAGGAGGGAGGGCACAAGCTATGCACAGACAAGTACAAATAGTAAGAAATTTTTATTTCTTATCTGTCTTGTCTGTCTACTATGAAGAAGGGATGTGTTAACAAATGAGAAAATAATGATTTCGGGTGTTAGCTGAGTTCAGGCTTGAAAGGAACTAAGGGTACCAGGAGACTCTTGATGCTTTTTCCCAAACCTGGAATCCTTCCTCCACCCCCACCCCCCATTTCCTCCTAGGCTTGACTCAAATGCAGCTTTTTGCATGAAATCCTACTCATACCTTCATCACTCCAATCCAGTCCCTTCTTCCAGGATCCTTCCAATTCTCCAGCCTCCAATTTCTCTTAGAATTTTGGATCTCTTTTGCTTGTCTCTTATTTGGGTGCATGCTGTATTCCATTCACATCAGTTAGATGGTAAGCTCTTTGAGGATAAAGAATGATGCCATTTCCTCCTTCCCCATTTTATATAATCCTAAGCATGGTGATCTTTAGTTTTGTTAGTTGGATTGAATTAAAACAAATTAAATTAACTGATTTGCCCAAAGCCCCACAGTGTAGAATAGAACTTGAATTAGAGACTTGGTCCTCTGACTCTTTGACTTCCTCCTAACTCTTTTTAAAAACCAATTTTAAAAAAGATTCTTTGTCAGTCAGTGGTTGGACTACACAGCCTCCAGTGTTTCTTCTAGACTTATGATTGAAAATTTGTGACTTCAGACCCAACTTCAGCAGGTGCTAAGAATCCTGTAGTCCAAGTCTCTCATTGTGAAGGTGAGCAAGAAGGTGGGATGTTTATCATCTTCCCAGGTTACAAACTGGTTAGTTTATAAACTGATTAGTTTATAAAGCCCAAGTATATTTCAGGCCTCAATACCTGAACTTAAACCAGAGCTCTTTCCATTTCATGGTGTTTGTTTCTAGTTTTTTAAATTAGTGGGTCTAATTGTAGATTTACTCTGCTTTTGGACACTTGCATTTCTTTCAGAGTATTTTTATATTTGAGCCAAAGGTTGTTTATTTTGTCCTGGGTACCAAGTGCTCAATGTTTCTTAAACTTGAACTTATTACAAAATAATTCCTCTACCCCACAGGAAGTATGATTGGTTTTCATAAACTTGCTAGAGCTAGGTTATGAAGTAAGAGTTCATGTAGCTGACCACTTTAGTAAGTCCTTTTGTAAGAACCATCACTGCCATTAGCTCCTCTTTATCCCTCCAGTTTCCACTGACTCATTGATATCCCAACACTTAGCCTAGAAAATAAATGACAGCGGAGGAGACCAATAGTCCAGATTTAACAAAACAGACATCCAACTAACATCTTTCTGCTGTTAGTTTCTCCTGTACCAAAAACATAAGGCTTCCAACATACTTTATCTTTCAATAGGAGAGCACTAAAGAAAACTTGAGTTATGAGGAAATCAACATGGCAGGCTTAGGGATTTCAGGACTATTTGCCAATGATTTGGATCAGTTTATTCTTGAAAACCTGTAGTTATCTACAGTCTAAGAATCCTGAGCAGATAATTAATAGACTGTTGCTTAGCTTCCTTTTTTTCTGTGGGGTTGGGGAAGGTGGTGCAGAGGGAGGATATGATGATTTCTTTATGAACACATCCTGCCTTAGCAAAGCAGCAAAGTTCATGAGTTCATAGATTTAGAGCTAAAAAAGATCTCAGAGATCATCTAGTCTGGTTTACACATGAGAAACAGAGACCCAAAAAGCTTAACTTGCCCTCCCTAAGATGATATCTCAGCTTGCTTTCTTTTTAAAAATGTATTTAAAATAAAACAACTTAATTGCAAAATAAGTAAAAACAAAACAGAAAAAGAAAGACAGAAACAAAAAGAATAACATTGTTGTGTATCCAGCAGAACATCAGGGAGGATTCAAAATATGTAACAATAAATTTCCATTTTAAGAAAACATATGTAATAATAGAAGACATTGTATTCATAAATGTCTATCTTTGCTTCCTTGTAGGTTTTCTTTTGTTCTCTGCTATGCAATTTTTTACTTTATTCTTTTTTTCTATTCTCCCTTACCCCACACTTCCCCTGAAAAGGCTAGTTAAGCATGGATATATTTATGTATACATATATATATACACTTAATTCCCTATATATACATATATAGACCCATGTACATACTCCTGTATACATATACATACTTCCAATATATATATGTACCATATACATATACATACACGTACTTTAAAATAATATTAATGTGGCTGACATGTAATGTAGATTTCTCTCTTGACTGAATCCTTTTTAGCCCTGACTTTGGGGCAGTTAGGTAGTGCAGTAAATAGGGCATAAGCTCTGAAGTCAGGAGGACCTGAGTTCAAATTTGATCTCAGACACTTGATACATCCTAGCTGTGTGATCCTGAGCAAGTTACTTAACCCCAATTGCCTCAGCAAAAAAAAGCCTGATTTTGTCTGAGATCAGTGATTACTCCCCCTACTTTTATTCCCTAATCGAATCTATTCCTGATTGTTGTTGTGTTTATGTACATCTCGTTTTCTATTCCTGCTAATTCTTCTACATAACTTCCACCAGTTAACTTGTCTTGCTATTACTTAACCTTGGTGCCATACTCCCAATTCCCTTTCCATGAATCCCTCCCTTATTTTTTCCTTCCACCTTTTCCCATTAATCTATATACCTTATCCCACTCCTCTTAATCCACACACCTTTCACATTCAGCTTTCATTCCATTGTATCCTACTGATTATTTGAACCTAGGTGTGGAAGGTCTGGGGAAGAAGTAAGGAAGTGGTTTTGCCCCTGGCTTTGCCAGCATCAGTTTTGGGTCAAGTCTCTTTTTCAGTCTGGGTCTTATCTCCAAGATGAGGATGCTGGAGTATCCTTGGAGTTTAATAGATGATGCTCTTCCAACTTTAAAGCCAGTCTTTTGGGGGAAGGGGGACACACAGAAGTGTTTGTGGCAGGACCGGGAAGTATATGGTTGGGTGAGAGAATTAATGTTGAGTTCGAGGGGGCCTTAGATTTTCTATAATTCAATTTTCACATATGAAGTATCTGTGGGCCCTGGTTAAGTGATTGACTTACCCAATCTTGAGGCATTCGATTCATTGTAAATAGCAAGTTCTCTTGCAAAGAAATTTGGATCTGGAATAGCATTAGGGGTTTGGGTGGCCTTGGGTTGACCAAGACATTAGAAATTTTCAGTAGACTTGATCTCCCTTCCATTTGTCCTCATAACTGAGGCACAGTGTTCCAAGTGTAATACTTTAAATAGAAACCAAACAAGAATTGAATTAGGGGACATGTATTTTTGAGCATTGAGATGTCAATGATTTACTTCCCCCCCTCAATGTGTGACTGAAATTCTGATAGTTTAGACTTCAATTCTTTTCATGTAGATGTTCCATGAGGACACAGAAGGGACCAGTCGCCTGTCCAAGAACTTTCACTGCACAGGGGTAGGTGGAAGAGGATTGAAGAAGGAGAAATGTTAGAAATCTGATTGGACAATGCAGGATGTGAATTTCTCACAGCCAGGAAGGATCCAGGAAATTCACAAATGTCAACATTCACAGTTGGAAGTGTCGCTAAAGAAACAAGGTGTGAGATGGAAAGCAGGAAGTTGGATGAAATAGAAATAACAAGTTTCAGTAAAATAAATGCAAAAGTTATAAAAAGCAGCAAAATCCCTGAGAGAAAGCCAGGAATTATGGCATTGGGGTGGGGGTGGGGTAGGAAAAGAAAGAGATAGTAACAAATAATGGTGTAACTGTTACACTCTTTTGCTGAATGGCCTTTGAAGCTATGCCAGAGATAACTTGTTGAAATAACCAGATATTGTATCAAAAAGACCTGAAAATGAAGCCACGACTTTTTCCTTCTTTGTCTCAGAGACAAAGAATTAGAAAAATTAGATTAAATTTAAAAAATCTAATTAAATTAGAAAAAAATTTAGATTAGAAATCTAATCTAAATTAGGAAAAAGAATGATCTTAATGTTTTGAATTTCTTTGCTTTAATATTTTCCATACCCCTTTCTCCTCCCATCTCCAAATGATTTTGAATTTTCACTTGTTTTGGTTCATGTTGTATCCATCTTCCTACTTTCCCCCAAAAAATGTAAACTCCTTGAAGATGGAATGTTTTCTTTCTATGGTTCCCATTTCTAGTGCCAAGAATAGGAAATTTAACAAGTGTTGTTTTAATTTTTTTTTTAATCTTAAAGACAGACTAACATAATGGCAGAGTGCATAGAATTTGAAGTTTAGAACTAGAAAAACCTGTGTTCTCTTGTTCCTTGACTGGCACGTCCTAACTGTGAGAACCTGACCTGGGCCAGTCATTGAATCTCAGTTTGTGCCCAACAATTGCTTAGGACTTATCTATTAAATCATAGAAGGGTTGATCTGCTTGATTTTGGTGGTCCTTATGACCTGCATTATCTATTTCTTCATAAAATGAATTTTGGGGGTAGAGAAAATGGTAGGTATCCATTGCCAATGACAAAATGGTAGATGCTTTGTATATTTTTTCATTGAATAATTTGTTGGGATAGAGGAGATGGTAGTTCTTCCCACCAATGACAAAATGGCAGGTTATTGATTTATTTCTTTATCAAATACTGTTTGGGGTGGAGGAATTGATAGTGAAGACTAGTTTCATTTTCAGATGAAACGTAAGGATGTTGATGTCATGAAATTCTATACCATGGCATTCGTATGCGTTATTTGAATGTCCATTCATTGAGAAGAGGAAAATAGAGAGTTAATTGATATTAATTATTCAATGAATGATTAATTATTTGAATTACTATTCAAAACTCTTTTTTTGTGGGCTCATGATAGATGTGTCATGCTCATTTATATATTTTTGTATATAACTAGGTGGTAAATTCTTTGAAGGTAGGGACAGGATCTAGACAAGCAATTAGTGAGTACTTTTTATAGTCTTGTTGATTAGGCAGCTTTGGTGTAGTGGGAGGAGCTCTGAATTTGTAACTAAATTTAAATACAACTGCTGACTTTTAGGGCAAGTCCATCTCTTATCCTATCTGAACCTTGATTCTGTAAAATGAGGATTGGACTTGGTCATTTTTTGTGAACTTTAATTCCCCTGCCTTCTGTAATTTTTTTGGGGGGGATGTTTCTTTTGTTGTTATTGTTATTAAATTGTGCCTGACTCTTTGTGATCTCTTTTGAGGTCTTCTGTGTAAAGATACTGTAATGGTTTGGCATTTACTTCTCCACTTCATTTTATAGGTGGAAACAGGCAAACAGGGTTGAGTGAGTTGCCCAGGATCACACAGCTAAGAAGTGTCTGAGGCTGGATTTGAACTCATGAAGATGATTCTCTCTGTCTCTAGGCCTGGCACCCTTTTCATTCTACCTAGCTTCTCCCTTCTGTAATTTAGTGTCATAAAATGTGTTTATTTTCATTTCAAATAGCACTGTTACCTGAGTCATGACTGTCACATAGAAATGACACACTTTTAAACAAAATTATTTCTAAATTGGGGTCTCAGGCGTCTTTGCATGAGTCTTGTAAGAGGTTTATTGAAATAGAACAACAAATCCAAGAAATAATATGAGTGCTTTCTCTATTGTTTATCCTTTAGTTTCTTAAGATTCCAGCTAGAAATAGTGAAGTTGAAGAGAAACAAGCACCAGTCAAGACCTCTGGTGTCTTAGTTCCAAAGGGATCAAAGAGTTTAATTCCTCTAGAATATGCTGCTGCTGAGAAGATGGTCTGGGAGGATTATATGATTATAGATTTAAAATTTGAAGACACTTTGGAAGGCCATTTAGTTCTTCCTTTCATTTTATAGATGAAGAATCAGAAGCTAGAGATATCCACTATTTTGCCCCAAATATCACAAATAAGTAGAAGACATGGCATGTGAACTCCTGTGACTCACATGCTCTACTGGACACCCTCCTCCTTATGGAATTATTCCTATCTGCCTCTGTGAAGGGAAATACATTCAGACTGTCCCTGACTTACTGAGTCTTTTTGAACATTCCCACCTACATTTCACTGTCCTTTCTGGAGTGAGGAGGAGTTTCCCTGGGAGCCCTCCAGAGGGGCTTCCCCCTCCTTACCCCATACTGGATGATTCTATAGCAGGAGGCCATGTGTTCCTGTTGCTCCCACCTTCTCTCCTGGCTGTGCATTGTAGAAAATAGCTTTCTGTGGCGACAAGGAGAGACATGATGCTCATGTTCTCAGCTGACTTAGGAAAGCTTGTGTAAGCCATAATGTTGCTGACACATGATGGGAAAAAAGAGAAGAACCAACAGGAAATTGGAGGCCCCCACAGGGTATTGTTTGTACATGGGTCAATTGGAATGGAAAGTATAAATTAAGATAATTTGTGCCTTATGAGGGAGTTTTGTGGGCTAGCTGGGAACCAACCCACCATTTATGACATTAGAATCAACATAGAATTGGAAGGGGTGTAGAATAGTATAGTAAGGTAGCTTCATTTTCTAGATGAAGAAAGTGAAATTCAGAAAGCTTTACATGATTTATTAAAGATCTGCTTTAGCTATTGACTATTACTGTCTTTGTGATCTTGGACAGACTATTTAACCTCTCTGTTCAACTATATAATGAAGATGTTTGGAAAAGATAATCTATTTTTATTTCTTTGGTTGTTAGTACCTTTTTGTTTTTGTTCAGTTGTGTATTCTTCTTCATGATCCTTTTTGGGATTTTCTTTGGAGAGATACTGGAATGGTTTGCTATTTCCTTCTTCAGCTTTTTGTATAGATGAGGAAACTGAGGCAATTAAGGGTAAGTGGCAAAATCCCATAGCTAGGAAGCATGCAGGGCAACTATATAGAGCAGTGGAGAGAGCACTGGCCTTGAACTCAAGAGGATCTGAGTTCAAATCCGCTTAACTGGAACTAGCTATATGATCATGGGGAAGTCACTTAACCCCAATTGCCTTGACTGACTTTCTCTCTCTCTCTCTCTCTCTCTCTCTCTCTCCCCCCCCACCCCACCTTTTTCCTTCCCTCCCTCCCCCTCTCCCTCTCTCCCTTGTCCCTCCCTCCCTGTCTCTGTCTGTCTGTCTCTCCACACACACACACATATATAGATAGATGATAGATGGATAGGCAGCTAGCTCTTCTAAATGCTATTTTTCATTCTATTGAACTTATACTCCTTGGAAGTAAATATTGTTTTGTTTATTTCATTGTATTCACAGTGTTTAGTCATCAACCAGGATTTATTAAGCACCTACTGTGTGTCAGATATTGTGCTAGGTATTGAGGACCAAACTGTTAAATCATTCTGTTATTAACTTTGTAAGATCTTATGTAGATTTATTTCTAAAATCTATTAATTTCCCTACATAGTTTCCTTTTAACCCTATCAGAAGGTTGTAATTTTATTGACAGAGGCAAAGGGTTTTTCAGGTTGGAATTTTCTTTCTTTTTTTTTTTTTTAATAGCTTTTTATTTTCAAAATATATACAACAATAGTTTTCAACATTCATCCTTGCAAAACATTGTGTTCCAAATTTTTTCTCCCTCCCTTCCCCCCTTCACTTCCTTCCACCCCCTTCCTTAGACATCAAGTTATCCAATATAGGTTAAGCATGTGTAATTCTTCTCTATATATTTCCACAATTATCATGTTGTACAAGAAAAATTTGATCAAAAAGAAAAATAATGAGAAAGAAAACAAAAATCAAGCAAACAACAACAAAAAAAGGTGTAAATATTATGTTATGATCCACCTTCAGTCCCCACGGTCCTCTTTCTGGGTGCAAATGGCTCTCTCCATCCCAAGTCTATTGAAATTGTCCTGAATCACCTCATTGTTGAAAAGAGCCATGTTCATCAGAGTTGATCATTGTATAATCTTGTTGTTGTCATGGACAATGTTCTTCTATTCCTTTCACTTAACATCAGTTCATGTAAGTCTTTCTAGGCCCCTCTGAAATCATCCTGGTAATCGTTTCTTATAGAACAACAATATTGCGTAACATTCATATACCATAACTTATTCAACCATTCTCCAACTGATGAACATTCACTCAGTTTCCAATTCCTTGCCACTACAGAAAGAGTTGCCACAAACATTTTTGCACATGTGGCTCCTTTTTTATAATCTCTTCGGAATACAGGCCCAATAAAGATACTGCTGGATCACAGTTTGATAGCTCTTCTGGTATAGTTCCATATTGCCTTCCAGAATGATTGGATCCATCCACAATTCCATCAACAATGTATTAGTGTCCCAGTTTTCCTACACCCCCTCCAGCATTTATCAATATCTTTTCCTATCATTTTAGTCAATATGAGAGATGTGTAGTGATACCTCACAGTAGTCTTAATTTACATTTCTCAGATCAATAGTGCTTTTTAGAACATTTTTTTCATGTGACTAGAAATGGTTTTTAATTTATTCATCTGAAAATTGTCCATATCCTTTGACAATTTATCAATTGGAGAATGACTTGTATTCTTATAAATTTGAGGCAATGCTCTCTATATTTTAGAAATAAGGACTTTATTAGAACCCTTGGATGCAAAAACTTTCCCCCAGTTTTCTGCCTTCCTTCTAATCTTATCTGCATGGGTTTTGTTTTTCAGAAACTTTTTAACTTAATATATAAATTGGCCATTTTGCATTTTGCAATGTACTCTAGTTCTTCTTTGACCATAAATTCCTTCTTTCTCCACAGATCTGAGAGGTAAAATATCCTTTGTTCTTCTGATTTGCGTATAGTATCACTCTTTGTGTTTAAATTACGAATCCATTAAAAATGTACATACCTTTTGACCCAACAGTGCCATTACTGAGTCTGAATCCTAGGAAAATAATAAAGGAGGAAAAAGGACCCACATGTGCAAAAATGTTTGTAGCAGCTCTTTTAGTGGTAGCAAAGAATTAGAAAAGGAGTAGATGCCCATCAATTAGGGAATGGCTGAACAAGTTGTAGTACATGAAGATATAATGGAATATTATTGTTTTATAAAAATGATGAACAAGCTATTTATAGAAAGATTAACATGAACTGATGAGTGAAACAAGTAGAACCAGGAATACATTATACACAATAATATGAAGAATGTATGATGATCAACTATGAAAGGCTTGATTCTTCTCAGTGGTTCAGTCATCCAAAGCAATCCCAATAGACTTTGAACAGAAAATGCCATCTACAATCAGAAAAAGAACCAAAGAGACTGAATGTCAATTAAAACATGCTATGTTTTTCTGTTTATTTAATCTCTCCCATGGTTTTGTCCCCTTTTGCTCTGATTTTTCTATACCAATATAATTCACAAAACAATGTGTATTAAATCATGAACCTATTTTGACCTTTCTTGATTTAGGTGTTAGGGGTTGATCAATGCCTAATTTCTGTTATACTGTTTTCCAGATTTCCCAGAAATTTTTGTCAGTGAGTTCTTATTCCAGAAGCTGGGGTCTTTGGGTTTATCAAACACTAGATTACTTTTTTTTAAATAGTTTTTTTATATACAAAACATATGCATGGGTAATTTTTCAACATTGACCCTTGCAAAAACTTCTGTTTCAACTTTTCCCCTCCTTCCCTCCATCCCTTTCCTCGATGGCAGGTAGTCCCATACGTGTTAAAGTATAAAACACTAGATTACTATAGTCATTGGCAATTGTGTCTTGTGAACCTAACCTAATCCATTGATCAACTACTCTATTTTTTATCCAGTATAAAAATGATTTAGATGATCACTGCTTTATAATATAGTTTTAGATCTGGTACAGTTAGGCCACCTTCATTTGCATTTTTTTCATTAAATCTCTTTAAACTCTTGACCTTTTTTTCTTCTTCCAGGTGAACTTTGTTCTTATTTTTTTCTAGCTCTGTGATTTCCTGACAGTTGATTGGTATGGCACTGGATAAGTAGATTAATTTAGGTAGAATTATCATTTTTATTATATTAGTTCAGCCAACCCACAAGCACTTGATATTCTTACAATTGTTTAGTTCTGACTTTATTTGTGCAGAAAGCATTTTGTAATTGTGTTTGTTTAGTTCCTGACTTGGCAGATAGATCCTCAAATATTTTATATTTTCTACAGTCATTTTAAATGGAATTTTTTTTGTATGTTCTGCTACTGGACTTTGTTGGTAACATATAGAAATGTTCCCGATGTATGTGAATTTATTTTGTATCCTCAACTTTGCTAAAGTTGTTAATTGTTTCTAGTAGTTTTTAAATTGATTCTCTAAGATTCTCTAAATATACCATCATATCATCTAGAAAGAGTGATAGTTTTGTTTCCTCATTATCTACTCTAATTACTTTAATTTCTTTTTCTTCTCTTATTGCTAAAGCTAACATTTCTAGTATAATATTGAATAGTAATGGTGATAATGGGCAATTTTGTTTCACTCCTGATTTTATTGGGAATGGTTCTAGTTTATTTCCATCACATATAATGTTTGTTGATGGTCTTAAATAAATGCTACTGATTATTTAAAGGAAAACTCAATTTATTTCTATGATTGTTAGTGGTTTTTTAAAATAGGAATGGAGTTTTCTGCATCTATTGAAATAATTATATGATTTCTGTTAGTTTGGTTATTGATATAATCAATTATGCTCATAGTTTTCCTAGTATGGGATTAGCCCTGCATTCCTGGTATAAATCCTATGTGGTTATGGTGTGTTTTCCTGGTGATAAGTTGCTATGATATCTTTGCTAATATTTTATTTAAGTTTTTTTACATCAATATCAATATTTACATCAATTAGGGATAATGGTCTGTAGTTTTCTTTCTTTGTTTTGGCCCTGCCTGGTTTAGATTTCAGAATCATAACTGTGTCAGCAAATGCTGCTGGCTTCCTTTTGGCACTGGCCGGGTATGGCCAAGTCTCACTTGTTATGCTGGAAATTGTGTTAGAGGTATCACATGCTGATCCATTGGCTTCTGAACAGGATAAAGTAGCAAATGTTGCAGTATATTGGATACAACCTGCCCACTAGATTCCCCTGTATAGGGAAGCCTCTCTGCCCTGGGTCTCTCTGCACTGTACTCTGCTTGTGCTAGGCTGCAAACTGCTCCCCCCTCTGCCATATTGAGACAGACCTTTCCTGAAGTTCTTCCAAAATATCTTTTGATGGAAATTTGTTACACTCCAAATATTTGTGAATTCTATCAGTCCAATATTCATTCAGAGTTTTGATCTGGTTATGATCTGAGGGATGCCAGAAAGAACTCAAAGACCTGTCTACTTGCCACCATCTTGGCTCTGCCCCTCTAATATTGGGATTCTTGGCAAGAGCAGTAGAGAATTTAGAAGATCACATCACAAGAACTTTGTAATAATCTAAAATGTAAACTACTGTCATCTTCTGAAGATTCTTTATAACCATAGAACATTTGAGGTGTTGAGTAAAGTCATTATTGAAGATGATTTAAATGGAATCCAGGTGATCTTTCATGGAACTAATTCTTGGCCTGGCTCTGATGAGAAGCTCTACATTTCGATAGATTTTTCCTCTTCTCCCTTTTAAAAAGCTATACATTAACTTTTAAAAGAATATGTAATCATACATTTTGTTTTGATAAAATTAACATTCCTCAATACACACCCACACCCCCTCATTTATGTGTTAATAGAAATTCTTAACATGGTCTTTAATATTGCTAATGTGGCAGGACTGTTGGCCATTGTGATCATTCAGAGTTTAGTTGCCTCTTGTAATTGACTTTATTTGCCTTGTCCTCATATGACATATTGTTTTCTGGGCTCTGCTTTGTTTTACTCTGCATCACTTCATGTAAGTCTTCCCTATTTTCCTGAATTCTTCCTATTTGACATTCATATGGCACCAAAATATTTAATTACATTCTTATGCTACAATTTATTCAACCATTCCCCAGTTGTTGGGTACACATTTTGTTTCCATCTTTTTGTTATCTCAAAGACTGTTGCTTCCAGAGCCTTGCTTTCTGAGTCTAATTAAAAATCCCTCACTGCTTTCTTATTTAGTTAAATGAGTGATCACAAAAGGATTTCCAAGTAAATTTGGCCAATGTTATGAAAATATGTATAAGTCCAGTTCTGAGTCGTTCCTTGTTTTCCATTGATTTCTACTTGGAAAATCAGTGCAAAATGAGTCAGAGAATTCTTTCAAGGATCATAATTTGAAGTTAGGCATTCACTTTAAGAAGGAGTAACTAGTACCATGTTGTTGTTTTGTTTCATTATTCCTATCGTGGTGAGGGAGTTGCCAAATATAAATTTGTTGATGACCACTGAACAAAGCTAACTTTTACCCCTTTCTACAGTAACTACCAACCTGAGCCCAAAGGTGAGTGATTCCCAATAGTCTTTGTGAATATTGTCCCAATATGGCCCATCTTCTTTCTCTTCTGAGCCATGGATTTAGAGTCAGGACCTTGCTTTAAATCCTGGGCCTTTGTAATTTACTACATTTGTAACCTACAACATGTTGATGGTGAAGCCTCTTAATATGTGTTGGTCTCAGCTTTCTCATATGCAGAACAGGAAATCCTTATAACCTTGGATAATCAGTCAGCTAACATTTTTTCAAGTAATATTTTATCTTTCCAAATACGTGCAAAGATAGTTTTCAACATTTACCTTTGCAAAATCATGTGTTCCATATTTTTGTCCCTCTCTTTTCAACTTTATGAAACCAGCAAGCAATCTGATATGAGATAAATATGTGCAAGTTAGCTTACTTATTAAACATTTATTAAGCACCAACTGGAACAGCTGAGTCCCTTAATTCAAATCTGGCCTCAGACAGTGTGATTCTGGGCAAATCACTTAATCCTGTTTATCTCAGTTTTCTCATCTTGTAAAAAGAGCTGGAGACAGCATCTTTGTTAAGAAAACCCTAAGTGAGGTCATGAAATGTTGGATGTAGTTGAAAACAACTTGACAGCAACAACAATCTGTGCCAGATACTGTGCTGAATTCTGGAAATAGACAGTCAGAAACATTAACCTTCAAGGAGTTTACATTCATTTGATAATACATTTGGCCTTCCTGGACCCAAGTGACCTCAGATGTAAATGAGATCAGAAGAGGTATCTCTAGGTCCTTTCAAGTTCTAAATCTTTGATTTTAAGATACTATAGCTTGGCTTTAGAGGTCATAAGAAAGTATTCCTCTCCCTTTTCTTATAACACATCCAGTAGAAAATGACTTGTCTGAATGAGGAAGGAATACACTCAACTGATGGAAGAGAAAGAATAGCTTGTTCTGTTTATTTTATTTCCCTTGTTGGATGAGAGTGCCATGAAAATTGTTTTTATGGGGATTATATCTTGTCAAGAGCGCCATTATCAGACATTGTGGTCATTTTTTTTCCCCTTCAGTCTTGGCCATGTGGAAAATTGGGAGTGTTACAGTGTCAGGAAGGTACAGGCTTTGCATTAACTTGGATGTCTATTGGGTGACCCAGAGCAATTATCAGAGGAAGGAAAGATTAAACAAAACAATGGAGATTTGTGTCATATTTCCTCCTTCTGACATATGGTCTTATAGATGGGGTCAGAATGGCCCCCTCACCCCAGAGGGCGGGATAGGCATGATGTCCAACCTAGTGTAACTCACCTGGCATTTATTACTCTCTGCAAAGCATCAGGGTTACAAAAACAATAGCAAAAAAGGAAACTGCTCACAAAGATCTCACATTCTGCTGGATGGAGAGAATGTCTATCCAGATAAGAAAATACTGGTATCTTAAAAGAATAGCGGTGATGAAGAGTAAGGGGCTCCTGTAGGAGGTGGTACCTGAACGGAGCTTTGGAGGATGCTAAAGATTCTCTGAGGTGAGGCTAAAGTGAGGAAGGGGAGCATCTTGAGATGGAAACTGCCTGGGAGAAGATACAGAGATTATTGATTTTGTTTTTTCAGTGGTTGTTCAAATTTGTCCTTAATGTCCGACTTCTGTGCATAGCCTCATATCTTTCAGACCCTAGGGGTTCAGGCTTATTTGAAAGCTGTTTTTGTATTCTCCTCAGCTTACTGCCCCTCAAAGATAAATATTTGAAAATTTTATAGGTTTTTTTTTCCTTTTAATTCTACTTCCTTCAAGGTGACACACTGGCTTTTAGATGATTGACAATAGACAAAAACCTATACACTCTGTGTGTGTGTGTGTGTGTGTGTGTGTGTGTGTGTGTGTGTGTGTGTCTGTCTCTCTGTGTGTCTCTTTCTCTGTCTCTTTTTGTGTCCATCTCATTCTCTCTCTGTAAGACATGTCTGTATCTCTCTTTCTGTTTCTCTCTTTCTTTCTGCATTTCTTTATCTCTCTCTCTCTCCTTCAAGTTTCAGAGAAGAATTTGATTTTTTCTCCTTAGCCTAATTAGTCTACTTGCCCTAAATTGTGCATTTGTCCATACCTATACTGCTACAAATTAATGGGAATAAAAACCTAAAAATCACTTCTTTTTGCTATTCAAAAACCATAGATAGTAGATAGAGTATAGGAATACTTCATTTTATTGTGCCTTGCTTTATTGCACTTTGCAGATATTATGGGTTATTGTTCCTTTTTTTCCTTAACAAATTGAAGGTCTGTACCAACCTTGATATGAACCAAGTCTATCAATGTCATTTTTTCCACAGCATGTGTTCATATCATATCACATTTTGGTAATTCTCACAATATTTCAAGTTTTATCATAATGATCATATGTTACAGTGATCTGTGATCAGTGATATTTGTGTTGCTATTGTAGTTTTGAGTTGCATGAACCATGCCCATATAAGACACTGAACTTAATTGATAAATGCTGTGTGTATTCTGAATATTCTGCCGAGCTGCTATTCCCCTATTTCTCTTCCTCTCCTCTGGCCTCCCTACTCCTTTAGACAATACAATATTGAAATTAGGCCAATTAATAACCTACAATGGCCTCTAAGGCCAATTCTGAGTGAAGGGAAGATTCAATCAATGTGGCAACTTCATTGTTATCTTATTTTAGGAAATTGCTACAGCCATTTCAACCTTCAGCAACCACTACCCTGATTAATCAGCAGCCATCAACATTGAGGCAAGACTCTCCACAGCAAAAGATTATCACTTGTTGAAGGTTCAAATAATGGTTAGCATTTTTTTAGACTTGATTGTCTTTTAAAATTAAAATTTTAAATTTTAAAATAATTATAAATTATTGTGCTTTTTTTTCTTGTCACAATGCTATTATACCCTATAGATTACAATATAGTATAAGCTTAACTTTTATATGTGTTGGGAAACCAAAAAATTCATGTGATTTGCTTTATTGTTCTATTCATTTTATTATGATGATCTAGAACTGAACCTGCAATATCCTCATACTAGTTAGTATTTGGCTAGAGTTCAAATCCCACTTCAGACACTTTCTAGCTATGTGACTCCCTAGGCAAATTACTTAACCTTTCAGTTGCCCCAAATGTTAAATGAAGTTTTTGTACTAATGGCCATTGAGATTTTTTTCTATCTCTACATCTGTGCTCTTATGATCCCATGTTCTATAGGGAAAATGGCTGATTTAAGTGGTCCTTTTCTCTCTAAAAAATGGTGGCTTATTCATACCTCTTCTCTTGATACCAAACTAATTTCTGTTTAGCTACTATGTATTTTTAATATCTATTCTATCTGTTTATACTGTATATATATATATGAATCTCTTTTCCCCCATTAGAGGAGAGCAGAAATTTTTAATTTAGTCTTCATTTCCCAATATTTAGCACAGTCTCTGACATGATCATCCTTAATAAATGCTTCTTGATTTGATCCCATATTTATCATATTTATGTCATAGTTGTTTCAACCCTTAAATAAGTGGACTGTGTTGCAAGTGTACTTCATTTATTTCTCTTTGGGGAAAGGGGACAGATGATTGTCTTTGAGGGGCAAGGCATAATGATGAATGAACAGGTCCTTACTATCATTCTTTGTATCATACTTTAGGTGCAGAGAATAAAACTTTTTTGACCCCAATTTCTACATTGAGAACATGAAATCTTTGGATCAGATGATCCCCACTCCAGACCGCTTCCAGCTCTAATATGGTGTACTAGATTTGGAGTTAAAAAACCCTCATTCATATCCTGGAGCCTTGGTACTTTGTGGGGCAAGTCAGCTAGCCCTCAGTTTCTTCATCTGAAAAATAGTGAGATATAGTTGGTTCACACGATTGTTGATCTTCTGATCATAAATGCTATGTGAATACATGTATCTTATGTATCTTCTACAATCTCACACTCATAACAATAGAGATAGCAATTAAACCTGCAGTTTCATTGGTCAGTGGATCTAACACATGAGGAATCAATGCAAGTTGACTTCTCTCCCACTTATAATCTTAGTTGCCCGGAGCCCTTAAAGGTTGAGTGATTTTCTGAGAATTATCTGGTCAGTGTGCATCAGAGTAGGAACTTGACCAGTGAGTAGCAGTTCTAAGACAAGTTCTCTAAAAAATATTCTATCTTGATCTTTCATGGTATCCAAAGTGGCTTCCCAAAGCTTTAATTTGATTATTTGGAGAAATTGTGAAATCGAAGCAATTTCAAAAAGCACCTATCATGTGCTGATATGGATTCAAATATGTTATTCATGAAGCTAGTGATGTCATCTGTTAACTCTTGCACATGAGAGTTTCTATTATGTCATTTTATTTAGCCTTTAATTCAATCTGGCCAGCAACTTTCATATTTTATGTACTTTTTCTGATCCAAAATTAAACTTGCATGATTGTTGGCTTAGCTTGGTTTGCTCTTATAAGTGGGGAAAAATCAGGCTGTTAGAAGCCTTGGCAGTGAAATTTGGGATCCAAAATTTGAATCAAACTTGTATCTTATCAGATCAAGTTGAAGCAGTGCTTTCTGAGTAATAGGTTAGCCTGGGTAACTGGCCAGCATCCTAGATTCTTCAGCAGGTTTTTTTTTTCCATTTATGCAAATGGTTTTAAACTGCAACCTACAGATGCATAAAAAATGGGATGATGAGATTTCCTCTTTTGGGTGCTGGGAAAGGCTTTGGCAAATTTAGGAACTGTGGCAATTGGATTCAGATACAAATACCCACAGTGATGGGAAAAAAAATGTAAAATCACAGATCTTGAGGTGATAGGGGCCTGAGAGATAACCTAATTAAGTTTTCACATTTTCTTTTTTTTTTAGATCCTATTTCTCCAATTACATGTAAAAAACAATTTAAAGCTTTTTTTAAAATTTAAAGTTTGAGTTCCAAATTCTAAACTTCTCTCCCATCCCTTTCCCTCCCTGAGATGGTAAGCAATCTGATACAGGTTATACCTGAATCTTCACATTTTCTTAATGAGAAAATTGGGCCCCGAGAGGAGGATTAGATGTCTTTTCCAAGTCTAGCAATTGGCAATGTGATTTGAACCCAAATTCTTTCCTCCAGAACCTGGGGTCCTTCCATTGCACCAATCTCTTTTTGTCCTCATTGTGTTATTCTTTATACTCTTTTTTCTGTTGTAGGAAGAAGTTGGCATCTAATTTCTTTCTTATTTATCTTGGTTGTGTGTGGTGTTTTGTCCTTTCTTAAATGATCTGGTATTTACTTAGCTGTGTACCTGTTATCTCCTACCAGTGGAGTATATAATCCTTAAGGTAGAGCAGATTCTTTGATTTTCTATACATTTGATTTCTATACATTTCTATACATTCTACACATGGCCAGTTTCTAGCATGATGCTTTATTTGTATCTAGTAGGTGTGTTTCATTGAATTGTGTATGATGTATATATATATGCCCATCTGGTATGTAGGAAGGACACAAAACTTTGGAAAGCCTTGATCAGATTCCGACTCTGTGCTGTAAATGTTCTCTTAGCCCACTGAGTATATGTGATACTGGAATCAATCAACACATATTTATTAAATGAGATAATATTTGTAAAGGCATGGCAGAGTGCATAGTAGATTCTTGTTCCCTTTCCTAGGAAGCATGTGATAGACACTGTGGATGCAAAGACAAACTTTAAATCTATCTCATAAAAGAGTCAGACACGACTGAAAAAATGACCAAATACAACAATAAACAAAATTCCTAATTCTAGGGCCAACAATTTCTCCATGCTAAGTTGGCCTCTTTTGGCAAAGAAATTGAAATGTTAGAGAGGTTCTGTTAGTTGTCCCAAGTCACACATGGAACTGGTGGTAAAGCCAGGATTAAACTCAGGCCTTGTCTCAATAGTTCTTTCTATTTATCTCATTTTTTTTCAGTAGACTAAAGAAAAATGTGACAATGGTCTTCATATTAATAAAAATGCTAATCAATGCAAAAACACTATCTAGAGAACTTAACTGCATGAGGAAGTCATTTAACCTTTATCTGAACTATAGGACTTAGTGGAAGATATGAGTTCAAATTCAGTCTGAAAAACTTGCTAAGTATATGATTTTGGGCAAGTCACTTATGTTTGCTTTAGTTTTCTCAACTGTAAAAAGGGGATAATAACAGTATCTAACTCTTAAGTTGTTATTAGGATCACATGAGATCATATTTGTAAAATGTTTAGCATGCCACAGGGTGGGTATAATATAAATAATAGCTATCATTATTATCTATTATAGTAAACCTTAAGTATCTCTAACATTATGTGTCATAATTGGGTTGTGATCTACAGAAATGGAGCAAATACTATATTTTTTTTATAAAAAATTTCCCTACATATCATTTATCTATATCTGTATCAATATTGAGCTAAATATTTTATAAAAATATCTCCATCATCTCTTTCCCCATCCCAGTCTCCATCTCTCCATATATCTATATTTATATATCTTTTTATCCCAATCTCCATATAGCTTTATATACATTATATCTCTATTTCTCTATATATAATATTGTTTATATCTTCCCATATCTATGTATCATATCTATATCTCTATGTTCCTATGTCCATATGTCTTCTATCTTTATCTTCAATATCTCTCTATATAATATATCTATTTTTCTGTCTCTAGCTTCCTATATCTCAGCATATTTTATCTATATTTCTATCTCCCTATATATCATCTATTTATATCTATATCAACATTGATATCACCATATACCTACTTCAGTATAGTGTATTTTCTTTTTAAATTTATGCATTTTATATACTTTGGCCCATTTTTCTGAGAAAGGGAGCCATCGGTAGGTTTCTCTAGCTAGCCAAAGAGGTCCACAACACAAAGTAAGAAGATGCCTGCCTTCATGTCATGACAAAAGCCCCTTCAGAATAAATCCTGTAGCTCTATCTTATCCAAAAACAGTATTACAGGCAAATTCCAAGGGCAACAAGAGCATTTTCAGGTGCTGTGGAACAGCTTAAGAAGTCACAATTAAGAGTAAACAAAGCAACCCAAAATGATTCTAAGGAGAGATCAGATGAATTCCCCCCTTTACTCTCTTCAGAGGCAGTAAATGGAAACCAAGAGTCATACTGGGTGTTAAGAACATCCTGCATCTCCTTTAAAGTTCCAGAAAACCTGACTGGTTTCTGAGTTTCCCTCTGGTAATTCACTAGCAAATGCTGACTTGTGGTTTCCATGCTGAGAAAGGCAGATTGGGGGAATTGAGTTTGACTGTGAGACACAATTGAGGATGCCAGAAGAGCTTCTTAGCCCCATCCTTCCACTTCCATTGGACTTTCATCCGGTTATAAGCTTTTCCAAAGGCTTTTCTTTAGAGTCAGCTTTACAGAGCACTTTTTAGAAGCACTCTTTGTTATCTGCTTCAAGCTGGTGGAGTAATGATAGGGCTTCCTGTCTAGTGCCCCGTTGTGTGTTCACTAAGTCCAGAGAGACTTTCTCCTCTTGGGCTGAAGAAAATATACTTCCTGTAAATTTAATACTATTCTTCTAGAATAATTTGATGCCCAGTGACCTCTTTCATTACCAATTTGGGGGAAGCCTGTTGGCATTTAGATAGCAATCTGGCTTAGGAAGTCCATTAACCATTGGCAGAAGGTTTCATATTAAAAAACTGAAGAAAAAAGATTTGGAAAGAGCTCACTTATTTAGCCAGCTCCAGAAATTCCTAAATACTTTCTGCACCTTGTGTGGGGAAAGCAAGTCATAACGGGACAAAATTAAAGTTAATTTCATTTCTAGTGATCTTTAGTGATTCCTTTCCTCCCTATATAGCATGCCTTTTTATGGACATCTTAGTCTTTAATCAGTAGGATTACTGAGTAGGAAGTAATCATTAGTAACCTTTTTATGCTTGAAAAGTAGTATCATATTCATTGGTTTATTGGTTCTTCAAGTATGGTTTGCGAAGCCCTAGGGATATTGGAGACCCCTGCAGGAACCTCTTGAGATCAAAACTTTTTTTTCATAATAATGCTACAAGATTTTAATTTCTAATATGGCAAATATCAATAGCTATAATCCATTTAAACAAAAAATTTTGGGGACCTTCAGTGGTTTTTTAAGAGTCTAAAGAATTTCTTGAAATAAAATGTTTGAGAACTGTTGATCAAGAGGAAAGAATGCTGGTGTTAAGTAGACCTGGACTTTGTTTAGCTTCCGATACTCTTTCCAGTCATGGGAGTCTAGACTCACCCTGAACCTTGGTTTCCTCATCTTCAAAATGAAAATAATAACTATTATCCCCCCAAAATGGGTTATGAGACTTAAATAAGATCATGTTTGGAAAGTGTTTTGTAAACCTTAAAATAGCATGTAAGTGGTACAGTGGATAGAATACCAGGCCTGGGAGTCAGGAAGACTCATTTTCTGAGTTCAAATTTGGTCTCAGATTCTCACTACCTGTGTAAACCCGGGTAAGTCACTTCACATGATCCTCCTGTTTCCTCATCTAAAAAATGAGTTGGAGAAGGAAAGGGCAAAACTCTAGAGTATCTCTGCCAAGAAAAGATCAAGAGGAATAATAAAGAGTTGAATATGACTGAACAACAACACAAAAAGAAAAAAAAAATTGCCATAGAGAATGCCTGGATAAGAAAACTCTTCTTTTTAAATTTGTTTTTATGTTTGTTATCATTTTTAGTCCAATCCCCTCATTTTACAAATGAGTAATTTTAGAGAATTTCCCTACATATATAGAATGATTACGACTAGAATAAAAACAAAGTAAATGGGAATTAAATAAGAGATAGTTGGAGAAGAAGTTAATTAAAAAAAAAATAGAGCTAGACAAAGAAAAAAAGGGGTCAAACTAAAAGCTTGGACAATAAAATAGTCAAGTTGCAAGCACTTATAAAGGACCTACTAAGTGCCTGATATTTTGCTAAGACTTGAATTAATGCTTCAGTGGAGGAACCTGCCTGCTTGGGTCAAAGGCCAGTTGGGCTGGATGGCAAGCTGTATCTTGAGACATCCAATCGATCTATGTCTATGTTTGAGGGATAAATGTATGATGGTTGTGCTTGTATATTTGAGAAATGAAGCGGTTCCCAAGGATCTAGTAGCTTTTGGAAAAGGCAAGTTTTTGTTCTTTGAGTCTCTTGCACAGGCATAGAGTGGTCCCCAGTCTTTGAAATGTATAGCATCTTGATGTTCATCCTAGCTTTCTTCTCAGCACAGTTCAGTTGTCACCTTCTACACAAGGCCATTCTGTATCCTTCCATTTGTAGTCTTCTCCTGTTACAATATCTTTGTGTCACATTGAATGTTTTATACAGGGTGTCCCAAAAGTCTTAATTCAAACTTAAAACTCAACTGAGACATTTGGGACACTCCATTTTTACTTAATATCTTACAATATATTCAAGGAGTAGTGTAGTATCATGGATAGACTCTTGATTTAGAAGCCTGGAACACAATCCAATCCCCTCTTTGACACATACATTGTATTTTTCCAGTAGAATGTAAATTCCTTGAAGGTAAGAAGTAGTTTATCTTTGTATCCTCAAGGATTAGCCTAGTACTTTTTTTTTGTTTGTTTTTGTTATAGCTTTTTTATTTAGAAGTTATATGCATGGGTAATTTTATAGCATTGACAATTGCCAAACCTTTTGTTCCAATTTTCCCCCTCCTTTCCCCCACCCTTTCCCCCAGATGGCAGGTTGACCAATACATGTTAAATATGTTAAAGTATAAATTAAATACAAAATAAGTATACATGTCCAAACGGTAATTTTGCTGTACAAAAAGAACCGGACTCTGAAATAGTGTATAATTAACCTGTGAAAGAAATCAAAAATGCAGTTGGACAAAAATATAGGGATTGGGAATTCAATGTAACAGTTCTTTAGTCATCTCCCAGAGTTCTTTCGCTGGGTGTAGCTGGTTCATTTCATTCCTGTTCCATTGGAACTGATTTAGTTCATCTTATTGCTGAAGATTAGCATAGTACTTTTCACTAAATAGTTACTTGTTAAATGTTTATTGAAATGTTTTTTGTTGCTGGCTTCTGCACAATATTGCCAACCTCTGTCCATAGTTCTTCAGGCACTTATCCGATTTAATCCCTTAAATCAACTCATCGATTTACATCCCAAACCCAAAGAAGAGCAAAAATAAAGAATATTTAAATTACCAAAGAATTGTTCTTGTCTCACAGGCCAGCAAGGTTATACTTAAGATTCTGCAATAAGTGAACCAGCAATTACCAGAAGTGCAGGCTGGGTTTCAAAAAGGTAGAGAAATTAGAGACCAGATGACCAACATTTGTTGGATTATGGAGAAATCAAGGGAGTTCCAGGAAAAAAAAAACTCTACTTCTGCTTCATTGACTACACTAAAGTCTTTGACTATATCCATCACAACAAAATGTTGCAAGTCTTCAAAAAGATGGGGGTACTAGTTCATGTTTCTTGTCTCTTGAGGAACCTGTATGTGAGTCAAAAAGCAACAGTTTGAACTAAACATGGAACAAGATTGGGAAAGGAGTATGACAAAGTTACATTTTGTCAACTTATTTATTTAACTTGTATGCAGACTATGGTCATGTGAAATGTCAGGCTGGATGAATCAAAAGCTGAAATGAAAGTTGGGAGAAATAACCACAATCTCAGATATGTAGATGATATCGCACTGATGGCAGAAATCAAAGAGGAATTAGTAAGCCTCTTGATGAGGGTGAAAAAGGAGAATGTAAAAGCTGACTTGAAGCTTAACATCTATAAATATACAATCTTGGCAATCGGTCCCATCACTTCCTGGCAAATAGAGGGAGAAAAAAAATGGAAGCAGTGTCCAGTTTTATATTGTTGGGCTTAAAGATCATTGCAGATGATTGACTGTAGCCATGAAATTAAAAGATGCTTGCACCTTGGAAACAAAGCTCTGGACAGAGTACTAAAAAACAGAGAAATCACCTTGCTGTCCAAGATCCATAAAGTCAGAACTGTAGTTTTTCCAGTAGTAATGTATGGCTCTGAGAATTGGACTCTAAGGAAAGCTGAGCACTATGGAAGCAGCACTTTCAAGTTGTGGTGCTGGAGAAAACTTTTGAGAGTACCTTGGACAGCAAAGAGATCAAATAAATGAATATTTAAAGAAATCAATTCAGGCTGTTCCCTGGAAGGTCAGATAGTGAAGCTAAAGCTTAAATACTTTGGTCACATAATGAGAAGACAGCACTAATTGGAAAATACCCTGATATTGGGGAAGATAGAAAGCAACGAATGTGAGCTTGGCTAGGCTTTGAGATAGTGGCAGCTAGGAGGGCCTGTCATGCTATGATCTATTGGGTCACAAAGAGTCAGACATGAGTGAACAACAACAAAATCTTTGTTGAATTACCTTGAAGTCATCATTGTGAAAATTCATTTTTCACGCTGTTTTCATTACACTATTAATTTTTCATTACACTATTAATTCTCTCAGATTTGACCAATAAAATTTTAAGATGAGGAGAAATGTTGTTTCCATAATGGAGCCAGAGCAGTTACGGCATTATTTTATGTGCCATAGTATTTTTTAGTATGCTCACTTCCTGAGATCCACACTAATTTAGAGCAATAGTAGAAAGATAAGGGATCAAAGACTGCAAAAGAATCTCATTTTCAAATCTTGAGGGATTTCATATTTCAAATATCTGGCCTTCAAAAACACCACATTTAAAGGTAAGACATTTCTTCCTTTGTCTGTCACCCAATTGTCTGTCCATCAATCTGTCCATGAGTAACAAAAGGAAGGGGTGCAGCAGACTGTGAAAAGACAAGGAAGGCATTCAACAGGAAAATTGGAGACAGGTGCCCTTCATACTCTTAGACCAAAGGCATTGGGAACTGACACATCAAGCCCATAGTGATTTGTAAAGGCACGAGCAGAATTTCAAGCTGCCTTGTTGACAGGGCTCCAAGGGAAGGTGTGGGCTTGCCCTCAACCTCAGCATCCATCCTGCACCCTGTTGGCTGCCACATCAGCCTCTTTGGAATGATGTATGCTCTTAGTGGGAAAGTGAGTTTTCTTATTTTCTTAGACATACCTGCAGGAATCCATAAGTCTGGAAACCATAAACCCTGTCCAGTGAGTTGCTTGGCTTTTTTTTCATTGGTGGACCCTTTCTGTGGCTTGCCAGTAGAGGCTAGTGCTTTTGTAGCACCTCAGAAATGTCATCCTTAAAAGGTGTGTGTGTGTGTGTGTGTGTGTGTGTGTGTGTGTGTGAGAGAGAGAGAGAGAGAGAGACAGACAGACAGACTACACACACACACACACACACACACACACACACACACAGAACAATAAAGAGCCAGATTTGGAATTAGTCAACAAAATTTGATGGGGAAGTAAGAAGACATTGATTATATTAAAGAACATTTTCATCTTAGTTACAGCTTTTCCTGACAGCTAGAAAATTCTTATTTCATTCCAATCTGCAGTTTGTCAGATAGGAGTAGTCTGTATGAAACACCAGGTAGAGCCTAGACAATGGATGATGGCAGATGATATTAACTCATACAGCAAAGGGTTTCTCTCACCTGAAGTGTGTTTCTTCAATTGCTATAAACTGGCAATGATTCATTTTGCCATTCTGGACTCCCTAATATTTTTTAGTAAGTCCAGTGAAATTTTTCAACTTAATCACAATATCTCATTGAAAGAGTTGAGAAAATACACCTCTTTCCTTTCCTTGTGAGTTAGATGTGGGGAACTGTGGATATTGGATCTTTCACTTCTAGTTAGAAAACTTGGTTGAAGTGAAGTGATTCAAGCTACTTCCAATGGTCTTGTGATGGAGAGAGCCATCTGCACCCAGAGAGAGGGCTTTGGGGGCTGAGTGTGGATCACATCATAGAATTTTCACTCTTTTTTTTGTTTGCTTGCTTTTTGGTTTTTCTCTCTCTTTTTGATCTGATTTTTCTTGTGCAGCATGATAAATGTGGAAATATCTATAGAATAATTGTATATGTTTGACATATATTGGATAATGATGTCTAGAGGAAAGGATGGGAGAAAGGAGGGAAAAAATTTTGAAACACAAGGTTTAGTAAAAGTAAATGTTGAAAACTATCTCTGTATGTGTTTTGAAAATAAAAAGCTTTAAAAGAAAGAAGACAGTGGCTATGAAGATTTGGTTTTGGTGGACTATTTTTTTTCCCTTGTTTTAAGAGATGACTCCCCAGATATGGAAGTATAGAGGATATATTAAGAAATAAAATCTGTATAAAAATTAAAGATAATAATAAAACATTTTAAAAGACATTGTCTTTTTGGAACTCTCAAAATAAATTTTGATAAATGTCTTCCCATTATACACTATATATTTTTTCCCCTGTTGTCATCGATCACAAGGCATAGGTTCTTGATGCTGGACATTGGAGATATAAAGGTCAGAGTTATGGTTCCCACTTATTTCGTTGATTTACAGTCTCTCTGGGGACATGGCCCTAACTGAACCTTGTAAATTTTTAAATCTTTTATTCAATATTTTCAATATATGTTTATATTGAATGTTACCTACTTTAGGTAAATCACTGCTAGGGGATTCAGAGACAAGAAAAATCATCCCTGCCCTCTAGAGTTTACATTCTATTCTGGGAAATGAAATCATACAAACAAGGAAATACAAAGTAATTTCAGTAGAGTGAGAACACTCTCCTGGGGTTAGGGAATCATCAAGCTTCTCCCAGAGATAATGGTACCCAAGTTCTGCTTGGAAGAAAGTTAGCAAGGAAATGGATGGGGAGAGGGTGGATTTCCATATAAAAGAGGGTGTACATATAAAGGCAATGAAGGTAGAAGAGGTATGCTATAAATGGGAAACAGTACAAGCAAATACAGGAAAGGGAGAAATATAAAAGAAGACCAAAAAGATAGGTAACATCCAGATTATAGAAGGTTTTCTGGGGTTACAGGTGAATTAAAAAATTCACCCCAAATAGAGTCAATGCCCTTCCTTCCATAATTCTGAGAGCCCACCTTACTCCTTTTCCACTCTCCCAAAGCGCAATGCTTTATAAAGAGAACATTAAATAATCCTGATCCTCATTCTGCCATATTTGCAGAGAGGAATTCTGGCCTAAGAGGTCCACCAAAGGAAAGTAGCTGGGAATTACTTTCCCATTTCTGAGATCCTCAAAAATGGATAAGTGCTAGTTGTGACCCTGGGCATGTATATGTGGGCATGTATGTTACTTTTTTATTTCTCATTGGTGATCGAAGCAAAAACTTGTTTTTTTTTTAAGATTCTATCATTGAGGATTGGTGGTACATATTAGAGGTAGCTTTTAATATTTTTATAGCATTTTCTTTTCCAGTATTTTCATAGGTAGGTTCAAAATCTTTTACTTTAAATCAAGATTTTGATAATTTTCTTATTCATATTATCATATTAGTCGGGTACTTCCTATTGGATACTTTCAGTGGTAAACACCTTTCCTGAGTTGTTCTTAAGTTCTCTGAGAGATCCAACAAAAAACTAGTTGAGGCTTATAGCCCACTTTAAATAGGTGATATATGAATTCAGGGAAAGTGTACAATTAAAGGAAAGCCTTTTATTTCAGCATGGAGCTATAAAAAGGATACACAAATCAGTAGACATCTATAAAACTTCTGCAGTTGTGTACTAGGGAGCAGCTGGGAAGTGTAATGGATAGAGCACTATCAGGAAAACTCATCTTCTTGATTAAAATCTGGCCCCAGATGCTTACTAGCTCTGTGACCCTGGATAAGTCACATTTGTCTCGATTTTTTTATTTGTAAAAAGATCTGGAGAAGGAAATGGCAAACCACTCCAGTATCTTTGCCAAGAAAACCTCAAGAGAGGTCACAAAGAGTCAGACATAGCTTGGAAATGACTGAAAAACAACTATGTATTAGGCACTGTGCTAAGCACTGGGGATATAAAAAGAGAAAAATTAGTCCCTGTCCTCAAAGAGCTCACCAAGAAAGAAATATATACAAACAAGCGATATAGGGAATAAGTAGGAAGTAACAGAGGGAAGGCAGTGGAATTAAGAAAAGTTGGAGAAAGTTTCCTGTAAGTGGTAAGATTTTAGTTGGGATTTAAAGGAAATCAGGGAGGTCGATAGTCAAGTATGGAGGAGGTAGAACATTCAAGGATTGGGGGACAGCCAGAGAAAATGCTTGGAGCTGAGAGAACCAAGCAGATCCATAAGATGTTTTCTTGTCCCACTCTTGGCTTCAGACTAATCAAAGTCTAAACTACCCAGGCAAGATGTCTTGCATCTTTCTCCAGGGATAGAAACTCCCCTACTTTCTGTAGTATCTCTTGTCTTTTATGTCAAGGACTAGTTCTACGGTCTTGGAACAATTCTTAGAGAATGTCATTTTCAAGCTAGGTTTCCTTGGATGTATTCTGGCCAATCTGCAATGTATCTTCATAAATAGAGGAGAATCCTAGAGTATCCCATTTTAAAAACTGAGCACAGTACTTCTAATATGTTCTAATTAAGAGTTTCCATCAACTATTACTTCCTCATTCTTAGAAATGTGCAATACCATGCCCAATACCAGCCCATTTCCTCATATCAAGCAACTAGTCAATAATACTTGTTGAGTGGATAGATAAATGAGATAATAAATGCAAGAAGCATTTGGCCTCTGCACTGGCCAGTAGCTCTCAGTCTGTGGCACTAACATTTGGGGAGATATTTATTCCAAAGTTTTCACAGTTATAATGTTACCATTATATTCTCAAGTCAAAGACATTAAATAGTCCAAGTACTGTCACATGGAGGTCCTTGAAAGCTTTTAGCATTAAAAAGAAGTCTTTGTACTTTAGCCCTTATCCTTTTGACAAACTCCAGTATGTTTTTATTCTTTGTTATTAGGGATAGCCTCCTGATTTGTTTCAAATCTGCAGTGAGCGATAGAAAGCATGGCCCTCCTGAGCAATAGTTGTTCTGTAAACATAGGGACCATAGAAAGGTAGGATAGGAGATTGGGAAATGATTGGATACATATCCTTGATAGTGGATGCTAAGTTCCTGGTGTTCTTTCTCCTTCACAAACTTTTCACTGTGGCTGCATGAGTCTCTTTATTGTGCCATTCCACCATCATTGGCTTGAAGAGAGTCTCCTACCCATCTGAGGATCACCTCTACTTTTCAGAAGATTCTGCTCAGGCTCTTTCTTCTGTCTTTCTTAACTTCTGGTTCAGAGATTCTTCACTTCATGTTCATGACTTTCCTTGAAAAAGTATTTCTTTAAATTTAAATACATTTAAAATTGAATTTTATTTTATTTTCAGTTTTGAATTCATTCTCTCCCCCTTCCCCCTTTTCCACCCATTGAGAAGACAAGAAAAATGAAGCCCATTACAAAAAAATGTTTAGTCAAGCAAACCAGATCCCCATATTAGTCATGTTCCTCCCCCAAAGAAAAGAAAACATCCTTCATTTTCTTTTCTGAGTCCATCTTCTTTCCATCTGGAGGAGGATAGCATTTTACATCATGAGAGTGACCTTGCTTTTTAAAAATACTTTGGTAACTTTTTTTTTTTTTTTTTTTTTAGTATAAATGGTTTCTTTTGTAATGCTATGTGGTTTTTTATGGCTTTAAAAACATCATCCTAAGAAAGGAATCCATGAGCTTCCTGAGATTTGGCTCATGGCCGCCTGAGATTTCCAGGACAGACACAGAGGCTTAAGAACTCTCTGCCCCCTCCCAGATTATAATGTTCTGTCTCTCTTCCAATTACTTTGCAGATTCCTTTCCTTCAATATTGAACCCTTCAAGTATAATCTGAGTTTCTAGAAGGCAAAATTTTCTTAAAATAGCAATTCACTATGATGAAGCTGAAATCATCCAGCATTTATTAAATATTGACCAAAATGGAATAGCCCCTGCCCTGAAGAACCATATATTTTACTGGAGAAAAACAAGCAGACAAGTAGCTTTTGCCCTGAAGAAGCATATATTCTACTGGAGGAAAACAAGTAAAGAGAGATTAAGACAAAATATGTGCAAAATAAATACAATGTTATTTGATTTGGGAGCTGACTAATAACTTCTGGAGAAAGGCACTCACCCCTTCTCTGAGTTGAACTCTTCATTTCATTTCTGTATCTTCAGTGCCTAGGATAGTGCCTTACACACAGTAGGACTCCATAAATGCTGACTGAATGGAATTTATTCTGCTTCGCTGTTACCACAACCAGTGGAAGCCTTGGGCTGTTGGGGCCCTGGATAGTGTCTTCAGGGGGCTGCTGGATGATCCCCATCTCCTTACTAGACACTGGTTAATAAAGTGTTGGTGGAAGCAGGTGTATGTTAGGGAGAGGGAGATTGTGCCCAGATAATACCTTGGAGGGCAGCTGTGAAGCGCCCCTTCCACTTTGGCCAGAGATGCTCATTTTGATCACAGCTGGGCATTCCCTGAAACCTTTTGTGTGTCCAGTCCCTCTCTTTCAGTGGAACAGCTGGATTCCAGCCAAGAATGCCCAGGAATGCCTCTCGGAGAGAGTGGCGGCCGGCCAGGAATTGACCAAGATATTTTGTGTACGTTTTGTTGTTGCTGACTTTTGCCTAGAGCCACGCGCTATTTCAGGGGCATTTCTGCAGGCCTTGTCTCACTCACTCTGCCAGATCTGGATGAATTCCTTGCGTTTGTGACCTGCAAAAAGTCCTCTGGGGCTGGGAGAAATTAAGTCCGAGGTAGGAGAGGAAAGCACTAGCTGCCTCTAAAGACAAGGTTAAAGTGGATTCCTTTGGATGACGTGGTTCCTAGAAATAGGACTATGTTGGACATCCTGGCAGGGAAAAGGGCCAAATTTTTTTATAGGAAGAGATTACAAAGGAAGGTTGTGAAATCTCTTTCCTTGAGAGAGCCTTAAAATAGGATTCTTACTCATGGGTCTCTTAGGATGGTTCCTTACCTCATCTAGGAGGTAAGGAAACAGATGATATGACTGCTAGGACCCTTTGAACCCACTGATGAGGTCAGGAATATTCTCATTATGTTCTCCCACATTCCTATTCTCAAAAAGATAGAAAAAATCAAAATGGGATTTGGGCCTAAAAGTGTGTTTGCATGCTTCTATACTATATCCACACATACAGACACACACACATACATGTCTGTGTGTGCACATCTGTATATTATTATATGTGTGCATGTATACATATACATAATTCTCTTGTTTGCATTCTTGCTCTTTAAGGCAACACGTTAGCACAAATTGGGGTGGTGACATTAATCATGGAATACATCATCTTGAGGTCTTTTATTTGGAAAGAAATTCCTGGTTTTAACCAAGTCTTTTATTTTTAGCTAATGTGGTGACAAGCCTCTATGCTCTATTAGATCATTTTATTTGCTAGAGTTTCTGTCAAAGAGTTCTGGAGCTGCTGTGCCTTATCTCTGTTTTTTGTTTGTTTATTTTATTTTTTAATAATAGCTTTTTATTTTCAAAATACATGCAAAGATAATTTTCAACATTCACCTTTCAAAACCTTGTGTTCCAACTTTTTCTCCCTCCCTTCTCCCCACTCCCCTCCCTTAGAGAACAAGTAACTCCATATAGATTAAACATGTGCAGTTCTTCTATACACATTTCCACATTTATCATGATGGTTTATCTTTGTGTTCCTGACTTCTTCAAGGTTATGCCTATGCATTGCCAGATCCTTCTGAATTGAAAAGATTGGAAGCCTGAACCTACTGAAGGACTATCAACTTTAGTCTAGAAAACCACTTACTGGGAAATGGATTCTGGGCTTGTATATTATTGTCAATTCTCTTTCTATTTTGGATAGCTGAACTGTATCAGTAATGTCTGTTGCCAATTTATTTTCTCCATTCCACTTTTTCTCTATATCATCTTTGTTGATTATATTTGTGTGAAAGCTTTTAAATTTTATCCAATCAATTTAATTTAATTTTAGTTAATTTATGTAATTTTAATTTTTTTATTTTATTTTTTCCCTTTTTTAAAAAATAACTTTTTATTGACAGAATGTAATTTTTATTTTTTTAGCACTTTTCATGATGATCACTTACTTTTTTCCCCAACCCAGTGGTCATGAGTATCTGTTCTTTAGTAAGGCTGATCCTATTAGTATCATCCCTTCCCTCCCTCCCTCCCTCCCTCCTTCCTTCCTTCTTCCTTCCTTTCTTCCTTCCTTCGTTCCCTCTCTTTTTTCCTTCATTCCCTCCCTTTCTTCCTTCCTTCCCTCCCTCCCTTCCTTCCTCTATCTTTTTCTCACTCTCATACACATACATATTCTCTCTCTTCTTGTCTCTTATCTCTTTCTCTATCTCCTGCTCCTCTCTCCTCTCTGCCATGAATCTTCTTCATTAGCAAGGCTGGAACCATCCACTTTGTCATGATATCTCTTACATCGGTAGCTCTTGATCTCTCTTCCAGGCTTAACCAATATCTGGACCCAGGATCAAGTCCTACTTCTTATTTCCTCTGTTGTGTGAACTTGGCTGAACCATTTAACCTTGATGAGTCTTAGTTTCCTTATCCATAAAAAAGAGCGAATTGAACTCACTTTTCTTGGAGGTCTATTGGATTCCTTTGCCTGCCTCTTCTTGTTTGTCCAGCACAGCATCTCTTGCTCAGAATGTCCCACATGAGACTAGATCATTGCCCTCTTTGTTCCTGTCTGTGGTACCACCCTTAACTCTTCCTTCTTCCTTATCTTTTCTCTCTCTTATCTTTTTTGGAGGAACAGTAACCAGCATTGATCATCACTTCCCTTGTCATATTTCTCATACATCTGCAGCCAGAAGGCAAGCCTAGACTGTCTCTACCTGCTAATTGCCTTAGCAACCTAACAGGTTTCTCATTTTGACACTGTGGTCCTCTCTCCTAGCAAGTGGTAATAATTAATAAGAAGGAATGTTCATGTTAATGAATAACAATATAATTTATACAGATCTTTAAAGTTGTAATGCATTTTTGCAAATTTATTACAGTTTTTTGCCATTTCAGTCGTGTCTGACTCTTTGTAACCTCATTTGGGGTTTTCTTAGCAAAGATGGTAGACTGATTTGTCGTCTCCTTCTCCAGCTCATTTTACAGATGAGGAAACTGAGTCAAAATGGGTGAAGTGACTTACCCAGAGTCACACAGCTCCGAAGTATCTGAAGCAAATATGAATTCCAACTCCAGTCCCAGTGCTCTGTTCACTGTGTTACTTCACTGCTCCATTTTACAAATATCTTGATTTATTTTCACAAAAATTGTGGGAGGAAATGCTATTATTCTTTTACAGACTTAGAAGCTGAGGCAAATAGAGGTTATGTGACTTCCTTGAAGTCACCCAGCTTTGATATGTCTGAGTCAGTATTTGGATTTAGATCTTCCTGATTCCAGGACCAGTACACTTATCCACTGCACCTTCCAGGGATAGCTCACAGAATACTGTAAGGCTTCTGGGAGCATATATTTAGAGATGAAAATGGCATTATAAGACAAGTTTGTCCAACCGCCACGTTTTCATATAGATCAAAGCTTGGAAAGATAAGTTATTTGCTCAAATTCACAGTAGTAAATGACCAAGGTCAGATTTTGAAGCCAGGATTTCTGACTAGAGGATTAATGTTTCTTCCAACAGTCTCCACTGACTCTTCCTTACACTCCATATCCAGAGCTCTGCTCATTCCACCATACTGCCTTTGGATTTTGATGTAACATTTCCAAAGCTTTCCTGTACTTTTAAATACATTTTTCCTCTTTCCTAGGGCACCCAACTCTTTCAGTGGAGGAGCACCTCATGGTGCCAATCAGTACAAAAAGCCCTAATTTTTAGAAATCAATTTAAAAGCCATTGTTTCCTAAGGGTGTCTCTTTTATAAGATAGGATGCATCTCCTTTCCCATAACCCCAAGGTACAAAGTTGGGATGAGCAGAAGGCTCACCCCTGACAGGGAGAGATATCTTGTTCACACTGCTGTAAGTTGGACTTTCTCAGATTTTGCTGGTCTAGTCCACATTGTTCTCCCCCAGGGAACTGTTCCTCAATGTATCAGCTTTCATTCATATATATATATATATATATTTCATATATATATCCATATCCATATATATATATATGTGTGTGTATGTATAGATATATATCATCAGGGTCTACACAGATCATTTCATTCTGTTCATTAGTCCTTGAGCAGATTACTAGAAAACACTGAATCATTGGGCAATGAGAATCTTGTCTTTAGTTTTTTTTTTTTTTTTATTGAATTCTGAATGTATAGTACAAGGCACTTTCATTCTGCTAGGATCCTTGTTCCACTCTTGTTCCATTTGCATTCTATATTTCTCCTGCTGGTAGCTTTAGAACACTTCACTTTTCCCTAGAAATCCCCCCAAAGAAGTGACATCTCACTCATTTGCCAATGACCGAGTTTGCATATCTTGTTCAAGTCATGTGGACAGCCAAAGACAGGTGGCTTCTGTGTTCAAACTGAGTTAGGTAGAGAAAGGCTTTCTCTGGGCAGTTGCTATTTTTATGTTGTTAGTCTGCCTGGCAATCAGAACCAGAGATTCCTTTTCCCACAATCTCTCTATTGTCACCATTCCCATTGGCTTCTTGCCTCAAAGTCTACTCATTGGTGAGTTCTACTGAAAAGACCTCTTAGAGAAACCACTGGTCTATTGCCAAAGAAGTTAATTCGGATATCATGGCAACGAGCTCTTTCCATCAGGAGGATGACAAATGGACTGAATGCTCTCATATATCTGTAAGGTGGGGACATCTAGGTGGCATGTTAAATAGAGTACTGGACTTAGAGTCAGGAAAACCTGACTTCAAATCCAGCCTATGTGACTCTGGAGAAATATTTTTTTTTGCCTCAGTTTCCTTCTCTGTAGCCAGAGAAGGAAATGGCAAATCACTTCAGGTTCTTTGTCAAGAAAACCCCAAATGAGGTCATGAAGAGTTGGACACAACTAATCAATTAAGCAACAATAACAATAATCACTGTCTGTAAGGTAGTCAGAGGGGAAAATTTGAAATTTTGCTTTCTTCTTGCCATAATCTAAATCTAACAGTCTCAACTCCAGGTTTTATTGCTCAAGAGCACCATATTGCATTTTATTGTTATTTCTGATTTTGAAACAGACACTTACTATCTCTAACCACTGGTCCCCTGGTTTCTTGACTTGTCTGTCTAGTCCTGGGAATTGTTTTGTTCTTGTCTTTGTAACTCTAGAGTCTAGTGTGGTACCTGACACATAGTAGAGGCTTAATAAATGTTTGCTGGAATCGAATAGAATTGTTTTACCCAAACCCTGGATTTTAGCCTTGTTGCCTCTTGTGCAATCAATTTCTCCAATCTGTAAAGGGTTTCTTTGAATGGGTAGGCAGGTACCTTTAAAAATGAAGGATTTTAACAGGGATGGGGGAAGCCTGGGTCGAGAAAAGCAAGTGGCCCCGCTTCCCTCAAGGACATATTCCCAATTAGCAAATGCCAATCAGGAAGCCATTGTCTAGATGAATAATTCATCATAGACAATCCATAAGTCAGATCAATTATACTTCACCATCCTGCTAAGTCTTCCTACCTAGGCACCATTGAGTGGCTGCATAGGTTCGATCTGATGTACCCCAAATGGGTTGTGAAGAGTCGGACGTGATTAAAATGACTGAATAGTAAATACTGGTGCATTTGAGGGTTCTAAGATTTTTGCAAAATGCCATTGCTTCATCAAACAATTTCCAAGTTGGAATTGCTTCGGGAAATAAAGATCTTTGGTTGTACAAGAGCTAGAAAAAGCCCTGAAAACTTTGCCCTGCCATTTCCTCACCAATTTCAGAAATCCTTCAGGATTGGGATCATTCACACAGATGGATGTCTGTTCTTTGAAATATTTGGAAAGCAAAGGATCTGAGTTCAATCACACCCCTGGCTGCTTATTATCTCTGTGACATTGGGCAAACACTTAACCTCGGTAGTACTCGGTTTCTTCATCTATAAAATAAAAGACCTGCACTTGATGGGCTCTGAGATTCTTTCTATCTCTCTATGAAGAAGATCCTTCATATCTGGGTTCTCTTAGTTATTAGCTGTGTGACCTTGAGCAAATTCTTGGAGCTCTCTGCTTCTTCAATTTCTCTCTTTTTTTTAATCAGTAAAATAATTTTATTTTCTCCTTTTTAAAAAGCTTTTTATTTTCAAAATATATGCATAGGTAATTTTCAGCTTTCACCCTTGCAAAACCTTATGTTCCAAATTTGTTTCTCCCTCCCTTGCCCCCATCCCCTTCCCTAGACGGCAAGTAATCCAATATATGTTAAACGTGCAATTCTTCTATACATAATTCCAAAATCATCAGATTATACAAGAAAATTCAAATCAAAAAAGAAAAAAATGAGAAAGAAAACAAAATTCAAGCAAACAACAACAAAAAAGTGAAAATGCTATGTTGTGACCCACACTCAGTCCCCACAGTCCTCTCTCTGGGTACGAATGGCTCTCCCCATCACAAGTCCATTGGAAGTAGTCTGAATCACCTCGCTGTTGAAATGCTTCTTAAATTTCTTTCTTGTGAACCATGGGAACTTGGATAAGTGATCTCTATGTTCCCTCCTCTCTTTAAATATATGAGTTTAATCCAATGAGTATTTATTAAGTTTCCATTATATGCCAGGAACTAGGGTTACAGAAATAAAAATGAAAAAAGTGCTTTGTGGTTCTGTCAGCTTGTTAGTACCTCCCTCTCTCAGATTATTTTCTATCCACTCTTATCTATCTTATCATCTAGGTGTGTACATAGTTTAACATATCTCTTGTTTGAATGAGAATTCCTAAACGATGGAGACTTTTTTTTTTTTGCCTTTCATTGTGTCTCCACTGCTTAACAGAATGCTTACACATAGTAAGTTTTTAATAAATGCTTTTTGATTGATTTGAAACACTCTCTGCCCTGAGTCAACATTCTTTCTTACCCATGCTCTGACAGCTCTTGGCTCACTCTCCTAATCCTCACTCTCATTGATAGATGGGGTCTTCAAAGTTTAGCTTGTTACTTGTCCCTTCAGGGGTCTGCCTGGCTAATTGATATACCCATGCTAATCAATAGAGAAAGTCACTTTCAAGCCCCCACTGGTGTGCTTCCTTTATTGATTATCATATGCGTATCAATTAGCCAGACAGATTTGCTTAATTTATACAAACTGCTATTTCCTAAGTAAGAACAGTTAATAAAAGATTTTCCCCAAACTAAAAAAACATGTTCTCCTAGGAGTACACAGAGAATTGAGTGGAAAGCAGGTATAATCTTGAGAACCCATGGGGAGATGTCAAAAGGTATTTAACAGTTAGTTCTTTAAAAAAAAAAAAAGTATCCCTGACACACTGTTAAGGACAATCTGCATCATAATATTTTCTTCATCACTTTCTTAAGTCTATTAATAATAATAATAATAATAAACCAACAATAAGTCAAGCTCATTTGCTACAAATCAGGGAAAATTTAACAAGTGGCTCCAACACACTTCTGCCTTTAGATATAAAGTATCTTGACTTTTTGAGAAACCTGAGACTGCTTTTCTTTTTTCCAGTACATCTAGTTTTTCCTTGGTGCTAGATGCAGATGTTACTATTCTGGGAATACCACGAGGACACCTGCAACGGGTACCAAGTCTGATATTATAAAATTCACAAGATCCTCCTGTAGCCAAGTCGGGAGGAGATAGATGCATTTCTTCTCCCCCCTTTCCAATTGATTTCCATTCTGGAACTTGTCTGCCACCTCTCCTCTAGACTTGCCCAACACTTGAATGCTGAGGTTCCAAACTTGCTTCATATTCTTTTATTCTTGACTCATAGAATGTGAATGAGTCCTCCAGCCAATCTCAATACACTTTCTCAGTAGTGTAATTTGATTTCATCCAATGACTTTGACTCCTTCCCAATGGATTAAGGACTTTTCACACCTTGTTTAATGCTTTGGATTGAATGATTGATTCAATAAAGGTGTTCTCATCTGATTAAGGTAGTTACTTTGAGGGCTATGAGATAATTGGTGATTGATTCATTCCACCCTTTTCTAGCTCTTACTGCCATCCTACTTCTTAATGACTCTAAATGTCCAAAGTAGCTCTGCTTTCTGTGAATTCTAAAATTTCTGCTATAATGTTAGCTTATTTTTTGGGGTTTTTTTTAATTCTCAATTAAAGAGAGAAAATAATTAGAAACTCACCTTGTTCTCTTCCTTTTGGATATTCTAAGAATGGAAATTGAGTGTGATCAAAAACAGCATATTGAAAGTAAAAGCTTTCTTCCTCCTCTTCCTCTTCTTTGCCCTCTTTTTCACCCTTTTTTTCTTCCTCATTCTTACCTGTGCCATTTTCTTTATTTTCTCTTTAATATACTATAGAACTGACGTGCCTTTTCCATGGATTTATAGAATTGTAGTATTAAAATGGAGGCAGCCAGGTGGCTCAGTGTACAGAGTATCAGGCCTGGAGTCATGAAGAACCCATCTTCTTGAGGTCAAATGTGGCTTTAGACATTTACTAGCAGTGTGACCGTGGTCAAGTCACTTAACGCTGCCTCGGTCTCCTTATCTGTAAAATGAGCTAGAGAAGGAATTGGCAAATCTTTCTAGTATCTTTGCCAAGAAAACCTCAAATGAGGTCACGAAGGATCTGACAAAACTAAAAAAATGAGGAAACAACTACAAGTTTTAAAATGGAGCTGTCCTCTTTGTCATTTAGGAGTATTTGAAGAGCGGAGAGTGAAATTTCCAGCCCTTATTCTAGGAACCCAGTTACTTCTGGGAGAAGACACATAATTGTGCTAGCATGCAATTTCAAAAGGAATCTCATTTTTAAAGAGTTGGTTCTTCTTGCCTAAACTGGTCCCCATCTCCTCTCCTTATCTCTGAGTATCCACTTCAAAGCTTACCTCCTCCACGGAGCTCTCTCTGACTAGTCCAATTACCAATGAAGTTTCCTCTGATATTTAAAAGGTTCTTGATTCTGCCCAATAGTGTTAACAAACATGATGTCTGGGACTGGGAGCAGGATGACAATGAGAAAGAATCTGGCTCTGGATTTGAGCACCTGGGTTCTGTTCCTGGAGCCCTATCCCTTCTGACCCAGGAGCAAATCACTCTCTCTGGATCTCAATTTCCTTATCTGAAAAATGGAGGTGAGAATAGTTCAGAGGTTTGTTTTGAGGCTCAAGTGAGATAATCTATATAAAGTGCAAATTTTAAAACACCTTATAAATGACAGTTGTAATAATAACAACTACCCCCATCGCCATCACTGCTATTCTTGATGTTGTCCTTTGTCATTTTCAGAGGACCAATGACATCACAGGTAGTGTGTTGACTCTAAATCCCTGTGTGAACTGAATTAAACGAAGCAGAATTACACAAAGTCTTCATAGATCTACTACTACTGCTACTACTACTGTGTGATGACTGTGTATTTTAAAATCAGCGGGAATCAGGAATTCAGATTAAGGGAAAATCCTTGATATTTATTCTTTGCGGAGGGGAAGGGAAATGGTGATACAAAGTGAGAGCAATCCCCACAAGAATCAGGCCAGCAGTGCCTCTGGCTCTCACACCCCACCCACCAAATCCTCTATCCAGTCTCCTATACAGCACATCAAAACTTGCACAGAGAGTGGGCGGGGCCATTCTTTCTCCAAGTATATATTAATAGAGTATTGTCCAATTGCTAATCAGCCTCAAGTGCTTGGGACCCCAGTGCAACGAAACCTTCAAAAGTTTCAGCCCATTACATTACTGCTATTACTATATATCGAGGCAAGATGGCTAGTGATGTCCCTTGGCAACTTCCATGGCTGACCAAGTGCTCAGCATCCCACGGTGCCAGCTTCTGCCACCTTCTTGGCCACTGGAACAAACTGTTCTCACCTGCCCCTTCTGTCTGGGGGGAAAGTCTTCTCAGGCTTGGCTGAGACACTGCTCTCATTCACACTTTCAGCCTGGTCTAGTCTGTTTGCTGAGATGTGGCTGCTGCACACACAGGTGAGATCTGAGTGCCAGATAGACAGCACAGGAGGGTGAGTGGCCCTGAAAAGGGCTTGGCAAGCCCTTATATCTGAGGGATTAGTTCTACCAGAACACCCCATCCAACCCTATTACTACTGCTGCTGCTGTCATCGTAACTATTATTACTACTGCAGCTGATACTGCCACTAGTAATAGTACTACTACTACTACTACTACTACTACTACTATTACTACTGCTACTACTACTACTGCTATTACTAGAGTACTAGTACTAATACTACTATTACCACTACTGCTACTATTGTTACTATAGTAACTAGTACTACTGCTACTGCTATTACTGTAGTACTAGTGCTACAACTACTGTTACTGCTACTACTGCTATTACTATAGTACTAGTACTACTACTATTATTCCTGCTATTATTCCTGCTACTGCTATTGCTGCTACTGTTATTACTATAGCAGTAGAAAAGCATATAGAAAACCTCCCTGAGAAACCTGCTCCCAGAGAACCATTATTTTAAAGAAGAAGAACACCATAAGTACTAGTACTGCTATTACTGCTACTACTATTACTATAGTACTAGTATTACTACTACTGTTACTGCTATTATTGCTACTGCTATTACTATAGCACTAGTACTATGACTACTGTTACTGCTATTATTGCTACTGCTATTACTATAGTCCCAGTACTACTGTTACTGCTACTGCTGCTACTGCTATTACTATAATACTAGTACTATTACTACTGTTACTGCTACTACTAGTACTACTACTGTTACTGCTACTATTACTAGTACTACTACTATTACTTCTTACTGCTACTACTGCTAATGCTATTACTACTGCTGCTATTCCTACTATTGCAGAAACTACTACTGTTACTACTTTTGCAGCTGCTATTACTGCTGCTGCTACTACCACTATTATTACTATTACTGTTACTACTTCTGCTGCTGCTGCTACTACTATTACTAGTGCTGCTGCTTCTATTGCTGTCAATGTTGCTGATGCTATTGCTGCTGCTGATACTAGTACTACTATTACTATTACTAGTACTATTATAACTAGTACTAGTACTACTACTACTACTACTAATGTAACAAGCTTTTTCAGTTGTTATTCAGGTAAATCCTCACAGTTCAGCTATTATGTTAAGCCCTCTGTTTTCCCAAATAACACATTACAAACACTTACTTTAATAAAGTCTCCATAAAGCATGAATGTGACAATAAAATGATTTCCTTTCTTTCCCCCTTTCCATATTTTTCAGGCAGTGGAAATACTGATTTTTTTTTTTTGCTTACAAATACTGAAAATATTCTACACAGGTAGCCTTACTCTTTCAATTTTCTCTCAAGGTGGGAAAGGTAGATCTGGAGAAAAGGCATCATTTTGCCTGAATGGTAAAGACTCCATCTCAGCACCTAATTCCTGTTGCCATGGCTCTGTTGACTCGCTAGCTGCTCTTGCTCGACAGTTGGAAAATGCTGCCCAATTAGTTATTCTGAACAGTCAGGTTACCTTGACAATGGTGGGGAAAGTAGATTTTAAGTTCAAAGGCAATGGTCCTAACATAAGGAAAAAGATAAAAAGTGGTCCTCTGAAAATGAGCAGTCAGCCCATTTGGCTCTCCTTAATGACCCCAAGTGACTGCAGTTCCAGGGAACAATGGAGAACAATGTGGAGAACAGCATGGCTTGAGTTTTTGCCGTCTCTTCAGATTGTGTGGTAGTAGTGATTGTTTCTTCCTCCTGGGATTCTAGGTTACTATTCCATAACTAGCATATTCTCTCTCTCTCTCACTAGCTCTCTCTCTCTCTCTCTCTCTCTCTCTCTCTCTCTCTCTCTCTCTCTCTCTCTCTCTCTCTGTGTGTGTGTGTGTGTGTGTGTACAGCACAAAATGACCCTCAAAATTTTAAGACCATTTCAAATGAGGGGAGATCACAGCCCAAGTTGATGGGTACAAAAACACCTGTTAAAATAGTTTCCTGTTTTAACTGAATAGTCTTTCCAAATGGATACTAAACTATTATTTCTATACATCTGAAGATGTAGAATTGATTTCAGCATCCTCTACATATTATCATTGTGGGTCAGAGTCCCCCTTACCAGCTCTGCCCTGGGGTTTCAACCTTCTCCACTTGTTGGCAAAACTGAGGGATGCTTTAGAGAAAAAAGTGATTGGGGACTGGTAGAAGTGGGACTTATAGTTCGATGCTGTGCCAGTCATAGCTCAAGCCTAGTCTGCCTTGAACTCAGTCTCTCACACATGTGAGCCTGCCCTCTGATTTAATGTCTTTTCATTTTACCTTGTCCTGGTCTCCTACAACTCTGCTGATTAAAGGTTTTGCTTTAGACCAGTGCTCCCTGGGGCTGTAGGAAGCATCTCATAGTTATTACATAGATGAGGGAAGATTTGGATACAGCTTTCTACTGACTTCAAGCCAAATCCTTTACCTTTTGGGATCTAAATCTGTGATTTAATTGGTGTAGAGAGAACTCCCATAGTGGAAGTCAATTCCTTCTACCTATGTAGGTCGCTTCTTGTTCTAAGTAGTATTAGAGACCTGCTTGGGAGAAAGAGGGGAAAGGGGGACTCGGCTTGAGTGACTCATTTAGGGTGTGTCAGAGAGAGTCCCAACTTGAATCCAGATCTAGAATCCAAAGCCGATCTAATAATAATAACTCGTGTTAATATAGTGTCTACTCTGTGCCAGGCACTGTGTGCTAATTGCTTTGCAGTTATTATCTCATGTGATCTTTAAACAATCCTGGGAGAAAGATGCTATTATTATCCCCACTTTACAGATGAGGAAACTGAGACAAACAATTTAAATGAATTGTTTACTGTTATAGAGCTGCTATCTGAAGCCAGTTTGAACTTGGGTCTTCCCGACCTCGGACTCGGTGCTCTATTCAAAGGGCCATTCATTCTTTCATTCTTTGCCTCCGTGCTTTTTCTCTCTAGTTCATTTACCATCACTCTACACTTTGGAGAGATTCAGGGTGTGAATGTGGGTGTAAATTTAAGGGGAAAAGTTATATCCAGATTGGATTTGGAGAACATTCAAGGTAAATTATGTTGTAAGAGGAATAATTTTATTCCTCGGACTTATGGCAATTTGTCAAAATGACTCGGGTTCATCGTAGATAGTATAAATCATCCCAGCCTAAGAAGTAACCGCTTGGTAAATAAATACACCTAGCAACCTCTTGCATGTTAATTCAGTATAGCTTGAGACTTCTTGATCACAAGTATAGCTGTGGTTCTTGGAGGGATCCTATGGATGGGCTACTCTTTGCACTGAGCCACTTGCAGCCACTCTGTGCCTTCCCATCCTGTGGAAGTGATTCTTGTCCATGAAGGATTTGTCCTTCAACCTTACCCAGCAAGTCTCTGCAGCTCAGTGGCTGTTCTCTTTACAAATCCTGAGGGTAGAATTCTGATCTTTTCTAGCTATATTCTCCTTTGCAAATCTTCATTCTGGGACATGTAGTCTCTTCATATGCCTGGAAATAACTGGTCTTTGGGACTAATCTGAAATTTTTGTTTCTCATGGGATCATGTAGATACATTTGATAGAAGTTGATAGAAGAGGAATGGAGCAGTCGTTGGTTCTTCTTACAAACAGCCCCGTGATCTATTACATACATATATATATATATATATATATATATATATATATATATATTTTTTAATGGAGAGAGCCCATCAAAATATATAGAGAGCTGAGCTAGGAATAAGGAAGACCTGGGTTCAAATCTTGTCTCTGGCACTTTACCAGATATGACTTTAGTGGCATAGGGTTCAGGATGACTTGTGTTTAAGCCTACTTTAAATACTTCTAGCTGCACAGCCCTTCATGGGTCATTTAGCTTTTCTGTGCCTCAATTTCCTTAGCTGTAAAAGAAAAGATAATAATAGCACTCATCTTCCAGAGGGTATTGTGAGGATCAAATAGGATAACATATAAAACATCTTGCAAACTTTAAAACACTATCTAAATACCATTTTTCTCCTTTTTCCTCTTTTTTCCCTTTTTCTCCTCTTCTCTTCCCCCTCCTTTTCTTCCTCCTTCTCTTCCTTTTTCTTATTTCTCCTCCTCGTTGTCTTCCTTCTTCTTCCTCTTCCTCTCCCCCTAAAAACTAAGCGTTATCCTAAGTGGGGGCTCAGATCAGTCATACCTAAACTCAGATTTTTGCTTAAAATGAACTCTCTAAGGCTGAAGAGAATGGTATCATGTGAACCTTAGAGACATTTTATATTTCAATCATCTCCCTGTTCTCAAACTTTAAACAAATCCATTATCATAACAGGTTGTTTCAGAATTAAGGAAAGTCATACCTGGGATTAGTTACCATTGCCTAGGAACTGAAACTTTTTCCTACCTCTTTGTATCTGGACTGTCTAGTAGACCTCTTTTGATTGACCACTCCTTTCATTGAGGGGGCTTTGTAGTGGACCGGGACTTGAGATGGTTTACCACCATGTCAACCATGGATTCTGTGGAACCTCACAGGCTCCAGGAAGCCCTCTTCTACTGGGATATTCTCCATGAAAAACACTACCCCTGTTTTGGGGTGAATTTACACTCATCCTTCACCTCAACTCTGCCCTACTTAATACCTCAATTGAATTGGCTGATCAGAAGATTATTGAGCAAATTTATCATTTTGGTTGCAACTTTCAAAATTCTTACTAGGTACATGAGACGCCCTTTGGCATTTTCCTCTCCAGAGATAAATATGCCTTTTTTGTTTTTTATCAATATGCCTGACAGGATCTCAGCTTCTGTATATCATTTTCTCCCACAACTAAATATACATATTCTCCTGATTAAAGGAGAATGATTATGTTTTGTGTAGCTTAATTTTTCTTTCTTGATGCATAGTAGACTGGCTCCTAGCCCATTTCTAATTAATGTGCAAAGATTTTTTTGAGCATAAAAAGGAATTTAATATTTTAAAGGCTCTGGATTTATCTCCTCTCTTGGCAAAAGATTTTCCTTTTCATCTAAACCACCAATGTGATTGCTCCTGCCAAGATCCGCTGTTGGTAGGGTGATAGCATGTGTCAATTCATTACCGCCACAAATCAGAAAATGAAATACTGAAGCTGTACAACTGAGGGTAAAGCTCAGCTGCCCAGGAGGGTAGCCAGCTTTCATTTTCAACTTGACCCAAGGCTGCTTTGGTAACTTGACGTGAGGAGACCAGAAGTAATGGTAGAGGTGACACTAAATGGCTTAATCAATCAGCAAACATTTATGAAGCGGCTGATCCAGTTGCCAAGAACACAAACCTGTGATTTCAGTGGCATAAGGAACTCCCTGTGTGGAAAGACTCACTCCCAATCTGAGACAGCAATTCCTCTCTTATGTATTGGTGGAATAAGATGACTGGGGCCTTACTCTAACCCTAAGTCCTGGAAGTTAAATGAGTTGGCCATGTGTCATTGGATGTGTCTCTCATGGGTAAATTCCTTAAATCCCTCTTAATAATGTCCCCCATCAATTCTCCTTGAGATATATAATATTCACTTGCCTTAATAGTAAAAGGAAAAACAATACTTGACCTCACTCTTCCTGTTTCCAAGATTAGTTCTTTATGGACTGTACCATGCTATAATATAATGTTTAATAGTTACTTGATTGTGGCAACATCATGTCTCTTTCTGTTTGCCCATAGACTGTAAGCTCCATGAGGGTAAGGACTGTCTCTCATCTAAATTATTCATCTCCCCTGATGTTTAACATAAGAGATGAGTCAATGCTCTTAGATATAGTCTGGAAGACTATAGAAAAGCTGATTTTTTGTTTGTTTGTTTCACACACCCAAGAATTCATTGGTTAGGTTAGGTCCAATGGTTTCTCCCCTTTCTTCTTCCCATTTCCTCCCTCCACTTCTATCTTCCTATCTTTCTTTTTTCCAGCATCTCCTCCACCTGCACGCTAGGCATATTAACCAATATATTTAGAGTCAGTTTTTTAAAATTACCCACTAATAATTGAACTTATTGATGCTTATGTCAGATTCATCTGTTCACCGATTGCCTCTCCCATAAACAATTTGAAAGGCCACCCATGTATTCAAGGCACCATGACTTGAGAAATAGATGCATAAAAGATAGAAATAGAACAAAGTTCCTGTCCTCCACTAGCTTTAATTCTACTGAAAGCCTACGATGTGTAAATTGTATAATTTGTATTTTTTTGTATAATTTGTATAAATTATAATGTGTAAATTGATAATTAGACAGTCATATAGGAGGAAAATATTATTAACAATTGTAATGACCATGAAAAACTTCTCCTTTCATAATTTATGCAAGAGCAGTGAAATGGGATTCAAGGACACTGCTCTCTTTGATTTAGTTAATTTTCTGCAAGTGCTAGGGGAACTCAGAGGCAGAAGAAATTGCTTTCAATGGCCAGAATTAGAGCTGACATTTCTGTTGTCTCTTAAAGGGAGGGAATGACAGCAGCAGTATGGAGTAGGGCTGAAGGGGGATTTTTTTTGGGGGGGAGTAGTGAACAAAATGAAATAATGAAGAGGTGTAAATGACAGGTGCATTAGGAAAGGAAGGACTGTGTAGTTCTCATCATAATCTTTGTAATCTTTGACTGCAGTCTGACCAAGCAGGGTAAGAGGAGGCTGAAAGATATTCATTGTCCAAAGTCAGCATGATGTAAGAGAACATAGGATCTCAAGTGTATAAAGGATGTAGCCCCCAGTGAGGAAGGATGCATCTTAAGGCAGAAGGACCAACAATCAGGATATTATAATATTCCACTCGTCAGATGATGAGGACATTGGTGGATGTGCAGAAAAGAGAGAGTCTGTATAAAGGTTAATGAAAATGAAAATGAATTTTTTTCTGCATCCAAGTGCACAGATTCCATGAAATCTATTCATAGATCAGTTGGGCACCTCTTGATCCCGGTTAAGAACTTCAGTTTTAGGAGAGACCTTTGGTGTTTCCCTTCAAAGCAAGTCAGTCAGCCAGTCAACAAGCATTTATTAAGCACTTATGTGCCAGGGACTGTGCTAAGCTTTGGAGATACAAGGGAAAGCAAAAATAGCCCTTTCCCTTAAGGAGCTTACGTCCTAATGAGGGAGACAGTATATAAATCATTAGCTACATATTCAATATATGTAGTCAATCTGAAAGGGAATGGAATTAGCAGGGTGGAAGCAGAGAGTAAATCCAATCTGTCAAAAGTAGATTTAAAGGGCAGCTAGGTGGCCCAGTAGATAGAGTACCAGTCCTGAAGTCAGGAGGGTCTGAGTTCAAATCTGGCCTCAGACACTTAACACTTCCTAGCTGTGTGACCCTGGGCAATTGTCTCAGCAAAAATTAAAAAAAAATTTTTTTTTAAGTGGATTTGAGTTGAGGAAGCATTTGGTTGGGTTTTGCATCATGCCCATTAGTACATTCAGGTACATTACCTCATTGGATCCTCTTTAAAAATAGATCGGGCAAGTATTATTACTGCCAGTTGATAAACTGGGAAATCCTTTTTGAGAAGTGAAGTGACTTGCTTATGGATATGTGGTGATTAGAATGAAGCAGGGTCAAGACTTAAAAGTTTGGGTTTGAGATGCTTAAGTATATCCCCTCGTTAAACATTCATGTCTTTCTTTAACCAATGCATTATCAATACAGTTCAGCCACTAGAGTAAATTCCCTGCCCAGCCTCTCTCTGTGTGGACAGGGTGAAATGTGAAAGCAAAACCCACCATCTCTGTTCTGGTCTGGAGCGGGGAACGTAGACCAGCATCCCGGCACAGAACAAAGCCTGTTTGTCTAGGGCAGAAGATCTGCCATTCGGAGACCTCGGGAAATTGATAGCCACTTTCAAATATTTCTGGAAATATTAGATATTTAAAGCTGTTTTCTATCTTGCAAAAGCTGAGAATGCAGCATGGACTCGTGCCCGAGAAGGGCTGACTCAGCACCCCTGCCCAGCTATGTGAGGGCTCTGATGATGTGAAAAAGGCACAAAGATTCAAGATAAATATGGAGAATTCTCCTACTGTTGCTGTTTTCTTTGTTCTGTTTTGCTTTCATAAGCATATGCTTGTCAGTTTTGTCTAACGTCTAACAAAATACCTGCTAAATATGGTTCAAGGAGGAGTAGTTAGTTCTAGGTTTGTGAAATCTCTTCATTTACCCAGCATGCTGGTTTGCCAGTATCATGGGAGAGGCTGGTCCCGACAAGGATGCTGGACGTGAAGTCCTGCTCTTTCAGATTTTTCATGGAGACTGCTTATCAAAAGTGGAAACCTCTCTGTTGGAGATGTTTAGTCATTAGAGTTTAGGGTCTATGTTCCTGTCTGATCTGATGCACTTTTCAGCAACCTCCTAGCCTTTATATCTTCATATGCTTGCTAATAAATGGAACACAACTATGGTAAAATGGGGAGATGTGGGTCTTTCTTCTAACATTCACTATCGGTGTGACATGGAACCTCTTCATCTGTGAAATGGAAATATGGTAACTGTAATAGGCAGTTAGCTGGCACATTGGATAGAGCGCCAGATCTGAAGTTAGGAAAGCTTGAGCTCAAATTTGGTCTCTGACACTAAGTGTGTGACCCTGGGCAAGTCACTTTGTCCTGGTTGCCTCAGTTTCTTTATCTGTAAAATAAATTAGAGAAGAAAATGGCACACCAATCCCCTATCTTTGCCAAGAAGACTCTAAATAGGGTCATAAAGAGACAATTAGCACCAAAAAGACAATGAATAGTAATTGTAAAGTCTATTTTATAAGATTATTTTGATACTCAGTTGAGCTGATGTATGTAAAAGTGCTTTGAAAACTTTCAAGTGGAGAAGAAATGTTCGCTAGGAAGTCTTTTAATTCATTTCAGTGCAATGAATTTTTTGTATGTCAGAAGCAAAATGGGGAATAAAACCCCCAACCCAGTATTATGTCACCTGATTAAACTGAATGCTAATCTGTGAATGGTAGAAGTCTTAGAGAAGATAGGGAAGCCTAGCTGTGCTGAGATACCGGTACTCGGAGGTCATTCAGTGTGGAATCGGGGGACCTGGCTTTGAGGTCATCAGCGGCACTCGTTCCCTCAGCAGTCCTCCACATCTTTAGTTCTCTGGCCTTATCCGTACGCAGAGGGTGGTGGGCTCCATCAGTGGTGCCAGAGGCAAAGAGAAATGGAGAGCATTAATAGGGACTGATGGATCCCTGTAAGCTGCATTTTGACTTAGTTTTAAAATGTAAAATTATCTGTTTTGTTTTATATATATACATACATACAATTTTGTTAAATGTTTTCCATTTTAATCCTGTTTTGCACCACTCAGGAATGATGTGACTTGTATATTTGACATCTCTTGGATAAATTACTTCTAAGATTCATTCCTACTCTAAGGCAAGAGATGTGCATAGACACAGACACGCAGAGAGAGAGAAAAAGAGAGAGAGAGAGAGACAGAGAGAGACAGAGAGAGAGAGAGACAGAGACAGAGACTGATATAGAAAGAGAGACAGAGAGAGAAACGATGGAGAGAGATGCGGAGAGATAGAGACAGACAGAGGAAAAGATCACAAAACAATGCAGATGAACTCTAGCTTGGCACTGGACATATTTTCCTGACTATCACCAAAGGTTAAGATCTGAATAAAGTAATGTGTAGCCAAGGGGGATTTCTGGACTTGGTAAATGTCATATGTTGACTCATTTCTTTTTGGTGTCTGTAACCTTCCCAGTTTTCCATCTTGGTGAATAGCAAAATCCCAAATTCAGCTGGTGCTTGCCACTTAGTTTTCACATTCTCCATAACATACTTATCATGTGACTAAATGAAGGAACTGCCATCTTGCCATTCAATTCCATTTAGTACAATGAGCATTAATTAAATGCCTACAGTGTGTCAGGCACTGTGCCAGGCACTGGGAAAAATGACAGAAATGTTGTGATTCTTGTCCCCGGGGACTTACATTCTCTTGGGAGGAAGCATAGATGGTTGTTGTTGAGTTGTTTCAGTCATGTCTGATTTTCTTGGCAAAGATTTTGAAGAGGTTTGTCATTTCCTTCTCTGGTTCATTTTCCAGTTGAGGAAACTGAGGTAAGCAGGTGAAGTGATTTGTCCAGGGTCACACAGCTAGTAGGTGTCTGGGGGAAAATGAGTTTTCCTAATTTCAATCCCTGTACACTGTACCACTTAGCTCTTCTCATGTATATAGATAAATGTGTAAAATATCTATAGATATATGTGTATATATCTATATATATAATTTGAGGAGTGACAGAGTATGGGAAGTAGGAAGAAGTGGGAAGGAGTAGGGGGAAAGTAACAATAGAGAGAATTAGGAAAAGCCTCTTATGGGATTTTAAAGATCAGAGGGATGCAGAGAGAGAGCAGTCAAGTCAAAGGGGACAGCTTGGGCAAAAGCATGGAAGTGGGTTTATTAAGTTTATATGTTAGCAGGTAAATCTTAGGGAGTCTGAGGCAGGTGGAGATTAGAAAGCTTCCGCAGAATCGCAGAGCTAGTGAGTAATGGAGGATGGGTTTGAAACCAGCTTTTCCTGACTCCAGCTCAGTCCCATTTCCATTATGTCAAAATGACTTACTTGTAACTTAATTAGTAAATTAAACATTCCCCTCTGTTACACTGCGTGATAATAGCTTCTCGGTGCCTATCTTCTTTCATAGAATCCCTAAGATATGGAATTTTGCATACAGAAGCAGCAAGAAGGCAGTGGCATGTCTGTGGCAGTCACTTTGGGATGACTTGCCTTGGAGGCAGGAAATCTATCAGACTGATACTTATGGGGAAAAAAATCACTAGGACCATAGCCACACATCTTCATTCCTTTTGATTTGGGGGAATTTCATCTCTTAGGGATCTGGGAGAGAGAAATCTCCTTCCTTTGTTTTCTCACCTCCTTATTTTTGCCCAGGCTGTCCCTCATGCCTGGAATCTCTTACTACTATAGCACTTCTTAGAATGACTAATTTCCTTCAGGGATCAGCTTGTTTGATGTCTCCCACTTGAGATCTATCTTGAGATTCCCAAGTTCTAGTGCCCTTGTAACCCCTCCCAGTGCCTTCTAAAACACCTTTGTACTTTGTAATTTCCCCCAGGTTCTAGTATTTTCCCCTCATCTCCCCATATACCTTCTATTTCCATGGACTTATCTGTGTCTTTGTGGGCTTCTCTCAGTCATTCTCATTCAGCTTTACTAAGTTCATAGAATTTTTCCAGGTTTTTCTCAGCACCTTCCTGTTGCCATTTTTAAAATTATAGTACAATTGATTCCATTACATTCAGATACCAGAATTCATTTAGCTCCATCCCAATTGTTGGGATTTCCATGTTTTTGTGCCACAAGACAGTTATCCATTCCCTTTTTCCTTTATCTCTTTGAGATAGAAGCCTACTAGAAGGACTTTGGGGACAAAGAGCAGAGGTAACAGTAACTTAGAGAGAGTTCCAATGATTGTAACAATTCATAACTCTTATCAATAGTACCTTAGTAACACAGCTTCTTGAACACTGATCATTTTCCTTTTTTGACATCTTTGCCAATCTGATTAATGTGAAGTAGAACCTCAAACTAATCTCTTATTTTCTGGAGAGAAATCCTTAGATCTTGAGTGATTTTTTTCCTCAGGGTCTTGCAGATAGAAAATGGTACATGTGGGATGTGAACATGGATTTTTTTTCTCCTTGTTTTTATTTATTTCACCTTTAAATTTGGGGTTTTCTGCTGATTCAGGGTTGGTGAGAGAGAAGGCATCCACTCACTTCTTCCAGGGTCCAATTCCAAATTTGATTTATCTTCTATTAAATCACCATAAGAGAGGTTTTTAAAAGGTCTAATTAGCATTCAGAAGAGGCAGGTCAAGGAGAATTGAGAACAGTTGTGACACCCTGCTGAGACTCCCCTCTTCCTGACCAACTTAAGGGAGTGGAGGTTGCCAGACCTTTGGATGCTCCTGTCCAAGGAAGGATGAACAAGTCAAGCTTACTTTTCTGGACCATGTCAGCCTTGAGTTAAAGACAGACAGATGAGGTCTTCTCAGAGTTGTTTCCTATTCTTTACCCTTTCCCCCTCATGATGCTTTTCAGGAACCTTGAGCAAATATAATTTACAGTCACCCTTCTCCTCACTCTCCATTTCTGAGTCAAAATGTTGAAAGTAAAATTGGGATATTTCAGGCAAATGGAGAGCCTAGCTCCAAATTTGTTCCTGAAGCATCACTGAGCAAACTCCTGGAAAGTTCAATGTAGGAAAAAAGGCAGCTGGCTAGTTGTTTTTTTTTTTCTTCTTGTTTTTGTTTCATTTTTAAATTTAGATTTTTTTCTGCTTGAAGTAAAACTTACAGATTTAGGGCCATCCGTGCTTGACTGTTTCCCTTGATTGTGCCCCCTTGTTTCTAGGGACACACTTACCCAGGGCTACTCTTACCTCATGCTGCATTCCAAAATACTTGGGAAGCCTTCACTTGACTGGGTGCTCCTTGCTGCTGCCACTTCTGAAATCTTGGTTCTGTCAAGTACTTCCTACATAGCAAGACTTTGGACAGAGTAGTCTTTGGAAAAACCAGTCTCCTTAAGCCTCAGTTTCTCTGTCTGTAAAATGAGAGGATTGGATCAGGTTGGCTTTGGGAGTTTATTCTAGATTCAAATCTCTGATTCTGTGAGCCTACGACCAGTTTCTCCATCTGTAATATGAGTGGATTATATAAGATGGTCTTAGAGATCCCTTCTTACTCTCAATACATGATTCTCATTGGATTAGATTACCTCTAAGGTCATCTAGTGGTTGTAGCTCTAAATCCATGTTGCTTTGGCAGAGAAATGTATTTCCTTCTGCTTTCTTCCATGGGTAAAAATATTATGAAAAATTCTGAGGCTCTATGGGATAATGGAGAGAAGAGTGGTATTAGTTTCAGGAGATATCTGGGTTGAAATCTTTCTTTTAATGCTAAATAAAGAAGGCAAGGCTAAGAAGAAGTCTATGAGGTAAGGCATGGAATTATGAAAGATACTTTCAGATTTTCCCATGAATGCAGTCATGTTTCAACCTATATTTAACTCTTGATAAAAGGTATGTGGAAAGTGTAGAGAGGGACAAGGGAAGGCTTCTAATCCTAGCCTCTTGATAATAGAAAGGTTTACCATAGCCTTAGTAGATTGGAAAAAGAGACTTGAGGATGGAAACTTGAGGAACACCTATAGTAAGGGGTCAGGAAGAAAGAAGAGATGATCTTCAAAAAAGGAGACAGAGAAAAGGGTAAAAAGAATAGGGTGGATTCTCTGAAGTCAGAGACCAGAGAATATATCCTGTAGGAGCCAGTGATCCTCAAGAGCTAGAGCTACAAAGAAACCAAGAGGAGACAGTCTGAGAAACCCCCCTGGATTTTTGTGATAAGAACATGTGGTGACCTTTTAAAAGAGCAGATGAAGTTGATTGGTAGGGAAGGAAGCCAGATTACAGAATTGAATGTGAGTAGTTGCCAAGGATGGGGAATCACTGAATATACAGGATCATTTATATGCCAGGAGATTGGCAGTAACACAGAGAGAAATGGAAGGGATGGTGTGTAGAAGGTGGAGAGAGAGACAAGGGAAGCTTCTAACCCTAGCCCCTCCTTTTCTCTTTCCTCCTAAGGATTAAGAGGGAGATGAACATCTTTGGAAATATTGAAGGAAACCATCAGAGTTTCAAAGGTTTGAGGATACAAGGGAGGTGGGGAAAGAGAGAGAGAGAGAGAGAAAGAGAGAGAGAGAGAGAGAAAGAGAGAGAGAGAGAGACTGCGAGACAGAGACAAAGAGACAGACAGAGAGACAGGCAGACAGAGAGAAACAGAGGGGAAAGAGAGAGAGAGAGAGAGACAGACAGACAGACATATGGAGGGAGGAAGGCATGGAAAGGGAAAGGGAAAGGGAGAAGGAGAGGGAGAGGAAGGGAAGGAGAGAGAGAAATGGAGAGAGGAATGATTGCTTGGGTAGGATCCTGAAGGAAGGAAGCCAGAGAAGAGGGAAGGGAAAAGATCAGAATGAGGAGGTAAGGATGAGGAATAGCTCTTGCCTAATGTGCTCAATTCAGAGATGCCTTTCTTTGTAGTGAAATATAAATGTGTAAGGAGTAGCACCTATATTTATAGAATCACTATATATAGGAGCTATCAGGATTGTTTGGAAGATCAGACATACTATATATACTTTCCAAATCTTAAAATGCTGTATAAATATTAGTTGTTATTATTATTTTCATCATCATTATTTTTAATTTCACTTAAAGGTATATCTTATTTCCCAGGATTTGAATTGATATACTTGGAATATAAAATAGAATTAATAAAGTAAATCTTCACCAATTTAATACCTGTCTCAGTTATTTAATATCAACATTCATGGGCTCTGTGAGTTTCACTAGTTGAGATGCTGACCCTCTCTTGCTTGAAACAGAATATTTCTTGGATTAAAACAATTCATTAGTAATCGATTCCATTTTTGTTGCTTTTTTTTTCAGGACCCTGCAGGGATCTTTGAATTAGTGGAACTTGTTGGAAATGGAACTTATGGCCAAGTCTATAAGGTAAGATCACAGACATATGACCAAGGTTTATTTTGTATTTCCCTATAGGTGAATATTGACTGCTTGGTGGGATTTATTTGAGCCCACCAATTCCTACAGAATTCATTAAAGTTAATGGGCTCTTGCATCTATAGAGGAGGTGATGGTTATTTCTGGGAAGACACGTAATTGTCTTGAAGTTATTTGGAGGGTTGTCACATGGAAGAAGGATTGGACTTATTCTACATGGTATCATAGGGCAGGATAGGGGGGATAAAGATAATGGAACAGCTTGCTGCTGGGAGATATAGTCAGAGACTTAAGAGTTGTCTCAAAGGGCAGCCTGGATTCCTTGGGGAATGGTAGGTTCTCTCTTATTAGGGATCTCCTAATGGTTGGGCCAGATGGATTCTGATGCCTCTGAGATTTTATAAATAGGGTTTTAACTTCTAATATGATAAGAACACTTATATGATCCAACTGGAAACCACGTCAGTAGATTCCTAAATCTTATATATCATCAGATCTGTAGTTCTCTACTTAGAACAGAGAGAGATAAGCTCAGCACCCACTGCAGTCGAACAGGGGCATTACACTGGAGGTGAATAAGTACCAATACATCCCTAGTGCCATAGGACAATTAAATTAGATGGCAGAATGCCTTCAAGCTGTAGTCTTTAGGAAATTCATTATTTTCTCATTGTCTAACTTGGATTCTATAATTTGACTATTTCTGTTGTTTTTAAATTACTTATTGTGGTATTTCTTCATGACAAATGAAATCTGATTTCAGATTTTGAAACCTCCTTGAGGCTCACTCAGCTCTTGGTGACTCTAATTACTGCCGAAGCAGGTTTTCAAGGGGAATGAAGGCTGCCATCTACTCCAGAGTTTTAAGCTATTAAATAATCAAGGCCAGAAAAGTAGATTTGGTGATGGCCTGCAGCAGAACCTAAATACATTTTGTAAGTAGTGTTAGTAGAAAAACATCCATATTGTGGCCTTCTGTTGAGAGCGAGTTGTATCACTTAGAAAATAAAATTAAAATTTGAGACATTGATAGAGCTCCCATTTCTTGATTCTTTTAAGAAATTGAGTTCAGATTTTATCTGTACTCTGATAGATCTGTGACTTCACTAATATGGTCATTCCCTCCACTGAGACTAATGGTACCCACGGGGGCTTGCATCTCCATTTTGGATGACCCTTATCCATATCTTCTTTTAAGTTTATTGTTTGACTTTCTTTATTTTCCCTTGAAGAGTTAAAGTCTGACTCATTTAATAGAAAATAGAGGAAAATATACATCTTCAGGAAAAAAATCCAAAGTAATTATGATTGTTGCTTCAGTTTGCACTAGATGATTTTCACCTGCTAAAAGAAAATGAACTGACATTACAATAGAAATTTCTAGAAACTGCTTTTCTGTGTTAATTTGGAGGAATTGCCATCCTTTTCCTAACTGGGGAAATGAAACAGCATTTCTTTTTTTTTTTTTTTTAATTATCATTATAGCTTTTTATTGACAGAACATACGCATGGGTGATTTCTCAACACTTTTGTTCCGACTTTTCCTCTCCTTCCCTCCACCCTTTCCCTAGATAGCAGGCAGTCTCATTCATGTTAAACATGAAACAGCATTTCTTATGTACATTCTGACATGAAGTCCCAATAAAAAAAATATCTTCCTGAGTGACTAGGATTCCATTTGCTGCCTGAAATCCTTCCTCTTGTTGATTGAAACGACTTCCTATGGAACCTGGCCTAATTTTAGTATGTGCACTTCAAATGTTCTTCAAAATACATGAATCTGACACTCTTGAGAACCTAATTTTTTGGAAAACACTGGAAATGAACCAGCATAAATGGTTATTTTTCTTGTGGATATAACCAGATGGTGCTGATTTCAAGAAAAATATGTCACCCTTTCTTTAAAAGAAAAAGCCAACCCAATTCAAGGGCTGTTCAAAATTAGCCCGGTTTGAATTAAGAAGCCCTTTGGATGAGAGTTGTTGTATGGGAACAAAAGGAGGGCTGACTTTGGAAACAGAGAGCTCTGGTTCAAATATAGGCTCAATTCTCTGTAAGTTATTGGGTAAGTCATTACATATCTCTGGGCTTCAGTTTCAGTACATTGACCTCCATGCTCCCTGCCAGCTCTTCATCTGATCCCGGGAGCTCTTCATAGCATCTGCTGCAAATTCCCTGTTCCCTCTTGGATTTCCTCTGTCATCCATTAAAATGCATGCTCATCGAGGTCAGGGATGGTGTTTCAGTGCAGTGATTGGCCCTCAATGGGAAATTGTTAGCTGATATCTTGTGTTATAACTGTGGAAACCCTGCTGTTGCTGAGTGGTCACTCAGTGGTAATTTGTAGTTTGGGGAAATAGCTTAGGGTGTTCAGACATTAGGTGACTTACTGAGCCTCACAGGGCTACAAGACAAGACCTCCTGACCGAGACTGTATCTCTATCCACCACATCTCTACTCTGTTTTATATCGGGATGGCCTTCTCAGAATGGGGCTATTTTTGATCAGTAACTAGAACCAGCCTGGTAGATAAATGGAACTTGTTGGAAGGCATTTCCCAGTCCTTTTTATCCAGGCCACACCCAAAAGAGAATCCACTTCACTCCAGGCTTGAGAAGTGGGCATCCAGCCTTTGCCTGAAGCTATATAGGGAGGGGCAGCCAACTAGCTTTCAGGACAATCCTGTTCCACTCTGGAATATCTCTAATTATAAGGCTGTTGTGTCTTTCTATCAAGTCTAGATCTAACTCTTTAGGACTTTGACCCACAAGTTGGAGTTCTGTTTTCAGCAGCCAGTTGAACTCAATCTCTCAAAAGCTGAGCACAGAGAGGGTCACTCAACAAACATGGAATAATAGTTATTGATTGGTTGCTGAAGTAGTCCAATCCTAGAGGAGTATTTAAACCTAACTCTGGAGACTTGGGCTCATGGAACACCTTTTCTTCTTGGCTTTTTTTTTAATTAGGTGGGAATATTTGGGATATGGACTGGGCTGACCAAAGGGACGTTATAGGTACTTAGATTGTATTCCTCCAAGAACTAAAGCTCTTTATCTTATGGAGCCATGTGAGGTATTCATTGGCCAAGTGGTGGTGAACTTATATAACTGATACCCGTTTTGTATAATGTCCAGTTGCTAGGCAACTAGATGTGACTGCATGTATACTATTCAAGCATGGAGACTCCTTCCTGAGTCATCAGAAGTTGTTGAACATCCGGTGGCTGGTTGACTGTGCTGACAATATAATCCGTGCTGGCCATTTGAATAACAGAGCAGATCAGGGCTTGATTGAAGGGGAGCCATTTATCTATAATATATAGTTAGCTACTTGGTTTTGGCCAGCTTTAATAAAAAAGGCCGGTGCACAGAGATCTGAACTTACAGAACAGATAAATTAGGAGGTAGTTATTTGCACAGCAGAGTATACTTACTTCAAGGAACAAAATATCTTTCTGGGATAAAAATGATGTGCATATAGACATTTTGTCATTTGGATTATTTGAAATGCAGCAGATGGGTAGCCTATCTCAATGAATTCTCTGTTGAATCTTCTCCTAAAGCAAATAATAATCCCCAGATTTATCTGTAGAAATCCATATTTTCATATGTCAAGTCATCTTAAAATGAAACATAACTGTCCTAAAGGATTATTGGTTTTATAGAAGAATTCCTTGTTAGAAGCTCTTCTAGGATAGTTAGGGTAGAATTCTGCATATGCGTGAGACTGCTGCATTTTTGTCTCAGTATCTCCTATAACTGGAATACTTTGCACACAGTAGGCACTTTAAAAAGTTGTCCTTACTTTCCAGACATTTTCTTGACAGTTTTACCAACAGTTTTATTGTTTGGATCATATACCATGCCCCAGAGAATCTGAGCCCTTTGTCTTTAGAACTTCCACCATGGTGTTTGTGGTTCTGATCTGTCACCTGACTTACTCTTTCTGCACTAGTCAGGAACCACAGTCAAATCAATTTGGATTTGGTCAAATCAGGAATAATAATAATTCTTGCAGACAATATAAAGTATTTGGGAGTCTGACCACCAAGACAAACCCAGGAACTATATGAATGCAGTTACAAAGCACTTTTTGCCCAAAGAAAGTTAAATATAAACAACTGAAAGATATCAATTGCTCAGAGGTAGGCTGAGGTGATATAATAAAAATGACAATTGTACCTAAATTACTTCCCTTATTCAGTGTCATATTAATCAAACTACCAAAAATTATTTTATAGAGTAGGGGAAAATAAACAAACAAATTTCATCTGGAAGAACAAAAAAATCAAGAATATCAAGGGAATTGATGAAAAAAAAATGCAACAGAAGGTGATCCAGTCATTCCAGATCTAAATCTGTATTATAAAGTGACAATCATCACATCTCTTTGGTATTGGCTTAAGAAATAAAGTAACAGATCAGTGGGATAGGTTAGGAACACAAAACACAATTGTTAATGACCGTAGAAATCTATTGTTTGATAGACTCCAGAGTCTAGTTTAAGTGCTTACTATTTGACAAAAACTGATGGGAAAAAGTGGAAAACAGTATGGTAGAAACTAGACAGAGACCAACAACAAATACACACACATTCCCCCCCAAAATGCAAAATTTATGACCAAACCAGAGATGGAGAACATTATGAAATGCAAAATGAATAATTTTGAGATCATTTAATTTAAAAGTTTTTGCACAAACAAAACCAATGCAACCAAGATTAGGGCAGTAGAAAGATCAGAAACAATTTTTACAGTCAATGTTTCCAATAAAAGCCTCATTTCTAAAATATATAGAGACCAGATTTGCACTCAGGGCTTCCAGATCCAGTGGTCTAAGGCAAAGAAAGAGATAATCTCCAGGAGCAGTCTAGACAGGTTCCAATTGGAGTGCTTTGTATTTTATCCTTGAGGTGATAAGATAATGAACTTCAAATTAAAGAGTATCACTATTTTTATTAATTTTATTAATCATTTCCCAGTCACATTTTAATGTGATTCAAGCCACATTGAAGAATTCAGACTCAAGAGAGGTTTTTTTGTTTGTTTGTTTGTTTTGTTTTGTTTTTGTTTTTGTTTTTGTTTTTTTGGGGGGAGGGAGCCATCTATGTTTTAGATAACAACCATAGCAAGCAAAAAATAAATAATAGTTCATATTTGTGGATCACTTAGTGTGTAGCAGGCACTTAATAGTTTTTATCTCATTCAATCCTCATAATGACCTGGGGAGGTCGGCATTATTATTATTCTCTATTTTATAGAGGAGAAAAGTGAGGGAAATGGGTTAAGTGACTCAACTCAGTCATGATCATGAAGTGGAATGGGTGATGATGAGTTCAAGGGTATAAAAGTCCCCATGTATAGCTGAGTTGCAGTGAAACCATGGATCCTGAGAGTGGAAGAGACTGTTTAACTAAGAGTTTGAATGGTTGAGAGGAATTAAGTGGTTCTGTGTATTAGGTATTTTATTAGAAATGTCCAAGGTTAGCCTATATGATTGTGTGTAGTCAATAGTGAAGATCTTTCCTAGATGTAATTTGTAATTAAGATGCAATAAGGAAAAGATTATTGACTTTGGGAAACAGTTTTTGGGCTGTCTCCTTTCTATGGCCTGCTAGCCATAAGATGCTGGGTGAGTTATTTTCTTTCTCTGAATCACTGTATTTTGGGGTGAAATGGAAAGACTCAGAGGGCCTGAATTTTAATTCTAATTGTGCTTGCTAAAGAGCCTGTGTGATCTTAAGCAAACATCTTACTTTTTCTTTTGAAGCCTCAGTTTCCTAAGTTGTAAAATGAATTGCATGTATGACACATTCTTTTCAACTCTAAATAGCATGAGCTTACAAAGGAGAGTTATAGTATGAGGTGTCTGCTTTCCTGGCCTCACAGGGTTCTTGTGAGTAGTCCAGGAAAGGTTGGCAAAAGCATTCTGGGTAAACTTCAAGGTGCTTCAAGGTGAGCTTCCTTATCCTCAAAATGATTTCCAAAAAGTATCCTCTTAGGAGTAGGTAAGCTCCTTGAGGGCAGAGATTATCTTGTTTTTTCTTAGCTTGTTTTTGTCTCCCCAGGGTGACTACAAAGCAAAATGTTGCCTGTCTGACATGGCTTTGGGAAAATGGTTGTGATAAAATGAAAAAAACTTTGGTTTAGAACCCTTGGGTTCAAATCTCAGCTCTCCATGGTTTAAAAGAAATGATTTTACTTTCTTAGATTTTTATTTCTCATCTATTAAAATGCAGCAATCGGAATTCTACTTCTCTAGCTCTAATTTTATGATCTTACAAGAAATCACGTCTGCTCCCACCCAATTGGCTATTTTTTTAAACTTCTTCCAGACAACCTTCCCTTATAATCTTCCAAAGATCTTCTGCTGTCGTTGGTCCATTTCATTCAATAGATAAGGTCTCAGGATTATTGAAATGTGGGGAATGTCTTAATTGCAACTAGTAAAAATTATAGGAATCCATTTTACTTCTGCTCCTGGGAAAAGAGAAGACTTCATCTTGGAAAACATTCGCTTGGTGGGCTCTCCATTGTAACTGTCCTCGGTAAGGTAGTCTCTAATTGTGGCCTGTGCCTGTGCTGCCCCAAGCTGTGATCCTGTCAGCTCTAATAAATTAAAGCTGAATTAAGCCACAGATCTGTGGAAGGGAGACCCTGACAGGGAGAGCACCTGTGTGGGTGAGAGAATCCACCTTCTCTCTGGCAGGTACTGGTACTTCAAGAGCTGCTGGCAACATAAACCCTGGGGTAGGAGGGATGATTCCATGCTGTTAAAGGTGTTACCAGCCTGAAATATTTCTTCTCACGTTGGCTATAATCCAGGGATCTGGGGGTCAGAGTCACTTTCAGGACTACAAGTATTATTTAGATTGTTCATTCTGACATTCTGAATTTGACCTAGGAGAATTTTTAAAGTTCTTGTTCTCTCTCTTTCTCTGTCTCTCTGTCTCTCTCTCTCTGTCTTTCTCTCCTTCTTTCTCCCTGTCTCTCTGTGTTTCTGTTTTTTTCCTTTCCTTCTCTCTTTTTTATCTCTCTCCCATACATGTTACGCATCCCTTTATATATATACACACACACACACACACACACATATACATATATGTGTATACATACACCATCATATCTGTATACACACATATATTTTCCATCCATAGAATCTAAGCTTCCCAAGGCCAGGGACTATTATATCTTCATTTTGGTGAATCCATTGCTGATGATAGTCCATACTGCATTATGACATGGGCTTACTGAATTGAAACACATTAACTGTGTGATTTTCACAAAGGCCTTTAAACCCTTGGGAAAGCCTGGTTTCACAATCTAGGGACTTAAGTGGGATTTCACAGTTAGGATTTTACTCCCAGAGACAGAACAGTGCAAGTAAAGAGGGAATTCATTCATCTAAATTGAGAATTGAGGAGACATCATTTTCCATATCTGGGAAATGGTTAATGTTGGGAACCTTTAAAATCCCTTCTTACAACACCATTCTATGATTCTTTTCTTCTGTTACAGCTTCAATAAAAATTCTTCTCAGATAGCAAATATCACCTAGAAACAGAATCATGGAAGGAGATTTATTCTAGACTTATAACTCCATGAGGGCAGGGATTATGTCTTAGTCATCAATGTCCTTGCCTAGCAAGGTGCTTAACACAGAGAAAGAGCTCCATGGAGGTTTAGGAGCCAAATTAATGAATGAGTGAATTCTAGTCCTCTCGTTGCCATTCCTTTAAAACTCCTAAGGAAAAGGATATTTGAGGGGGTGCATCCTACCCCCGGAGAAGTTTTAGTTGCATTTCTACTGACTCAAAACCTTCACACATTTCGGTTTTTTCCTCTTAAGTTATAATAGGCACATTTCCTGGATATTTTTCTGACAACAGTGAAATCACATACGAGCCACATATTCCGCACATCTGCCTCCCCATATGTTTGAAATCTCCTAAGATTATTCATTCAAGAGCAGCCTCTGTATGTCAGGTGACTGTCCCAGAGCTAGGATTCTGTAACTCAGCCAACATCCTGGTAACCTTCCACAGTCTTCAGTTTTTCTAATAACTTTTCCTTCTTCCTGGACCAAAGTGGAGACCAATGGCAAGGCTGGAGATCTAAAGTATCATCTCTCAACATATATGAAGTATATGAAAACATAGTGCTAAATTCCAAAGTTGGAGGACCATCAGATTATATGATTTTTTTTTTAACCCATGTAGCTTTAGGCAAATCACATACCCTTCTAGGCTTTGTTATCTCAGTTTCCTCATCTGTAAAAGGAGATGGAGGATGGTTTCTGAAGTCTCTTCTAGTTTAGTATCTTAATAAATAGGTAAATATTTGGGCAGCTACATGGCGCAGTGGATAGAGCACCAGTTCTGAAGTCAGGAGGACCTGAGTTTAAATCTGGCCTTAGACACTTAGCATTTTCTAGCTGTGTGACCCTGGGAAAGTCACTTAACCCCAACTGCCTCAGGAAAAAAAAAGTAAAACAAAATTAAAAAAATAATTTTTTTTAAAAAAATAGGTAAACACTTATGTGTTTATCATTATCGTTATGTGTTATCATTATGAAATGATGGAAGGAGGGAGCAAGACCAATGAAACTACAAATTATTATTTTTTTTTTAAAGAGCCAAGTTTTCTCTCATTATATATGTATGTATATACCTATGCATATATAAACAGATATACACACACATATACATATATATTCAATCATTTTAATTGTCTCTGATTCTTTGTAATCCCATTTGGGGTTGTCTTGGGCAAAGATACTGAAGTGGTTTGCCATTTCCTTCTCCAGCTTATGTTTAACAGATAAGGAAACTGAGGCAGGCAGGTAAGTGACTTGCCCAGGGACAGGTTTAAAAATAACAAAACAGAAGGAAAACTCAGAAGAACAGTGAGAATCTTGAATCCTGCTCCCCATCTCTGTGCAAAGATGTGCGGTGTGAAAGCTGATTAAAGATACTAAAAAATCTACCAAGTGTATACCACCTACCCCAGGCAGGCTGTGTCTTTGGGATGCAGGGAGATTTTAAATTCCTGCCAGGGGGCAAAATTAGGAAGATCTGATGTCAGCTTTGTCCTTGCTGGATGGGAGACTTGGGCCAAATCATCGGTTGTTTCTTCTGGCCTCAGTTTCCCTCTCTGTCCACCGAGGACTTTGGATGAGATTGATAAAGGCTTCCTTCTAGCTCTAACTTTCTGGGACTCAGTCATTTTAAATTTTGGCATTAGGAGGCCCATGGGAGCCTCTACTAGTAATAATGCAAAACGCTCACGACACTAATTGTTTTACTAAATGGTTCTTTTTAGTTGTAATCTACAAAAGACAGAACTGGGGATGACAGTTAGGTAATTAGTCACTGATTTCTTAGCCAAGTGGAGAAAAGTTATTATACAACACACCAAATCATTATTTCCCAAGAGGATCATTCCCACCAATAAGAGGACTATCAAATGTAGAAATCTTTGCTTTCTAAAAAGGAACAGCGACAGCAGAAGGAGGAGCATTTTATGGGCGGGCCAGAGATTTGGCCTTTAAACTTCTATCACCACATCCTCCTGTGCCTGAGCTTCTTCCAAAATACAGGCTTCGGACCTCCCAATCATTCTTAAAGTCTCCCCTCTCCACCCCGCCCCAAATCTCACTTCCTAGGGGAAGCCTTCCCCACTCCCTCTTCATTCCAGTATTTTCCTCTGTTAATTATTTCCTGTTTATCCTGTATAGGTTGCTTTGTATATATTTCTCTGCATGTCTCCCCCAGTGGATTGTAAGCTCTTTAAGGGCAGGGCATATATTTTGCCTCTTTTTTTTTGTATTTTGGCACAATGTCTAGCACATAGTAGGTACTTGTTATCATTGTTGTTTAGTTATTTCAACTCTTCGTGACCCCTTTGGGGTTTTCTTGCTAGAAATACTGGAATCATTTTGCCATTTCCTCTTCCACCTCATTTTTCAGATGAGTATACTGAGGCAAACAGGCTTAAGTGACTTGCTCAGGGTCACACAGCTTAGAAATAAAACTCATATCCTTGGAACTCCAGACCCAATGTTCTATTTACTAGGTTATTTCACTGCCCCTAGAATATGCTCAATAAATGTTTATTAATTATTTCCTTAAATATAATTATTGTATATCCTGAAATGTCATCACCACTGCTATTACTTGTTTTGCAGCCCTTTCTTTGACTCTTTTTTTTCATATTCAAATCAAACCCCAGACTAGATGATTACAAATTCAGGGGGAGGAGGGGAGAAGAGCCTTCAAATGAGGGCATAGGACCAAGGGATCCATCTGCAAAGTCTCCTTCAGCTTTCCATGTAATTCTAACCCAGTCACATAGCCGACAGGCTGATGTGGGTGGTAGCTGAGTGGGGAGACTGTTTCTTTTTATGTCATGGTTTCTGAAAGACAAAAAAATGCATCGCAAATTTCCTTCAAAAGTCAGTACCATCCAGCTGTGCTTCGCTCAGTCATCCCGTCATCTCTTTAGTGAGAGTGTGCCTTCAGCCTGAGAAGATGGCTGAGAAGAGTAGTGTAATGGGAAGCCCTGTCGTTTCAATCAGCAAAACCCAGCCTCTTGAATTTGTAGTCTGACTGTGACAGTTGTGACCCAGCCAAATTGTTGTACCTTAGTTTCCTCATCTGTAAAATGGGAACAAAACTTGTTTATAATCCTTATCTCATAGGGCTGTAATGAGGGCGAGCCAAGAGGATGTGGTCAGTACCTTAAATGCTTTTTAACATGATCCAGTTTTATTCAGACTCCCTTCCTTATAACTGTAGACATTTGTGCAACAGGTAAGGTAGGTAAGGTTGTACCTGCTTCTGGAAGTGAAATCAGAGGGCCTGTGTTCGAATCTTGGCTCTGTACCCATCTATTTGACCTCCTCTGGCATTTAGGATCCTTATCTATAAATTGATTGCTTAGTATTTTCCCTAGCACATAGTAGGCACTTAAATGCTTTTTGGCTGACAGCCTAGAAGACCTCCCAGGTCTCTTTACTATCTAAAGAGAACTGAAAATTGGCTAGCTGGACTAATGGACAAATAATAATTTGGGGAGAATGGAAAGACCCACTGGCTCCCAGTGGGAGCTTACGAGCAACATCATTCTCATAGGGTTGTGAAGTCGAGTGACTCCATGTATATGAAACAATATTTGTCAGCTGCTGTTAATGCTATTGAAAGTGGCCCTTCCTACTGTGTTTAGTGGTGGGATTCTTACACTAAAGACTGCTTATTCCCTGGCCCCCAGATTGTAGATAGACCTTGGTGGGGAAAATATATACCTTTATTTCAAGCTAATTGGTTTCTTTTGCAATCTATGTATTTTAAACATTTAAAAACATAATTCCGGGAAGGAGTTTCTCAGCTTCATCAGACTGCCAAAGGGATCCTTATCAGAAAAATGGTGGAAAAACTCTAGCTTAGAGGGTAGACAGTCAGGAAAGATTGGGTTCCAGCCTTGCATCTAATCTACCTTGGATGTATAAATAAAGTCCCTTTTCAGTGCTCCAGGCAACCTTCTATGATTATAAGCTTCAGAGCAATGTTGATCCATATTGAAGGAGAGAGTTTTTTTTTTTTTTGGTGGTGAGATCCTTACACCAGCAAAAACATAGATTGGGACAAAAAGAGATGTTAAGATTATGATTATTGTTATCTATTGTTTGGTTTTGGTCCTAGTTCACGGAAATTTTCTTGGTCTGATTGGTAAGGGTAATCAGCCTGTGTCAGAAAGGAAAGTGATATAGGAAACCCCAGTTCCAGATCATTGAATCTCTCCGTAAACAAATGATGCAATGGACCATTGACCATTAGTGACAGTGAGAGTTACCTGCATCTATCATTTCAGTTACCCGTGAGTCCCAGGAGAGGCACCTTTGTTTCTTTCTATAGATTACAGATGCAGAGCACTGTGAACTTAAGGCATCAGTATGGGTAAATGGAACAGGGTCTTTGTCAGCTAGAAAGGTAGTAACGAATTTTACCCAGTTTTTTAAAAAAAAATCATCATTCCAGGCTAAGTGGTACAGTGAATAGCCACATAACTGCTGACTGTCCAAGTTTTCTCTTCTGTACAATGGGGAGAATGATACCACCTATCTTTTGGCACTGGGCTTGGAGGAAGACAGAAGATCTGAGTTCAAAACCCAGCCTCAGATGCTAGAACAAGTCACTTAAATTATGCCTGCCTCAGTTTCCTTATCTGTAAAATAAAGATAATAGAAACACCTATTTTCCAAAATTGCTGTAAAGATCAAATGAAATACTATTTTTATGACACTTAACATAGTGCCTGGCATAAAGTAGGTATACTATATAAATGTTTATTCCATTTCCTATGATTTCCTAGATTAAAATATCATTATCTTGCCATCACTTCCATATATGTATTTTCAACCTCAATATAATGTTTATAAATACCTTCAGGTCAGGGACTGTCTCATTTTTGTATCTCTGCAGATTAGCCCAACACTTGGCAGGTAATAAGTGCCCAATAAATGCCATCCATCCATCCATTCATTCATTTTTCTGTGCCTTGACTGGGCTCACAGACAGCAGAGAATGGCTCTGAACCCTAGTCCTCTGACTTCCATCCCTAAGGCTTTTCCTTGCCCACCATTATTACTCTCCTGAAGGGCTTTCTGAACCTTGGAAGACTGGTACCTTACAAAAGAATGTTTTGTTTCCCAAGCAGCTGGTACATCTAATTCTACTTAATCTCTTTTGAAAAACACACAGAGGCAGCCAGCCCAGTACCCAGAGGAAGCAGCCCACGCTCCTCTCTCTCTCTGGCTCTCCATGGCCGTCACGGGGGAGGAGAATCTCAGGAAGGCTTAGTTGCCCGAGTTCCTAAAAGGGCAGATGTGGCCCAGCTTTCTGTAACCTGAGACCGGTGATTATACAGTGAGACAGGGAGAAGAGATGAGGAAAAGAGGAGCCTGCACGAGGGCCAACCTGCTTAAGCAATGATTTATGAGGCAGAAGGAGAAGGCTTCTGCCTTGGTCCTCTATTTTATCTTTTGCTTAGGACAAAAAGCACCAGATGAATACCTGTCATTAATCATCTAAGCGCGTGTGACATGAATTCAAGGTGGGATCCAGTGGCCAGGGTTGATGGAGGTGGTAGAAAAATATCTTCTGCCTGCAAATTGGTTTTTTCGTCCATAAACACAATAGGCTTTTGAGTGTCCAGTCATGTTGATTTCTAATTCCCTCATCCTAACCTGTGTTTCCTGACATGCTGATTGAACAACGTGAAGGGGGAGCCAAATTTCCATTCAAAGCCACTGCCGTGGGAAGATTTAGAATAATGATGGCGGGCTGGATGCAAGAGAGTAAAGGAGAGGAGCGTTCTCCTGTCCCTTCCCAGTAAGCTACACTGGCAGCTGTGTGACCTTGAGAAAGCCACCTAATTGCTGACTGCCCAACTTTCTTCTTCTGTACAATGGGATGAATGACACTACCTACCTTCCAGACTTTCATGTGTTTCAAAGGAGATATCATCTGTAAAGTACTTAGCAAGCCTCAAAGGTCTTCTATAAACACTTGCAGTTCTTTGTTGGGTCCCCCATTCCTCACTACTGCAAAGAAGGAGGAACAGAATCTTCTTCTAACCCTCCTTCGGAACCAGACTTGGCCATTATCAATATAGTTGTGGACAGTCACTTACCTGTATGTTGTTTTTCTGGTGTTGCATTCTTGTTTCTATGTCAATTCATGAGTCTTCAAGAGATCATATTCATCATTATAGGTTTTTACATTGCGATAATATTCCATTACATTTAAGTACCACAAATTGTTTGGCCATCCCTACTTAGATGGACATGGACTTCATTTAAAGTTCTTTGCTGCTAACAGAGGAGTATAGTAAGAATCTGATCAATTCTTGTTGATTGACCATTGGCCATTCCCACTTTGATGGACATGGACTTCATTTAAAGTTCTTTGCTGCTAACAAAGGAGTATAGTAAGAATCTGATCAATTCTTGTTGATTGACCATTGGCCATTTCCACATTGATGGGCATCGACTTCATTTAAAATTATTTGCTGCTAGCAGAGGAATATAGTAAGAATCTGATTATTTCTTGTTGATTGACCAATTGACTGTGGTCTCAATGGCATCTTTCTTTTTTTCAGTACCCTTTCAGGATATGGCAGGCAGAAGGATCTCTGTCAAAGTGCATCCTCCATTCTTTGCTGTTTTTTTCTTCGTTTAAAAATTAATTTTTTTTCTGGTGAACACAAATCTATTTTCTCCTGCATTCACTCCCTTCATTTGAAACAAAAGAAAAGAAAACAAAATCCCCATAACAAATATGCAGTATTAAATAAAACAAATTTCTGTACTGCCCATGTCCAAAATTATATAGGTTTCATGCTGGATCTCGAACCCTTGCCTCTATCAAGAGAGAGAGAGAGCATGCTTTATCTTCAGTACTTTGAAATTGTATGCTGGTTACTTGATTAGAGTTATGAAGTCTTTGAAAATTTTATTTATAATATTATCATTAATATAAATGGTTTTCAGGTTCTTTTCCCTTCCATTCACTCTTTTTTTTAATGTTAGTCTTTTATTTATTTACTTTTTTTTCAACTTCTAAGAGTTTTTATTTTTCTCAGATTCTGCATGAAAATAGAAAGTATTCTGTGAGATAGGAAATCTAATATCAAATCTAATAATTTCAAAATCAATGGTTTGATTTTTTTTCTCTCTCTAGCCTTTTCTTTTCTTTTCTTTTTTTAAATTTTTATTTAATAATTACTTTATATTGACAGAATCCATGCCAGGGTAATTTTTTTTTTTACAACATTATCCTTTGCACTTGTTTCTGTTCCAATTTTTTTCCCCTCCCTCCCTCCACCCCCTCCCCTAGATGGCAAGCAGTCCTTTATATGTTGGATATGTTGCAGTATATCCTAGATACAATATATGTTTGCAGAACTGAACAGTTCTCTTGTTGCATAGGGAGAATTGGATTCAGAGGGTATAAATAACCCGGGAAGAAAAACAAAAATGTAGATAGTTCACATTCGTTTCCCAGTGTTCTTTCTTTGGTGTAGCTGCTTTTGTCCGTCATTTATCAATTGAAACTCAGTTAAGTCTCTTTGTCAAAGAAATCCACTTCCATCAAAATATGTCCTCATACAATATCGTTGTCGAAGTGTATAATGATCTCCTGGTTCTGCTCATCTCACTTAGCATCAGTTCATGTAAGTCTCACCAGTCCTCTCTGTATTCATCCTGCTGGTCATTTCTTACAGAACAATAATATTCCATAACATTCATATACCACAATTTACCCAGCCATTCTCCAATTGATGGGCATCCATTCATTTTCCAGTTTCTAGCCACTACAAATAGGGCTGCCACAAACATTTTGGCACATACAGGTCCCTTTCCCTTCTTTAGTATTTCTTTGGGATATAAGCCCAATAGAAACACTGCTGGATCAAAGGGTATGCACAATTTGATAATTTTTTGGGCATAATTCCAGATTGCTCTCCAGAATGGTTGGATTCGTTCACAACTCCACCAACAATGCATCAGTGTCCCAGTTTTTCCGCATCCCCTCCAACATTCATCATTATTTTTTCCTGTCATCTTAGCCAATCTGACAGGTGTGTAGTGGTATCTCAGAGTTGTCTTAATTTGCATTTCTCTGATCAATAATGATTTGGAACACTCTTTCATATGAGTGGTAATAGTTTCAATTTCATCCTCTGAAAATTGTCTGTTCATATCCTTTGACCATTTATCAATTGGAGAATGGCTTGATTTCTTATAAATTTGAGTCAGTTTTCTATATATTTTGGAAATGAGGCCTTTATCAGAACCTTTAACTGTGAAGATGTTTTCCCAGTTTGTTGCTTCCCTTCTAATCTTGTTTGCATTAGTTTTGTTTGTACAAAGGCTTTTTAATTTGATGTAATCAAAATTTTCTATTTTGTGATCAGTAATGGTCTCTAGTTCATCTTTGGTCGCAAATTTCTTTCTCCTCCGCAAGTCTGAGAGATAAACTATTCTATGTTCCTCTAATTTATTTATAATCTCGTTCTTTATGCCTAGGTCATGGACCCATTTTGATCTTATCTTGGTATATGGTGTTAAGTGTGGGTCCATGCCTAATTTCTGCCATACTAATTTCCAATTATCTCAGCAGTTTTTATCAAATAATGAATTCTTTTCCCAGAAGTTAGGGGCTTTGGGTTTGTCAAACACTAGATTGCTATGGTTGACTATTCTGTCTTGTGAACCTAACCTTTTCCACTGATCCACTAATCTATTTCTTAGCCAATACCAAATGGTTTTGGTGACTGCTGCTTTATAATATAATTTTAGATCAGGTACAGCTAGGCCACCTTCATTTGATTTTTTTTTTCATTAATTCCCTTGAGATTCTCGACTTTTTATTGTTCCATATGAATTTTGTTGTTATTTTTTCTAGATCATTAAAATATTTTCTTGGAAGTCTGATTGGTATAACACTAAATAAATAGATTAGTTTAGGGAGTATTGTCATCTTTATTATGTTCGCTCGGCCGATCCAAGAGCACTTAATATTTTTCCAATTATTTAAGTCTGACTTTATTTGTGTGGAGACTTTTTTTATAATTTTGCTCATTTAATTCCTGACTTTCCTTTGGTAGATAGATTCCCAAATATTTTATGGTTTCAACAGTTATTCTGAATGGAATTTCTCTTTGTATCTCTTGCTGTTGGGTTTTGTTGGTGATGTATAAAAATGCTGAGGATTTATGGGGATTTATTTTGTAGCCAGCTACTTTGCTAAAATTATGAATTATTTTTAATAGGTTTTTAGTAGAATCTCTGGGGTTCTCTAGGTATACCATCATATCATCTGCAAAGAGTGATAGTTTGGTTTCCTCATTGCCTACTCTAGTTCCTTTAATATCTTTCTCGACTCTTATTACCGAGGCTAGTGTTTCTAATATGATATTAAATAATAATGGTGATAGTGGGCAACCTTGCTTCTCTCCAGATCTTACTGGGAAAGGTTCCAGTTTTTCCCTATTGCATATGATGCTTACTGATGGTTTTAAATAGATGCTCCTGACTATTTTAAGGAAAAGTCCATTTATTTCTATGCTCTCAAGTGTTTTTATTAGAATGGATGTTGGATTTTATCAAATGCTTTTTCTGCATCTCTTGAGATGATCATATGGTTTTTGTTTGTTTGGTTATTGATATAGTCAATTATGCTAATAGTTTTCCTAATATTGAACCAGCCCTGCATTCCTGGTATAAATCCTACTTGGTCATAGTGTATTATCCTATTTATTTACTTTTTAATAATAGCTTTTCATAGCTATTGCATGAATAGTTTTCAACATTCATCCTTGCAAAACCTTATGTTACAAATTCTTTCTCCCTCCCTTCCTCTCACCCCCTTGCCTAGACAGCAGGTAACCCAATAATATGTGCAATCTTTCTATAGATTTTCCACATTTACACTGCACAAGAAAAATCAGATCAAAAAGGGGGAAACTGAGAAAGAAAAGAAAAAGCAAGCAAGCAAACAACAACAAAAAAGGTGCAAATACTATGTTGTGATCCACATTCAGTCCTCATACTCCTCTCACTGGATGACTCTTTCCATTACAAGTCCATTGGAACTGGCCTGAATCAACTCATTTTTGAAAAGTGCGAAGTCCATCAGAGTTGATCATCAATGTGGCTGTGTATAATGTTCTCTTGGTTCTGCTCATTTCATTCAGCATCAATTCACGTAAGTCTCTCTAGGCCCTTCTGAAATCATCCTGCTGATCATTTCTTATAGAACAATAGTATTCCGTAACGTTCATATACCATAACTTAATTCAGCCATTCTCCAACTGATGGGCATCCATTTCCAGTTCCTTGCCATTACAAAAAAGGGCTGCTACAAATATTTTTGCACATGTGGGTCTTTTTTCTCTTTTTTATGATCTCTTTGCTTCCCTTCATTCTTAAAAGCATTTTATTTTCTCTGAATTCTAATAATATGTATTGTTGCTGGGAAAGCCAATCCTCATTCAGAATACACTGATTTGTGACAGACTTTAGGTAGCAGTCTGACTTTTTCTTTTTTGCATATACTCTCCTAAAAATTCATTATGTATTTATCTTTAACATTAATTTTAAAAGTTTGAGTTTGGAATTCTCTCCTTCCACCCATCGAAAAAGCAAGTTGTGATAAGAGTTATACATGTGAGATTATGCAAAATATATTTCCGTGTTAGCCATATTGCAAAAAAAAAGTGAGAATAAATTATGCTTCAATTTGCATTCAGACTCCATCAGTTCTTTCTCTATAAGTAAATAGCATTTGTCATCATGAGACTTTTGGAATTATCTTGGATCACTCTATTGATCAGAGTAGCTAAGTCATTCACAGTTACAATGTTGCTATTACTGTGTACAATGTTTTCCTGGTTCTGCTCGCTGCACTTTGCAGTAGTTTATGTGAGTCTTCCCAGGCAACTTGACCTTTTCAGGTGTGCAGATATTGTCTCATAATTCCTGACAGTAAAACCACAAGCTGAATCAAAACTTTTACTGATTTTTTACTGATTGGCAAACTAAATCACAGACTTCATTTTTTGTGAATCAGTTTTTGTATAATAGAAAGAGACATGGAGTGAACAGGACTTGGGTTCAGATCCTAGCTCTGTTATTTATTACCTGTGTGGCCTAGAAATTGATCTTCTGATTCTGAATTTTATGAAAGGGAAGTCACTGAACACTTATTAAGTGCTTATATACCATGCACCTAGGATACCAAAAAAATGGCAAAAAGCCATGGTCGATGCTCTCAAGGACTTTATAATTTGATGGGGAAGATGACATGTAAACAAATTATGAACATATAATATCTCTCTTCTACTTCCATAGTTTTTCAGACATATATGTATGTGTGTGTGTATGTACACACATACACACACACATATATATGTATATGTGTATACACACACATAATAGACCAGAAGAAATTCCCTAGGAGAAGGAAGCATTAGAATTAAGAAAGCTGGGAATAGTTTCTTGTTGGTGGTAAGATTTTAGTTGCAATTTTAGGTGAGATTTTAGTCAGCTAGGTGTCTTAGTTCTAGGCCTTTAGCAAATATTATTCATGAATCATCACACAACATAAAGAAACCAGACTAGATATCTTAATTCAGTTTTGGATTTAACAGTATCATGGCTATTTAATTTGCTCATCAATAGAGAAATTTGCAGATTTTCAAATATAGCTGTTCTCATGAGTCCTAACCTGAAATAATTTTGTAAAAATGATAGTGATGATAATATTACCTAGAATGGTGATATCACATTAAGGTTTCCAAACTGATTTACAAATATTATTTTATTTGATACTCACAAAAATTTTGTGTGGTAAGTATTAATATTATCTCTTTTTTACAGATGAGGAAAGCAAGACTCAGAAAAGTTAAGGAATTTACTTAGGGCCTCCTAGCTAATCAATGTCTTCCTGTCTCCAAGTCCTCTTGTCACATAAGTAGCTGTTAATGGAGGAATAATGATAATGATGATGATACCACTGAATTTGGGGACCTGTGATTTCATCAGTATGGCTGCTCTCCATCAGCTTAAATTATAACTCCCACTATGGCACAGATGTTAATGAGTTGCTGTGACCACATATTATTCAAAAATTGGGACTAACTTTCTGATGAAGAGCCCTTCTAAGTAACTGGGTCTGTTCTTGGGTGACAGGTTTACATTCTCTGATTGGCTTTATCCAGAAAGCCCTTTGAGCTGGATGAGACCAGTGGCTTTCAGGAAACCAGGGCTGTCTCCACAACATGGTCTAGGAACAGGAATTTGAACCCAGAGAGTTTTGATCCGAGCAATCAAAAATTATTTAGAAGTGATTGGGCACAGTCAACAAATAGATCCTGTGCAAGTCACTGGGAATGAATGCTCAGGTAGATAAGAAGCTGGGTTCCTCTCAAAGAGCTTACATTCTATCCAGGGAGTCAACATGTACCCAAATCTGTATTTTCAAAATTGATACAAGATGATTTGTGGGAAAAGGGCATTATCTGGTAGGATAGGGAGAATAATGGGAAAAGGCTTCATATGGGAAGTGGTATCAGTATTTCTTGAGGGAATGAGGCTCTCTAAGAGGTGAAGGAATGGAGGGAAGTTCTTTGCAGAAATAGAGGACAGCTAGAAGCTTTGTTCCCTGTGTTACCTGTAGGAAACTCAATGGCTTTCTTGGGGCCTCAATTTCCCATCAAAGATCATTAAAGGGCCCCCTAAACTTGTCTTTTGAGTTGCCATATTTTCCACTTGAAGATCTGTTAAAAACCTCACCTTAAGAAGACCAAGATCTCCCACAGCATCCTGGGTCATTTCCAGTCATCCTGATCTATATCTGGCACTGGACCCAGATGGTTCTGGAGGAAAAGGTGAGGCTGGTGACTTTACACAGCCCTCCTTCAGGGAAATCCAATCCATGTGCATGTCATGACATCACCTCCTTGATCTTCTGTTTGTCTTTGAAAATGAAGGACAAATAGCCACCTGTAAAATGAGAGGCTTGGATTGGATGGTCTCTAAAGTAAGGACTCCTTTAATTCTGCATCCTGTGAATGGTAATAATAATATACTTGTATAGCAGTTTCTAGTTTACAAAATGCTATCTTTTTATCTTTTCAACAACCCGTTGAGCTGGTATTTAGAAAGGGAAAGTGGTGGGTTAATTTTGCCTGCTCTTAAATGAATGTCACTGTGCTGTTTAGAAATGAGATAAAGAAAATGGAATATCTGTTCCAGAATTCTTAGAAAATAATCCTGAATTGAGGGGGTCATCTTTTATAACTGACCCACAATTGTTCCCATTTTCTTCAGCTACTCCCTTTTATCACTAATGGAATCCCCCCACTTCTAACTCAAATCTTTGAATCACTTCTGTCTTGGTGAATGCTTCTAACAAATGACTCATCTTTGGTCCATGGTTTCTTCTCAGACAGACAAGGGGGAGGAAGTTCTCCTATTTATAGCTATTTCTCTTTCCATCTGCTCAATTCTTCTCAGGTCTTTTACATGATCAAAATCATAGAATTTGTGAGTTGAAAAGGACCCCAGTAGCCAAATGATCTTTCCTGTACAGAGAATAGTAAAATCAACAAGTGATTGTCCAACATCTGCTTGGAAATCTTCAAGGAAAGAGGAATCAACATCAATTCAATTAATTTCACTTCAATTGAATAGATTCTTATTGATCATGGGTTAGTCGCAGGGCACTATAGTAAGCATTAAGATTCATAGACAAAAAGCAACACAGAGATGCTTGGTCTCAAGAAGCTGACACTTTTCTGAGGGAAAACAACATGTCAAGAGATGAGTAAATATAAAGAATAAAAAGTAAGTAGAAATTATTTTCAAAAGCAAGAGAAGACTATTTTTACTGTGCACTCTTAAAAATAATAAAATGATATTTTCCACTTGAATTCAAACTTTTCACTAATTCTCACTGGTGTTTTCCCAAACTAGATCACAATGATGAGTTTATTATGTTTTAAAGATTCATTTGCCCAAGGATGGGGCATCCTGGAAATTATGAAATCACTAACTGTTTGTCCTTCTGATCAATAAAAAAGTCTGCATTTAGTTTATAAATAGACCTATCTTTTCAAATGACTTATATGAAGAAGGTAGAAAGTAAGTTTTAATTGCAGGCCTGGAAAGGTTCCCCACTCCCCTCTTTTTCCATCCCAAAACTTCCCTCCCACTTTTGGTTGGTTTTCTGGATCCCAAAAATACAAAAAAATAAAATAAAATAAAATAAAGACTTACATGCAAATTATCATTGAGGGCAGATGTAAGTTTTACTGATGTAAGTTAATGTCTAGGACTTTCCCAATTCTTATAGGCCACATGTGGTGATCACTTATGATATTGATCATCCTAAAGCCTTCAACGATTCTTAAGAGATTTCCTTTCCTTTCTTTTCTTTTTTTTTAGAAAGTAATCTCCAAAAAACTTAACTAAAATAGAAGGGGGAGACTAAATAAAATCTAATATTACCTCATTGAAGAAGTGGTGTGGTACAATGGAAAAACCAAAGAATTTGTTGTCCTAGCACCTTGGTCTATGTCCTGGTCACTCACCTGGGAACTTCATTTTTGTCACCTGAAAAGTGAGGGAGCTGGTTTTAGGGATCTCTAAGATACTTTCCAGTGCTCTGTTTGAAATACTCTGATTAAAGCTACTTAGGAGTCAATCAGTTATTAATTGCTTACTATATGCTAGACATTTGTCAGATACAAAAAAAAAAAAAAGAACAAAAAGGTTCCTGCCCTCATAATGCTTATATTCTAATAGGAGAGACAATTTTAAACACAGTACACATAAGATATAAATGAAGGTAATTTTAGAGGGGAAAGTACTCAGAATTAAGGAGGGGGTTTCTTGAAAATGGTGGGGTTTGAGATGAGACTTAAAGGAAGTCAGCAGAGTGAAAAGGCAGAGATGAGCAAAGAGAATATCCCATGTATAGGGTACAGTGAGTAGGAATGTACACCCATTGAAGAGTTGGGCTCTGCATGAATGGAACAGGAAGCGGACACTGGTACAGTGAATGCTTGGAGAGGGAGCTGAATATAAGAAAAGGAGAAATGTAGAAATGGGAAGGTTGTGAAGAACTTTAAATGTCCAGCAAAGACTTTTTATTTGATACTGGAGCTAAGAGAAGGCCACTGTATTGGGTTAGCTGCTAACATGACCAGATTTAAACAGCTTAGGCGGTTGGATTGGAATGGGGAAAGAATTGAGTCAGAACAGCCAGGGAAGATCCAGAAAGGTTCAAATCCCACCACTGGACCATGTGATTCTAAGCAAGTCTGCCCTGAGCAAGCCTGAAGACTATAAATCTATACTTTAAGACTATAAGAATCTTATAGGCTTAGAACACCCTTAGAGAAGACATCGACTCATTGGAAAAGTGAGTTTTCTCTTCTGTATATTCTTCTACAAATGAAATTACAGATCCATTCATATATACAGGGTATTACAGAAATATTAGTAGCTTTAAACTGGACTAGAACTTTTGGGACTCTGTGTGTGTATATAGTCATATATACATACATACATTTATACAATGCATCTATACATACATATGTGTGTGTGTATGTATATATGTATGTGTGTGTATATCTATATCTATATCTATATCTTTAAGTTATCTCTCTTATCCTGAAGTTGATCACTGGCTCAAAAGATAAGAAAATATGGCTTCCTTTGATGCAGTATATTAAAACTACTCAACTATTCAGCAATTGCTTATTTACTAAACTATGTACTTGACTTGAAAGCTGGAGACTAAACCAAAAGACTGTTTCTTAGGAATCAAGAAGGCATGTGTTAGAGGTGTCAGGGGGTGTTTAGACTGGGAAAGTTGCCCAAAACATGCTGTTGGACACTCCTGAGCTTTGCTAGTTTCCTAGGGAAGATGGCAGGTACCAAGATACAGCCGATTTGCATGCTGTGTTTCCAAGGCAATAAATTCAAGAGACAATCATGAAACACCTACTGTGTGCAGAGTTTGGGGATAAGCTCTGGGGAGTACAAAATTGAGAACAGAATTACTGTTCTTTGCAGATTTGCAATTGAATGGGACTTATGTGAAAGGGACAGGAGAATGCATGTGATAAGTGCAAACATTCTGGTAGTTTGTGGGGCCTAACAGACTGTGTGCTGGAGGCAGTCTCCTTCTCTGGCATCAGTTTTGATGTCTGCTATATAGACTGAAGGTTTGCTTGAGTGAAGGTAGTTTGAAACTCCATTGAAATAACGGTTCCTTTCCTGTTCTGTGTCATGATTTGGATTCTCTTCCCTGTTCTCTCCCACTTTTGAATTATGAAGATGGAGAAAACTTAGTATTTTTTCTAAATTATCTTCCTTTAAGAATCTTCAGATCTTGAACCCTAAAATCTTTTTTTCATTGTAGAGTCCAGCTCAGGTAGATAGATAGGTTATGTCTGTTCCAAGTTCAGAGGTAAGATCAAAATGCTTAATGGAAAACTGGGAAGAATAATGTACTCAGTGATCTACAACTCAGATTTGTGCTTTTGATCTTCTGGATATTCATGGAACCTTTCTAAAATTCATTCATCATTCATAATGCCCCAAATACATGATGTAGAAGAAAGAAGAACCAATGGAACTGGGGTCAAGTCCTACACTAGAACCTGAGTCATCTCAAACCGAACTTTTCTTTCTGAACCTCAGTTTTCTCATGTGTCAAATTAGATCATTTCTCATGAGCTTGTGAATTCTGAATTAGAAACATTTTTATGATGGAGAAGATTTCTGTGTCTTTTGCAAGAAATATTCAGCAATCAAAAATTGTATGAATAATATGCACGCATAGGGATATATACATCCAAAGGCACATGTAGCTATAGAACAACCTCAATCAGATAAATACTTGGGAAACAAGTTTCTAAGGAGAGCCTGTAGCAAGTTTGCAGGTGGCCAAGACTTGACTACCTTAAGTGCCATCCTTTGATTTATTTTAGGTGAAAATTAGTTTTAGATTTTTCAGATGTTGTTATTCAGTCATATCCAACTCTTCATGACTTGGCAAAGATCCAGGTCATTTTTACAGATAAAGAAACTGAGGCTAACAGGGTTAAGTGACTTGCCCAGACAACTAAGAAGTGGCCAGCTCTGAACCCAAGAAGGTGATAAGTCTTCCTGACTCTAAACCCAGCGCTCTATCCACATCGCGTGGCTGTCCTGTTTCACCCATTAGATCACATATGATGCTACCACTTAACCTGTCTGGGTCTTAGTTTTCTCCTCTTAGCCCAATTTCAGTTACATCTGTTGCTGACAAAGAAAATATTAAGCACTTAATGTATACCAGGCATTATTCCAACTCCTGGAAATGCACATAAAAGCTGAAAGATATCCCTTGCCCTCAATGAGCTTACATTGTAATAGTGTGGGAAACCACCACATAAAAGGAAGCTGAAAAGAAGGAGGAGGATGATAAAGTCCAGGAGACTAGCCTGAAGATGAATGAATGACTTGGGTCACCTTCATTAAAATGGGGATTTGGGGATGAACCAGCCAGATGGGAGGAAGAGACTGAATGGGGCAGTCCATTCCATTATGGGAAGACCAAGAAAAGTGTAAATTTAGAGAGGTTTCTGTGGTACCATGGAGATCTAGAGAGTAAGGAAGCAGCCTGGAAAGGAAGGGGAGAGATCCCATAAGTTATGGGCTCTCTAGAGTAGTTTTGACTATTCTCCATTATTGCCTTATGCCCTGGCTTGCACACCTGACCCCCTAGAAATGTGATTTCTTTTAGATGAAAATTAGTTTAAAATTTTTCAGATGTGGTTATTCAATCATATCCAACTCTGCATGACTTGGCTTATTTGCTATTCCCTAAATGCAGAGGCTATTTCTGCCGTCTATACCATTACATGGGCTGTCCCTATCCCTTAGATGGACATTTATCTATTCCATCCTCCCCTTATATTCTTAGACTCTGCAGGCTTTAGTTTAGGAGCTACCTCTGGCAGGCAGCCTGTTCTAAATTCCTGTGATTCTTACTGTTATCTCTCTCTGAAAATTCCTTTGTACATTTTTATCTTTGTTGTTATATCCCTAATCCCCATCCCCAGTTCCTTTAGATTAGGGGCTGTTTTTCACTTAAAAAAAAACTCTCTTAGCAGTCCACCTCATATTTAGTAGGTGCATAATAAATGCACATAGAATAAATTGGAACAATTTCCAAGCATGGAGACATGTAATTAATTTTGCAGCAACCTTGCTTGTTCAGCCTTCCCTCTGAAGTGTAATTAGAAGGAAAGGGCCATTTCTCATGCGTGACTGGCAGAAGAAGGGTCATTCCATTGCTTCACAGGCACCTCGAGCTGGGGTGACAGACACAACACAGACACATCTGTCACATTAGTCTGTGTGAACTGGTGATTTTTTTCCACTTTGTGGTCCTCAAGAATAGAAAAATAACCAAAACAACTAAACAACAATTTTACCCCATAATTTTTCTACTCCTCCATATTTGGAATCCTTCCAAGAGTAAAATACAATAAATATAGATTTTCCGGTGCCCCCTCCAGAAGTTCCCAGAAGTCTGGGTGTTTCATGCTTCTTTCATCGTCTGGAAATTAATTAGGAGATTTCATGAGGACCCTCGATCCCTTCCCCTGCTCCGGTCCAGATCAAAACAGGGGTTGGAGCCTCTCATGGGGGCGAGGTCACATCCTTGCTGGAGCCCCTAGACAAATAACAAGCTGTCTAGCTAGTGTCCTTAATATAAGTTGAGCTGACAGAAGATAATAAATAACTGAAATGATATGATCCTTTAACATTTGCAAAGCATCCTTCAGATAAGAGAGGTGGTGCACGTAGTGGATGGAGAGCTTATTCCAGAGTTAGAAAGATCTGAGTTCAAATCTAGCCTCAGATACTAGTCATGTGACATCTGCTTGCCTCAATTTCCCTATTTGTTTTATAGGAATAACAATAGTATCTACCTTCCAGGGTTGTTGTAAGAATCAAATAAGATAATAATTTTAAAGCACTTGCCTGTCATATACTGAGTGCTATATGTTAGGTATAAAGAGCTGTCCATCAATTTTTTTTTTCCTGAGGTAATTGGGGTTAAGAGATTTGCCCAAAGTCACACAGATAGGAAGTGTTAAGTGTCTGAGGTCAAATTTGAACTCAGGTCCTCTTAACTTCGGGGCTGGTGCTCTATCCACTGCACCACCTAGCTGCCCCCTGTCTATCAATCTTAAATCCTTCTTTTGACTCAGCCTGGCTGTACAACTCTTGAGCATCACATGCAACTCTCAATACTATAATTTCTGCAGAAAGTACCAGCCTGCTTTGTTAGGGACAGTTTCCTATGCCAGTGAATGACAGTCTCTTTCCCTTGTTTGTCCCTCATAACATCAGGAGGGAATGACAGTAGGCATTATAAACATGATTTTACAAACACGCAGCCATTTGTGCCTTAATTAACACAAGGAATGAGAGGTAAAGTTGAATCTCTCTTTGCTATACCAACACAATCTTATAGCACAGGACCTGGCACATAGTAAGAGTTCCAGATTTACCTGACTTACAGGAGCTAAGGGCTGTCATGGGTGTTGGCAAAACAACAATAAACCAACAACAAGAAAAAAACACCTGACCCTTCAATGGGGACCCTGAAAGAAAAATAAACATATGCTTCCTTATGCTGGATATTATGTCACAGTTGTTAACAGTCCTTCCAAGGTGTTAAGAAGCACAGGGTACTTTGGGACTATCCGATTCTTGGTTTGTTTGTTTTTTTTTAAGTCTTTGAAAATAGCTTTCCTTTCCATGAATTGTTTGTTGAGTCTTGAGTTTCCATTGGCTGTTCAAGATGTATTCTGGCCAAGCTTTCAGCCAATATGGGATGGGATGTTAGATAAAACTTTCATTCAAAATCCATCGCCAAGGCTCAGTGGAGCCTGGAGAATGTGTCCATGGGGGCCCTTCCTGAGCACCATTTCTCTCTGGTTTTCAGCACAAAGTGAGACCCAGACTAATGAGATAAAAAATAATGTCATCAGTCATGTTCGCCATTCTTTGTAAATGGTGCTGCCGTGTGTCCTCTTCTTTGAGCTGTGAAAGCATTAGGGAAATGCAGAACTATCAATATATAAAAAATGAGTTGGTGGAGAATAGAATTTAAAAAAAAAACTTCATTGTCCATTGCTTCAAGAATAAAGAAAAAATATTCTTTTAAGAAGTAGAGGAGGTCCTCTTAACAATGAAACCAATTCATTTTGATACACAAGACATCTCAGCATTTGACATGTCCCTCCCAGTTTTCCCTTTCTTACTTCCTTTTGTGTATAGTCTTTCCCATTTAATTCATAAGCTTTTTGAGGGCAGGGACTATCTTTTCTTCTTATTAATTGTATCCACGGCACTACCTGGAACTTAGTAGGTGCTTAATAAATGTTGTTGGATCAGACTGAATATAAGAGATCAAAGATCTGGTCTATTCTTTACCTGAATAACCATGCCTCATACAAGTGATGATCCAACCTTTCCTTGGAGACCGCCTATGAGGGAGAACTCTCAGTCTTCCAAGGTGACTACTCTTCTTTGAGATAGTCCTAATAGTTTGGAAGTGTTTTTTTTTTTTTTTCCCTTAGTTGAGCATAAAATGTAGACAAAAGACAAAGAGTCTCTAAAATAACTTCTTTTTTTTTTTTGGGTGCTGAGACAATTGGGGGTAAGTGACTTGCCCAGGGTCACATAGCTAGAAAGTATTAAGTGTCTGAGACCAGCTTTGAACTCAGGTCCTCCTGACTTCAGGATTGGTACTCTATCCACTATGCCACTTAGCTGCCCTAAAATCACTTTTAGCTCTAAAAATCTTATTATGAATAAATTTGTACCATATTTAATAGACAATGGTGAGCCACTGAGGATTTTAGAGCACTTTTGTGATTGGACTGGCCCTAGGAAGATCAGTCTTGCAGTGTTTTGTAGCTAGAATTTGGAGACAGACTGGTAGCATTGAGACTAGTTTGGAGATTGTTCTAATGGTTAGGTGAGTTGTTGGAACCTGTACTAAGAAAGCAAAAATGGAAACAGAATTGGGACCTCAAATTTTAAAGGGTTTCAATAGCCAACCAATGGAACTTGGAATTGAGTAATATAAGATTATTATAAATTATTACATATTATTAATTACTATAATATTATCAATATTAACACATAATAATCATATTTATGCATAATAAATAATTAATATATCAATAATATATAATAATTATGTTATTAATAATAAAGATTAGATAATATTAGCTTGTGGACTTACATAAGCAATCTGACTTTTTAACACCATGGAGTCAATTCACATATTCGAATATAATCCCTTAGACTTATTCCAAGTCCTAACCCTAAATATACAGATTACAGTATTCCAGACAGCCGATCTCCCTTTGGAGATGTCTAATGAAACAGACCCAATCCTAGCCCAAGGGAGCCATTTCTGTTTGCCCTTCTCCAGACATGCTCTGAAACTGAACCCAATACTCCAGATAAAGTATGATGAGATCAGGGTACAATGGGACTATGATCTCATTATAGCTGCTAGGAATAAGACCTTATGCTGCTCAACATTTGTTTATCAGCTTTGAGAGATGGAGTTTCTTCCAGAGGAGTTGTCCCTTCCAACATAATCACAGGTATGGGGGAAACAGAAATCTGTTAGTTGAGTTAAAGTACAGCCATTACACACCTAAGCAATGAGTTCGATATCTTTGTCTCAGTACAGAGTAGTCTTGACCTTTGGTCGTCTTGTTCTGGAAATTTGCAGGTGGCAAGTATTAGATTCAGCTAGCTCCATAAAAACCATCTGATTGTGTCAGTCCTTTCTTGAGAGGCTAGCTGGTTGGGGTCTCAGGTGGTGGTCCTTACAGTATATGTCCTGGAGTGAAGTGATAGTGTACCTTCCATTTCTGTCTCAGCTGTCTCTGATCTCATTAATTCCTTTTGGGGGAAAATTTTAGCAATTAAGTGCCTTCCTTGCAACCCGCACCAGGAAATTGTTACCTTGGATAAGCTTCAATTTGGATAAAAGGAGGGCAGGAGGAAGGAAACTATTGTTCCAGCTGGTAAATGATTTACCCTCTCCAGTGGTAGGAAGCCACTAACTGTAAGTGAAGTATTAAAGTATGATTATGTAAATAAAGTGACTAATATATCCATGCTATTTGGCCCAGGGATTCCACTAAGAGTTGGACGCCCCAAGGAGGTCATTGATTAGAAGAATCTTCCCCAAAATATTTAAATTTATTTAAATATTTAAAGTAATGTTTATAGTAACAAAGAACAAGAAGCAAAGTAGATGTACTTTGATGGAAAAAAAATGACTAAAACAACTTGTGGCATGTGAGTGTAATGGACTATTACTGTCCTATAACAAATGATAACTAGGATGGATGCAGAGAAGCATGGAAAGACTTACATGAACTGATGCAGACTGATGTTAACAAAGCCAGCAAAAAGGATGTATTCACTGGCTGTGAGAGTGTAAATGGAAAGAACTATAAAACAATTTATAAGGAAATGTTGCAAAATTATAAAAAAAGAGCTTGTGGTCCCAAAGAAAAGAGATAAGAAGACACCTCCAGCTCTTCTTTTGCAGAGGAAGAAGGTTGGAACTTGCACATATTATCATATTTTAAAAATACTAATTACTTTTGCTAACTGTTCTTTCTTTTTTCCTTTAAAATATATATTCTGCTATATGGGATATTTTTGTGGGAATGGGTAGGGAGAGAGGGTGAAGTTTAAGTGGCATAAGAATGAGATAGATATTGATAAAATTATTTTTTAAATTAAAATATTATGGTATGGCTTGATATAAATGGGAAGAGAATGATCTAAATTGCTATCTAAACAATTGCCATCTAAAACAGTTGCATGTTTCTACAAAGGCAGTGGAAAAAATGAACACACCATTTAATTGGTCAGCTTACAAGAGAAAGGAAAATATGGGGGCATGTATCTCTATTTGGTATTTTAACTCCAAAAAGGATTAGGATTGGACAGTAGTTCAGAGGAAGACTCCATTTCTGGAGTCTGTGATCCAATCCTACTTCTTGACCTTTTCTAAATGTCTGAGACATATCAGGTACTTATAGGGCAGTTTGGGATTGTAAGGACTTTGTAACTAGAGGGGATCATCCTTGTAGCCCTCCCATTTGACTGATGAGATAATGGAAGCCCAGAGAGATTATAGGATTAGCCCAATGGTTCATGTTAGTAATTAGCAGAGCCAGAATCATTCAGTCATTAGATCATAGTACTTATAGATGGAAAGAAACTTACGGGGGATTTCATCCAACATCCTCATCTGACAGATGAAGAAATAGAGAAATGATTTAGAATCATAGAATTATAAATTTATACTTATAAGACATTTTGAGATTATTCAGCCCAAACCCATCACATTTCAGATAAGGAAATGAAGGCCCAGAGTTTTAAATATGATTGCTTATCTGGTCCCAGTTAGTAAGTGGTTGTTAGGATTTGAACCCAAATCTCCTCCCTTTAAAGCCAAAGCTCTTTCCTCTGCTCTTCCATTTTGCAGATAGAGGAATCTAAGATTCAGAGACCAGAAATGCAGTACTTGGCACAAGAGTAGGGGTTTCATGAGTATCTGTGGACTCCTTTGACTTGATTTGACCGGCTCAACATCACAAAGTTTGTAACTTGAAAAGGATCCAAGTTGGTTTTCTTTTGACTAACTTATTCCAAATGACCTGCTGGGACACAGGAACACTGATGTCGGTGTGTTTGCCCAAAGAGAGGGTATGTGGGGACAGAGCAGAGGGAAGAGTGGATGGTCCCCCAGCTGGGGCGTCTGACTGCTAATCTCACTGGTCACGGTACATGCTTTCTCAGGGGACTTTGAGGTTTCGGACTGCCTGAGCTCTTCCAGACATGGGAGCCCATTATTTTGGTTTCAGATGACAACTAGAAAATTCTTGGAATCTTTCTGATCCCATTTAAGCCCCATCCACCTCATCAAACCCCTTCTCTAGCTCTCCTTTGTCTTGATGGTCAGTGACAGCTTAGCCTTTATCTCTTCCCAACCCTGGATCTGATTTGTCCGTGCTATGTTATTATAAAAAGCTTTGATTTCATGAGATCAGCCAGTTGACTTTCAGCTCACTCCCTTGAACTCTGAAATATGTCTTTTCAGGTTTGACCAAATTGTCCAATTGCTCAGATAAGTCCCGACTATTGAACCATCAAATGCAAGGGACTTTATTTAGATTTTTCCCCCCTTTCCTTTTTAGGATTTTTTTTAATGAGTCACCCAGCTTTCTGCTTCCTTGGTAGGTGTGACATCTTAAATGCTCCTAATAGTGAAGCTAAAACAAAAGGAACTTTTGTATCAGCAGCTCATTTCCTCAGATTAAAGAGGCTGCTGCTGCTTTTTCTTTCCATTTGTGCCGGCTGAGGACAAGCTGACCAAGGCTTCTGCGTCCAGGAGGGATGACGGCACCTTGGAAGAGAGCTCTGGGCTGGGAAGGATCCTCTATGCTTGCAGAAAAATAAGATCATTGCTTACATTCTTTGAGACCCTGTTAGGTTATAGACATCTCTCTGTTTTTCTCTTCTCTCCCCATCCCACTTGTACGCAATACCATAGATTTGGAGCTAGAAAAAGACCTCAGAGGTTTCTTATTTTACAGAGGAGGAAACTGAGGCCCATGGAAGTTTCAAACAAACTAGTAAGAGTCTGAGGCAGATTTGAACCCTGGTCTTTCGGATGCCAAGTTCCCACCACGCCATTGCTACTTTCCCCTCTCCTGGTTTCACTATTGTCATGTACAATTCACAGTTTATGAGCTCTCCCAGATTCTTCTAGTTGGAGAGTTAAGTGCATGCTTCAAATAGCTCGCCAAATTAGGAATGGAGTCATAAACTCTAGCATGTGAACTTGGCCGAGATAGGAAAACTTCCTGGGCTTTTGTTGCCTCTCTTCTAAAAGGAGGAGGTTGGATGTTAGGGTCTCAAAATGAAAGCTGGGAATGGGCCTTAGAAGCCCTGCAGTCCAATCCCTATAACTTCTTACAGATGAGGAAACTGAGGCTAGACAGCTTAGGTAATTTGCCAAAGACCAGATGGGCAGCCGACAACAGAACAGCCCTTTGGGCTCCAAATTCCATTTCCATTATCTGAAGCCATTTCAATTTGAATAACCTCAAAGGTCCTTTCTAGCTTTAAATCTTTGACCCTATGCTGTTCAGAAGAAAAAAAAAAAAAAGACCTTGTCTTACATACTTTAGGATTTGAAATTCTAAATGAAACATAATTGACAAACTGAAGTGGAATAACTTCCACTGACAACATGTTTTGGGAGAGGGTTACCTCAGCTCCAAAGAATAAGGTCTTCTGTAACTTAAGAGTCTAATTCAAGATTTTAAGTCTTAGTTGAAGTCATCTGACAATGGATCTCAATTTTTTGAGTCCTCAAAATGAAAGGAGTTTAATTAAGATGCAATTATCATGGTCAGCTAAGTGGTTCAGTGGATAGAGCACTAGCCTGAATTCAGGAGAACCCAAGTTCAAATGTGTGAACTAGCAAGTCACTTAACCCCAATTACCTCAGCAAAAAAAAAAGAAAGAAAGAAAGAAAGAAAAAGAAAAAAAAAAGGAAAAAGGGGAAAAAAAGATGCAATTATCAGCTTAAAGGTAAGTCTTGAGAGGAAAGTGACTCCTTGAGGACAAATAATTGGTCAAGGGTAGGGATAATCTTGGTGCTTTTGGGAAGCTTCTCTTTGCATACATCTTTACTTGACTAATACACATGTACATATAGGGGTGTTGATGGATGACTCCATTCACTCCTACCTGGTGAGTATATACTTTGTACAGATAGGAATGTGCTAGAAGACTGGTTGCTAAAGAAAATAATCCCAGTTGTATTTTAGCACGTTTTCAATAAAAAGACTCGGGGAGTGATGCTCAACCAGAATGTAAACTTCTCGAGGCCAGAGATTATTTCCATTTTTTCATCCCTTTGTTTCTAGTTCTTAGAACTTATTGATTATTAGAAATGATTATTGTTTGATTAATATGCAATCATGGGATCATAGCTTCATCTGAAAGGGACCTCATAGGTCTTCCAATGAGAGAACTCTGAGAGCTGGGGTCAGGAGGATGTGATTTACAAAAATCTCATGGTGGTATCTGGCACAGCAGAGATTCACAAGCAGATGCGCTCATTCCAGATCCATGCATCCTGTTTTACAAATGAGGAAACTGAGGCAGAGTAAATGATTTGTGTAGGATCACACAGATCGCTATTTTGCAGATGATGAACCGAGGCTCAGAGAAGCTTAACAAATTGTCTGCAGCTAGACATCTATTTATTCATCTAATAAACACTGATATGTACCAGACATTATGATAGGTGTGGGGAATACAAAGAGAAAACAGAATTTTCCCTGCCCCCAAAGAGCTTACAATGTTGTGAGAGCAGGTACGTACATACATGTAAATAAACATATAAGATACCAATAAATGTAAAGTCACTTGTGAGAATTCTCTTGTTGTTCAGCCATTTTTCAACTCTTTATAACTTCTTGGCAGAGATACTACAGAGCTTTGACTTTTCCTTCTCTAGCTTGTTTGACAGATGTGGAAACTGAGCCAAAGAGGATAAAGTGACTTGCTTAGGATCTCACACCAGTAAGTATCAGAGGCCACATTTGAACTCAGGAAGATGAGTCTTCCTAATTCCAGTCCTGGAATCTGTGCACTATGGTGCTCTCTAGCTGTCCTGTTGTGGGTCTAATCCCAAAATGTCTGTAAGAAGAAACACCAGAGTTGCGCTTTTGAGATAGGGATTCTAGAGGTGAAAAAAGTGTGTCTTAACTTGTGGGACAAAGGCAACGGAATGGAAATTGGATGTTGTTGAATGAGGAGCAATAAGAAAGCCAGATGTATTGGAGTGTAGAGTATTCCAGGGGAAAAAATTTGCAATAAAAGCATAGTTTTTTTTTTCCTTCCCCTATCTCAACGATTACATCTTTATTTCTTATGAATATCTGATCTCCTTGGGATCATTTAATCTCTTTTTCTCTTGTCTAAGATCTAGAGACAGTGAGTCCTAAAGGCAAATTGAAGTTTCCTGGAATTATTCTCTAAAAAACTGGAAAATAATACCCTTTGGGCTCTGGGACTATCTGATGACATTTCAACAAATTTTCATCTCCTTATTAATATGACCTAAGGAGTTAATATAGCAAGACTGGGGATAGAACAAGGGTGAGTGATTTGTTTAAGATCACAGAGGTTATTAGGAGCAGAAGTGATTCTCTGGGCTGATTGCTTACTAGTTCACCTCTGATGTATGGCATATTCCCATAAACTCTTTGAGATCAGAAGTTAAATTTTGATTTCATATTCCTATCCCTAATACTTAAGTGCTAAGTATTGTGAGTAGTTGTTGCTTGTTGGATTTCAATGGTCTAGCAAAAATAAAGTCACTTTGTCAGGTTTTGTCTAGAAATAAATCCTTCATTAGACAGGTGAGGGAAGTCTTCATTCCGACATTTTAGGCTGATGTGGGTGCGACGTAGGATGACGATGAATTCACAAGACAAGATTGAACCGTGAGTGGGCTGCAGCTAGACTTTCAGGCTCAGGGAGGCCCTGTGCTGTGTGATGAATTAATCAATGACCAAAGTGAATATGAAGTTAATTTGACAAGTCATGTCACAGAAAATCAAATGTAAATCTGGAATTTTGTGAGGTGAGCATATGATTAGGAGCCATATCCCAATTCTTTTTAGTTCCCATGAATACACAAATCACCCTTTCTCTCTTCCACGCACATGCAATGAGTTAATTAGCTCTAATAAAAGGGCTGAGAGCACCAATTTGAAGCAACTGTTCATATAGCTGGAGCTGGGGCCAAAGAACATGACGTGTGTGGTAAATGAGATATTAATCTTAATATCTCTTAAGAGCCTTGATTATTTAGAGAGGGACTTGCCATAATGGGGCTGTGCTGTTTTATAAGCACTGAGTTCAGTTAGAGTCCCCACTGTAGCATAATGGAGAATCCAAAAATTACATTGTGATTGATATAATCATTGAGGTCCTGTTGATCAATAAGCACTTATTAAGCACCTATACTATGCCAGATGTTGGGTTTCATGATGGGATTAAAGACAAAAATGAAACTGTCTTTATTTTCAAGGAATTCACATTAATGATGAAAAAAATTTACATTAGTGATGAAAAAATAAATATTTCTTATGGATGACATGAAGGGAAATTATTTGGGAGAATTATATCCAGTATTGTGTGGATCACTTAGCACAATGGGTCCATGATTTAGGCATGAAAAACGAGATTATAGATAAATTAGGAACATAGGATAGTTTATCTCTCGGACTTGTGGAGGAGGAAGGAATTTGTAACCAAAGAAGAACTAGAGATCATTATTGATCACAAAATAGAAAATGTTGATTATATCAAATTAAAAAGCCTTTGTACAAACAAAACTAATGCAAACCGGTATTGTGTGGATGAACATTTGAATACATATAAAGCTTACTTGGGTGGGAAAGAGAGGTCAAATTTCAGACCTCACACTGATCAGAAATGATTTTCTACTGTTCATTTTTCCAAATATGATCTGCACATCATAAAAAAGGCTTACTATATCTTTGTCTGGAAAACCACTGCATTTGGGGGGATTTTTTAAAAAGGGGGCTGAATTCATGGATGCCCAGAATCCTTGACTACTTAGACATGGATTTCATTTTATATCTGGGTAAGAGGAGCTGATCCCTTGTGATCTCTTCCAGTGGACACCAGAGGTCCAAAAGACCTTTTCGGGGTCAGGCAGAGGCCTATGACTAGTATCTATTACTGTTCCCTATGGATCAGACATCTGATAAGTGTCTTTCTGGTGAAGATTAAAGTTGATTTACATTCCTGCAGAAAAAGAAAAGTAAATATAGATTAAATCCAAAGATAAAGAGAGAATAAGAGACTTTTCCCATTTGACTAATCCACGTACACATTCATTTTCTGTGGCTGAACTAACAGTTTCTAAGATTCAAAGCTTTCCGTGATGGGACTGGGGAAAGGGAGGAGATGGGTGAAGAAAGCTGTTCAATTTGAATTTCTTTCCCCCTACTCAATCCAGGCCGGTTGAAGGCTGAGCTTTTAAATTGGTTGAGAAAGGCCATGGGAAATGGGCCATGCCCTTTCATTGTGCTGTGACAGAGGCTTAGATTTTTGAATCCCTGCCCCTCCTCACGCCATCCATAGCTCGTTGGCGTTCTTGGCTGGATGATACGGGCGTGCGTCAGGAAGAGGCAATCGGGGGGAAGAAATAGAAAATCACCTTGTTATCTGTAGTACAACCCCAATTACTGTTATGTGTTCGAGACAGATAAATAACTTGGGAAGCCACCTACACAGGCCAGGAAAAGATTAGAACCATTATAAATAATCACCGTACGGCGCACATCAGTCGGAGCCGGTGGAATCCTGGGGACCGGCTTCGGTGACAAAGGATCCGTTCCGAGAGGATGGCTAAAGCTAGCGGCAGAGAAAGCAGAAGCATCTGCCCATGTGGGGTCCCTGTGTTTTTCACAGGTTAATGTAGTACATCATTTCAAATTCGTAAGCCTCCCAGAAGGGTGAATGTGATAATATAGAGCCGAGGTAAAGTGCTCACCTTAAAATGGAAAACTCATTTGCGATGAAAATATTGATGTGGAAAAAAATTACTTTTCAACGCCAAAGTAATTTTGTATTGGCTGAGCCAACGTGCTGGGCTGTGTGATATGGGTGTGGTTCCTTTCTTCTCTCTGCCTGCCTGTATTTTTCAATCTCTATGGTTTTGTAGCGGGATTGAGGCTTTCTGCCATCTGTTTTTCAGGCAGCTGAAACGGTGAATTAAAATGTAAATCCTTTGGAGGGGGAGGGGATGCTGCAGAATGGAATTGGACTGCCTTTCACCCGATGGCCATTAGCTCTGGTAAAAAGCCGTTAGCTTTGGTAAAGAAAATTTTGGTTAAGAAAATTTGTTACGTGAAAATAAAATGAGAAGGAAGGAGACACAATGGAAAAAAGGCTGGTGGGATCTGCCTTCAGATCTGATCTTTGATACATCCTGTATGACTTTGGAGAGGCTGATTAACCTCTCTGGCCTCAGTTTCCCAATCATTAAAATGATGGGGAATTGGTGAAATGATCAGTAATGTCCTGTCTAATTCTCCATTTTCCAGGCATGGAATTAAGTCAGAAAGAGTGCCTGGAGCTGAGAGACGAGGGTCTTGTTAGAAAAGTCAGTCATTGGATTGCACTCTCCATGGTTGGGATTGGGGTCCTGGGAAGAATAAGTGCCAGAGGACTAGAAAGGTAAAAGGGGGTCAGATGGTGAAAGACCATGAAGATTAAACAGAAGTTTGATCCAGGATGTGATGAGAAAACCCTGGAGTTTATTGAATAAGAAGATGCTATGGTCATACCTGACTTTTAGGAATCTTCCTGGATGCTCCTCACACAAGACACTTCCTCTCCCCACTCCTGGCATTCTCTCTGGCTGGCCCCAGGCTTGGAATGCTCTCTCTCTTCCTCTCTACCTCCTGTCTTCCCCACCTTCCTTCAAGTTCCAGCTATGGTAAACCTTCCCTGATTCCCACTAATGGTGGTGCTTTCCATTTATGGAAGGCTGCTAGGTGATGCAATGAATAGAACACAGAGCCTGGATTCAGGGAGACTCCTCTTCGTGATTTCAAATTTGGCCTCAGACACTCACTAACTATGTGATCCTGAACAAGTCGCTTTACTCTATTTGCCTCAGTTTCCTCATCTATAAAATGACCTGGAGAAGGTAATGGCATCCACTATCTCTGAAAAGAAAACCCCAAATAGAAGTTTCAGTCAGGAATGACTGAAAGCAACTGAACAACAATAACAACTCCATCTATTAATTATCTCCAGTTTATCTTTTACACATCTTTGTACAGTTATTTCCTTATTGTCTCTCCTATTGGGTTGTGAGCTCTTTGGAAGCAGGGACTGTTTTTTTGCCTTTCTTTGCATCTCTAGAACTTAGAGTAGCACCTTAATAAGAATCTATTAATCAGCTGGCTGGTAGTTCCATATTTCTCTCAAGGAATACTTGTAAATTTCATGATTAAAACAAAACTCACCCATTAGATCAAGTTCTTTTCAGTTTTTAGTGGTAAACTCCTAGAGAAGGATAGAATGGGTTGTTTTTTACCAATGACTGGAAAACAAATGTTCTTATTTGTCTCTTCGAGCATTTTGCTCCTAGTAGGTGCTTAATCAATGCTTGTTGGATGGAACTTTTGGTCATTAATTCTGTTAAATCCATTCATGGCATTGTACATGTACAATCTCTGTCAACTGATGCTTCTAAATGTATTCTGAATGAATGAATGATGTGTAACTGATAGAGGAATGAAGGTTTTAGGTTTGGTTCAAGCTGTGTAGCTCATCAAGTCTCCAGGCACTTCCTTTCAGGAAGGAGGAAAGTGTTAAGCTCATCCATTTACCATAGACCCTACAAACAGTTGCTGACGCCAGACTTGAGTGAGTAAACATGAACACCTGCTCAGGGCTGCTGGTGCCTGTTTTTTCCTTCTTTCTCTGGCCCAGCCTGGATGAGGGGCATTAATATTCCCAAAAAAAATAAACAAAAGGAAAAGTGGGAAGGGTCACTCCACCAGGGGCTCCCTGTGACTTAGCCTGGCCAATGGCACAACTGCTATCAAGTGACTTGGATGCTCTGTGTTCTCCTTTTGGGGTCAGAGCAGGACGCGGCCCGTTGTGGAATGATGAAAGCCTGAGGACTCCGGTAGCCAATCATTAATCACATGGGGAACTTCCATGCCTGATGTCACAGTGACAGAGCACCAGTGATTTGTAGTGACTCAGGTTAGATCCCTGGATGATTGTTTTTGCATCCACTCGACTTGACTTTACGTGGGGTGGTTTGCGGAGTGCCCGCCACCCCTTCGGTGCTTCTTCGCTTAAAGGGAAATTGTGGAACTGAGCTGTGTCCTGAAATGACCTTTCTTCTGGAAGCTGGGCCAGTTCCAGGAGAATCTCGTCACAGTTCCCTAGTAGTTGTTGTGGAAGTAAGCAGGGCCTTAGAATCAGAAAGGAACTTTGACATTAGCTAGGATAAGGCTTTCATTTTAAAGGTGAGACCAGAACCAGAAATGGGAAGGATGCCCAAGGTCACACAGCTTGGGAAACGCGAGTGTGTGCTCCAAACCCCATGTGCTTCCCATTGCCACCTTTCAGAAGGAGATGGATCTGGACCGCCATTTCTCCTCAGATACTCCAAGGCTTCTTCCCCAGGGGCATATAAGGGGGAAAAAGTAACAATCTCCAGGCCTTCAGAAAATGCAGTTCATCTCCTTCTGTTCTCTTCCACAGCCCTCTCCTCCCTTGTCACCGTTTCATTCATGAGAACTTCCCTCATCTTTAAAGATGGTACATCTGTTCCTCTCTGACATCTCTCTGCTGCAGGAGGTGCTGCTTGGCTGGCAGCAGAGGACCTGGAAAACTGGGCAGCTCATGCAGTTCTTTGGAAAGCCAGTCTGGCAACTGGGACTCGGTGCAGATAGAAAGCCTGCCCGGAGTTTGCTCCCTAAGCTCCACTTTGGGAGCCCCACAAAGAGCAGAATTACTCAGCTCCATCCCTTTCTGGGAGGTGATAATGAACCACAAGATAGGGGGGTAGTGTGTTCTTCAGAGGCCAGATGGAGTCAGATCCCTGCTTAGACCCTGAGCACTGGGGAATTAGCAGACTCTGCTTTCAAGGTGTGTGTGTGTGTGTGTGTGTGTGTGTGTGTGTGTGTGTGTGTGTGTACACACACTCTGCCTCTTACTCTCTTTTTCTCTGTGTCTCTTTCTCTGTCTTTCTCTATGTCTGTCTCTGTCTCTTTTTTTCTGTCTCTCTCCCTTTCTTTCTCCCTACCTTCCCTACTGTGAGGGTTGAAATCCCTTATGGAAAGAACACTGCTTTGGAATAAGTTTCAAATCTAGCTCTTCATTTAGTGCACATCATCTAAGCATTCTATCCCTCCATTTCCTCATCTGTAAAGTGAAGGTTAGGGAAAGAATACGGCTGAGGTCCCGTTTGAGGCTAAAACAAAAGCAAAATGGCACATTTTTGAAACTCACAAACATTACTTCATTCCTCCATTTCAAGAATGGTAGTACTGTCCAGTGAAATGGGTGCTGGATTTGGAATCAGAAGCCCCAAATTTGAAAAATAGTGACATAGATAATCCCCTGATAACAAATAGAAGATAAATAAATTACACTAGAATCAGGCCAAACCATTGCCTCCAGTTACTCAGGCATAATGTTATTTCTTAAAAAGTTAAAAATGATATTTTTAATAGATACACACATCATAGTACAAAGTGCTATCTAGACGTTATCTCATTTAATCCTCACAACAACCCTGTAAAGCAGGTGTTGTATTATTCCCATTTTATAGATAAGGGAGCTAAGACTGTTAAACTGACTTTTTCAGTTTGAGTCAGGATTCAAATTTAGATCTCAAACTTGTGCCATCCCCCAAAATGTTCTTCCCTCCCCCTGTGTGAGAGCTCCTTGGGGGTCCTCATTTAACCATAAGTGTTGAATTATAGGGCATGAGTAAACAGCCCTTGTGGATTCATACAACTTTGTTTCATGATGGTAACTAGGGCACAAGACTGGCCTTTGGTGTGAATAAATGGAATCCCTATAACATCAAACTATATGTCACAAACTTTTGTAGCTAGCTGGGTTCTCAGAATGCATCTCCTCTCTGAATATATATTGTTTGTTAAAGGAAAATCTATATGTTCTATCTAGAGAAGTCTAGCCAGATAAGAGGAAGAAAGAGAAAATTAAGAGGTAGTATCACTGGCTTTCATTAATCTTAGTTGGCTCTGCTCTGTGGGAAAAGTGGCCCTCCCTCCTCTCTATCAGGTAGATTATATGAACAAAGGAACCTTCTAATCTCTGAAAGAATTAGGAAGACCAATTTACCAGGATCTACCCTACTTCTCCCTCCCCCCCCAAAAGGGCGTCTAAGAATGTTTTCCTTCCCTTGTTTTATAGTCTAAGATCCAGTAACCCTTAACTAATTCAGGATTGAGAGATATCTGGAGTGTCTGAAAGCTAAATGGAACTAGTTGTTAAATATTCCTTTGTGTCTGCAATGGTCTGGAAGCATACCCAGGATTTACACAGTACTGTGTCTAGACAAAACCACCAGGGCACTTTAATGCAGAGAGACTGACAGCAGGTGATCTTAAGCAGAGAAGACATATTTTAATTTTATAGATCTTTAACAAGTATCAGTCCATCAATTATTGAGTACCTACTATGTGCTTGATGATGATGACAAATTATTGACTGACATTACTCTTAAGTTTGCAAAATGTTTTACAGATTAGAGCCTCCCACCAATTCTGTGCCAGTTACCTATAAAGCTGCAGGTTTTTTTGTCATCATTTTTTTTTAAATAAATAAGGATGCTATGGCTCAGAGAGTCTGTGGTCATACACAAGAAAGAGTTAAAGCTGAGATTGGAACCCAGGTGTTTTTGATGATACATCTAACACTTTTGCTTTTATTTACCTACAGAATTCTGTCCCACAGAATTTTTTTAAGCTCTGGAAGGAATCTTAGGGATAATTCGATCCATTTTATAAAAATGGGGAAACTGAGGCCTTGAGTGATTAAATGATGGGTACAAGCCCACATAAAAAATAAATGAAAAAGGTGGTATTTGAAACCAGGATTTTGAATTCTAGAAACATGGCTCTTTTTATTCTATCCTATCCTATTTAGGGCAAAGTACCCTTTCCCAGAAAAGCCATATTAGGAAGTAGAATGATGGTGTCCTTTATTCAGTCTTTTTCCGACTGCAACAACCTTTGACTTTTGTATAGATTTTAGTTGCTTTTAGTCACCAGGTGAGATTAAGTCTAGGGGCCTTTCACAAGATGCCCACAGTGGGAAATCTGTTTTCTTATACCTCAGAATTGAAAGCCGTAAAGCGAAGAGAGTGATTTTAACGAACAAACCTTGCCGAATAAAGCTTCTTAAAGTTTCGGTTGTCTATATGAATCCTGGGTGGTAGAAAGTAGGTCATATTTTAAAAATGAATTAGGCTTCCCCTTGCATGTTACTGACTTTGCTGACTGATTCTCCCCTGCCCCCATTCCACTCTCTCTGTACTCCTAGTGACTCATCCTTTGCAAAGTCCACTATCTTTTCATTGATGGACGTCAATAAAAGGGATGCTGAAATACATGCCCTTCATTGCCTTATACTCATTTATTTGGAAGGATTCACTGTGCAGTTATGTTTTCACAGTTTCTTCTTAGAGTGAAACAGCAGAAAAAGGGCTGAATCTAGAGTCTTGAACTTAGTGTAATGGGTCCTGAGTTCAAGTCCCTGCTATGCCATTCACTGTAATTGAATCACCTGGGATTCAGTTTCTTAGTTAGTAAAACGATGGCATTGGATGCCTCTGAGCTATCAATTGAACTGCATTGGCAATGAACCCTTCAGTAAAACCCATAAGATAATATTGATGATAAATCTTATGAAACTGTATCAGTAAGAAGCCCTACAAGCATTGTTAGTTTGTCAGAAAATAGAGCAATAAGCCAGTGGAATTTACTTGTTTCTTTTTTAAAAATTATTTAATAATAACTTTATATTGATAGACTCCATGCCAGGGTAATTTTTTTACAACATTATCCCTTGCACTCGTTTCTGTTCCAATTTTTCCCCTCCTTCCCTCCACCCCCTCCCCTAGATGGCAAGCAGTCCTATATATGTTAGATATGTTGCAGTATATCCTATATATGTTTGCAGAACCGAACAGTTCTCTTGTTGCACAGGGAGAATTGGATTCAGAAGGTAAAAATAACCCGGGAAGAAAAACAAAAATGCAGATAGTTTACATTCGTTTCCCAGTGTTCTTACTTTGGGTGTCGCTGCTTCTGTCCGTCATTTATCAATTGAAACTCAGTTATGTCTCTTTGTCAAAGAAATCCACTTCCATCAGAAGGAATTTACTTGTTTCAATAAGGACTTGCACCCCTACAATCCCCAAGTGGCTTTAACTTAGTGCAACTAGGGTTGAATCTTTTTTTTTTTTGGGGGGGGGGAGGCAAGACAATGGAGTTAAGTGACTTGCCTAGTCATGCAGGTGAGTGTTTAGTATTGGAGGCCAGGGCCAGTGCTCTATCCACTGCACCATCTAGCTGCCCCTAGCATTGAATCTTTATATATTGTGCTCTTTTGCTTAGAGTCTGTGACATTGAGTCTCTATTCCCTTATCTGAGTAAAAGAGCAATATACTAGATTACTTCTGAGGCTGTGTTCATCTCTGATCTTATGATCTGATGAATCCTTAAAGCTGCAGCTAAGAGAGGGTTGAATTTAAAGAACTGGGCTCAAGTTCTTTTTGCCTCAGTTACTTTATCTGGAAGATCAATGGGGTTGAACTAGATTATTTTTGAGGTCCCTTTATGCTATAAAAAAAGGTCCTATTAACCTATAAAAAGCATTATTAATTTTCTCTTTCTTTAAAAGAAATTTTCATATACCTCATATAGAGAGTTTCAATCTTAATAACTTAAAACTACATGAAGACTTTTGGGAGATGCTACACTTACCTGTATATCAGTAGAATATAAACTCCATGAGGTCAAGTTTCTGAAGTTTTTTTCCCCCTTTTTGTGTCCCTGGCACTTAGTATATAGTACCTAGAGCAGAATAAAGTCTTAGTAAATATGAACTGTGTTGAATGCAATATCTCAGTACAAGTACTAATGTTTGAGACTAAGAAATCATAGGAGAATAAAAAAGCCTTTAAATTTGAGATTGAAACGTTAGGATTCTCCAAAGCCTCTTGGGTATTCCTCAGCCTAAGACTTAATCAAACAATTTTTCATTGTCTGATAACACAAGGCAATCTGACTTATTCAGTTATGCCATTAGGGACACTCTTGTTGATGCTTGTTTGCTTTAGCAGCCCCCTGAAAGTGGTAATGATTATTTTGGAAAATGTAGATTTGAAACTTTTCAATCCAAAAACATGGGCAAATAAAGTAAATATCAGATGACTTTTTTGACTCGTTCTTCTAAACTTGTTAATTAGGAAAAGAAGTAGAAACAATTTTCATGGCTTCCATTTCTCATTTTGAAGCAATGTGTGACTGTTTCTGGGAACAGTTCCCCCCACAAAATGTTAAGAAGAAAATTACAAACATCACTGTTGACAAGTTGGAAGGGATCTCAGTAACCATCTGGTACGATCCATACAAAAACAAGAATCCCCCATGACTCCTCTAACTAATGATCATTCAACCTTTTCTTGAAGACTTCTTGTGAAGGGGAGCCCAGTCCCTTCCAAAGCAGCCTGCTCTACTCCTGGGTAGGGTAAATTGTTGGAAGTTTCTTTTTACATTAAATCTAAATGTACCGCTTTGCAATATCACCTTATTGTTCTTAATCCTTCCTTCTTTGGCCATGATAGCAAGTACAAACCCTGCGCCACATGACAATCATTAAGGGATATGTGAAGAAAACTTGTCTTTGAATTGAGGGGCCTAGCTCTCTCAGAAAGGTTTGGGAAAGTGAAATTTCCAGCAAAATTAAAAAAATTCAAAACCCATTCAGCAAAATGTTTCAATCCAATTCAGAGAGAGCATCAAACACACTCATTTATATCTTCATACATGACCAGCAATATTTTCTTTAAGAGAACACAAACATCTACCCAGAGGAAAAATTGTAAGTTACTTGAGTGGAGTTGATGAGCCTTATTAAGTCCCTACTGTGTGCCAAGTACTCTACTAAGTGGGCACTGTTTCATTTTTTTATTTGTGATCCCAACACTATGTACAGCTTTGCTATGCCTTTGTACAATCTATCTCAAGTATTACATACAATAAATGCTTGATTGAATTTGATGTGTACCACAAATGGAGAATTCTTATCTTTAAGAAATAAGATCTCATTGTCTGGCTTGTGTAAAACCCGCACTGATTTCCATTAGGTCCTGGGAATATGGATCATTTCTGTTATAATGGAAAGACCACTGAATTCAGCAGGTATGACATCAGGGTCTGGCTTTATCATTACGTAGATCTATGACCTTCAGCAAGAAATTTCATCACTTAGCCTCAGTTCCCTTATCTATAAAATGAGGGAGGGAGGAATAGACAAGGCTTGCTTTTTTTTTTAACATGAGATTTTTTTTACCCTATTGGGCTTATGGATAGATTTCAGGGAGGGGTTGTGAATCTGAATGAGGAAAATAATCATTGCTTGTTGATTTTCACTAATCTCTAATTGAAATTCAGCATTTCTTTCAATCATTTAAATTCTCTGTTCTGATTCTGAGGCTTCACCACTGGGCTTCCCAAACTGCCACTGGGTTCTATAGCACAAAAACAAATATAAATGAAGTCCCTCACAAGAGGGTCCCCAAGGTCTCTTTCAGCTCTAACACTCCATGACTGATTTTGAGAGCAGCTTAGTGAAAAACTACGAGAGTTCCTACTCCAGCCTGAGTTGCCACCGTTCTCTTGGTACCCAGTGAGGCTGGTCCAAGAAGAGAAGACCTTGATTGAACACTATGATCATTCTATGCTAAGTCAAGAAGGAGACTGTGGTCACTCAGCTTCTGTATTATCTTTAAAACTGGTCTACTCTGGCTCAGAGACAATGTGCTCACAAGTTGACTTCTCATACACTTGCTTGACCTGCATTTCACCTCTTTGAGGTACCCCAACTAATCTTCATGAATGCTATAAAGGTGGTAATGGGTTGAGGGGGACATGAATTGCTTTCAGAGAATTAGTGATTTTGAATCAGAAGAAGAAAAGCTCAAGGAAACTGACCTTAAAACTTGTCTCCTTATGATGATAAATATTTGTTGAATTGAAGTGGTATTGAACCTGCTTATGTGTTCTCCTCCCTTTCAAAAAGTTATATTATGAAACAAAAACCATCTAATTTTGTTTCATAGCCTTGAATTCTACCACTTTATTTATGAAGGCTCATAATCATTCCTATCACCAGTCCTACCGGGTTGATTACCTTAGTTGAATGTCAAGCAAGCTGATTAAATGAATTCATCCTTTTTGATTCTGCTATTAGTTTTAGATAGATTTAAATCTATTTTAAATAACGAGACAGATTTTTATCCATCTATCAGTTTTTTTTTTCATTTTTATAAGAAGACACTGATCAACATAAATGGTAGAATTTCAAATATGATGACAAAGTGAAGGAGAAGCATTCAGGGAATATGAGAAAAAATATTTTTGTGTTGAGGGGCAAACCCCAGATAATGAACCTGACCTTGCCTGGGAATGCTTCTGGGGTCAGCTGTTCCCCTTTCTCCATTTCTGAAGTCAAAGTTCTTTGTCTGGTGTCCAGAAACTTATTTTAAAAAGCAATATTCCAATAAACTTGGTTTCCTTTATAATTCTATGTATTTTATTTTATTGATTTAAAAAGATTATTCTGTGCAGGGAAATTCTGGCTGTATCAAATTGCTAGACATCTAGAATCCAATAAGTTTCAATAGCAGCAGAGGCAGGGAGAAAGGGGAGGCATTTCTGGGAGAGTAGACATTTAGGGAAGATACATACACCCACACACACACATGTTGAAACTTCACTAAAATTTTTGAAGGATTGTGAAATATAGGCCCAAGGCAATGGTGATGGATAGGACTCGAAACATGTGTTTGTGGTTCCCTTCTATAGGACTGTGGTGGGCTCATGTGATAGAAACACCTGAGGCGAGTAGGATGGCCATGTTTAGTAGTGGTACTTCTAAAGGGTTAAGTGGGTGAATCCCTACGGGAGGTCAGCAGTCTCCTAACTCCAAGGCAGGAGAAAGACTTGAGTGGTAAAAAGCTCAGAAGAAGCCTATGAAAAAGAAGACTTCTGACGTGATGAAAAGGATTATACCATAGTGTAGGCCTTTTTGGACTATAGGGGTGCGATCCTAGGATATTATAGGATATAGGATTTGTTTGTCGGTTGAGGATTTGTAAGGCAAATACTTATTTCAAGGGCTTTGCTAAGTTTCTTTTAATAAAATAGTATTTTATTTTTTCCAGTTACATGTAAAGACAAATTTTAACATTTTTCAAAATTTTTGAAGTTCCAGATTTTCTCACTCCTTCCCTCACCTCCCCTCTCCCTAAGGTTGTCAATAATCAGATGTTCAATAAGATTAGCTTTCAAAAAAAGGAAGATAGTATAGATCTTACCTGAGTAGTAGCTTGCTTATCCTCCTTAGTTTGAATAGTAGGCATTAGCTTTCATAAATTCACGATATTTTCTGAGGGCTTTTATGCACTTTGAGCAGGGTCCAGGGTCTATATCGCCATGGGATTACATATTTATGGGTCAGCATTTTGTAAAGAAATGGAGAGGGAATTTTTCAATGTCTCTCAAGATTTGGGGTTTTATGCACACACCAAACTCTCTTTCTGATTAGAATCTTTATTCAGGTGGCAGAGTGAGGAGAGCACTGAGCTTGGAGAGACAGACAGAAATATTTGAATTCATATACTGTTTCATTCACTTACTAGATATGGGATACCTAGTGATTCACTTACCTTCCTCAAGCCTTGGTTTCCTCAGATGTAAAATCAAGAGATCCAACGCAGTGGCTTTTAAAGCCTCCTTTCATCTCTAGATCTCTCATCCTCATTACTCTGTTCATTTCCATGTTGTTTTCCTTCTGTTATTGCTCCGCAGAAGTTTGTTGCCATACCACCTTCTATGTCATTCTCCCCTCACTGGTATAATGTATGCAATTTTATTTCTTTTCCCCTGCTTACCTTGTTTGCCTTGTTGGAGGAAAGCCTTTAAAGCAGCATTTTGGTCTCCCAAAGCAAATGCTTTTCTAGAATCATCAAACAGGGAGCACAGTGGGATCTTGTATTTTCTCCATCTTTTAGTCAATTGTTCGACTATAGAGATGTGGTTGTTATAGGAAATCATTTGTTAAAGCCTGCTTGGCTCCTTTTCGTACCCTCATCAAAGATGCCCTCAGTGCACTTGCAGATTATTGCCATAAAGATTTTGTAAGCATGGGAGAGTAGGGAGAGCAGAGTCATGTGTTGGTACTTATTGTCTCTTTTTGTTGTTGTTCTAGTAATGTTATCTGCTACCTGGTACCCTCTCCTTATTCAGATACTTTCAGAATTGATCTCTTAAAATTGTCTTGTCTCCAGCATAGAATTTCTTTGTGTGTATACTTGGGCTAGTCAAGTTACTCTTTTCACCTTTTCTACTTGCAATGCAATACATCAGAAACTGTGATTTTGGACTCCAAATGTGACGGATGACTCCATTGTCATGGATGGAGAAAAGAACTATAGAAATCTTGACAATCCCTTTCTATTTTTCATCTGTTTGTCTTCCTCCTTCATTCCTTGAATGCCCCTGGGATGATTTCACTTGGTTGGGATTCTTGTCAAACTTTCTTTAAAGATGTTATCATGTTTCTCATGTGTTATGAGATGATATTCTACCATAATGTATTAAAATGAGTTTATATTTTAAACTGGTGTTGTACTTGGCAAAGAGAACAGGGAAAAGGCAGTTGCTATTGTTTTGGTATTGGCATGGTGATTAAATTGGTCAAATTCCCTGAGAAAAGTTACAGTTTATATCAATATCTATCCTTTCATTCATTTCCCTTTTTTTTGCTACCATCTTATTTAAATAGACCCGTTTAGAGTCGCAACAATTATATACCATATATTTTCATTTTTATTTTTTCTTACTATTTCCTACATTTATTGATCTTTGGAACAAAATGGTTCTTTGTCTGGCTCAGAAATGATCCCCACATTGATAACAAACTATTTCCTAATGTTACCCTGAAAACACACTTTTATTAAGTGCTTTATGTTCTAGGCACTATACTAAACTTCAGGAATACAAATAATTAAAAAGACCAACAGTTCTTGACCTCAAGATACTTCTCTTATATTGGGGAAAGACCCCACATAAAAGGGAGCTGAAAAAAGAGGGGGGAGGGAGGTAATCCTTGAGGCAGCATGATAGAGAAGGTTTTGTAGTTTTTGTGTGATACAGTCTAGAGAAGAAGAAAGACATTTTTGGTCCAGATTTCCTCCTTAAATTGGAGATCCTAAGAGCTAGCCAGTCAGAAGATGAATCCTTGGGTTCAGGAGTACTTTCACTGTGAGTCCAGTGATGGGACTCACAGGGTGAAGAGGGAAGCAGCTAAGTGAATAGAGTTAGGAAGATGTTAGTTCAAATCCAGTTTTAGAGACTATCTGAGAAACCCTGGGCAAATCAATTAACCCATCAGTTCCCTTATCTATAAAATGAGGATAACAAAAGCCTCTTCTTCCCAGGATTTTGGGGATCAAATGAGGTGATATTTGTAAAACACTTTGTAAAGTTTAAAGCAGAATATAAATATTATTATAATTTTTCCCTTTCCCACTACCATTTCTATTTTCTATCTCTTCATTTTCCCCCTTCTCATCTCTTCTTGTCTTTCCTCTCTTCCCATTCCCCTTTCTTATCACTTTCCTTTGATTTTTACCTATTTCTTCCTTTTTCCTCTTCCTTTTTCTCCTTCCTTTCCTCCTTTTCTGTCTTGTCCCTGTGAGTCCTCATTCTAGGACTCAAGTCTTGCCACTAATGTGGACCCTGAAAAAATTTCAGGACCCTCCCCTCTAGAACCTGATAGTCTAGAAGCAAGGTTGAGGCATATGAGCCTACCTGTTCTCTGTAGTCCCATGAGACAGGTGCCAAAGGGACTATTATTCCCATTATATAGATGAGAAAACTAGAGGTCACAGAAGTGTAGTGAGTACTTTGTAATTTCACTGGTGGGTACCCTGGTCCTGCTGACTCCAATGGGGCTAAGGGCTAAGTCACCATCCCCTAGAGCAGATTGTCGATTCTAAAGTAGAATTTATTTTAGTGTTTCTGTACATCTATCACAAATTGCAAAATCTGCCTTACTCCCCAATTCTTTTGTGCCTTTAGCATGGATAATTTGGTAGCCTGTCTAATTAGCATTAATTAGAAGAATAAAATTGGACCCCCTACATTCTGCAATGGGAAAAGAGGCTTCAACAGTGGCCACATATAAACCAACCAAGCGTTAACCTCATCTTCTGTGTAGTTCAAACAGAGCTGTCATTCCACAAGGAGAAGTCTTTTTGTCCTCTTACTGCCCCAGATTTCACTTGCTGTCTTCTCCCTGGAGATCTTTTCTGTTTGCTTCGTTCCTTTTGAAGTCAACAGGAACATAGTACACCAACGAAGCCTGTTGGAGGGAGAGAGCTCTGTTCTAATTTAATATATCCGTGCTAGAACTAGTTAATGAATCCAAGACTTCAAGGGGCAGAGGGCTTTTTCAACCCTAATACTGGGAGTTCCAAAATTTCTCACAGATCTCACTGCTAGAAGGTTCTTTTTTATCCTTAACCATTGCCAGAGTAAGATATATCTATGAATAAGGTATTCCGGGGGAGTTTGCTATCATAAATGGAGTCTTATATCTGGATGAAGCTATAATTCACCAAAAATTATTACCATTCAGTGATAGTTGTCTGACCACCAGCTTAGTGAAAAGAATGATGGGCTGTCTCTAGGACTTACTAGATGGAGACGATAACTGCGCTTACTCTATGGGGTTGCTGTGACACCAAACAAGAAAAATGTATATGCAATATTTTGGTCAACTTAATCTACAAATGTCAGATGTTACTATTATTACATTAATATTAATAAATGGGAATGTTTTTGAGAGGCATCTTGGTGTAATAAATAGAGAGCCAGCCTCAGTATATTGAAGATCTGGATTCAAGTCCCAAACTGAAACGGTTGTTGGTTTGCGATTGTGGGTAAACTGTTTTATCTTTCAATGTTGCAGGTAACTACCCTGGTCTATTGAGTTTCAGGGAAGATGCTGTTGAGCCTTAGTAAAGGGAATTTACTCCAGCAATTTAATCTCAGGACTAGTCATCTGTGTGCATATGTACATATATACCATATATATGTACATGCATGTATGCATGTGTATGTATATAAAAACACAATATGCTTTCCTATTTGTGATACCTCACAAGGACTATACATGTATTGCATATTAATACTTATATGACATTAGACAAGTAACTTCACCTCATTATCCTTCCCTGGTTCTTTGTTTACTCATTTGAGGCTCAAATTAAATAATATGGAGTAGTCCTTTGCAATTATGTGATTTAAATGCTACTTTCCCCTTTCCTAAAAACTAACTGGGCTGGTTCCAAATAGTTCTGTTTTGGTTGAATGATTCTTTTGTTCCAAATTGCCTGGGTAGTTATAGATAATGTCCATTATGGTCAGTTGAATTTCCCCCCACCTCTCCAGTTCATTGATAAGGTAGTATGATCTTCCACTGACCTAAGTCACAAGCTTGGGTTGAGTTCTGTTCTTTTCCTAGAAAAGGCTGAAATATACTTCTTATTTATATGTGATATATATATATATATGTACATATATAGGTATATCTATATATAGATATATATGAGATATCCTTCTTAGAAAGGAATTGGAGTAAAAAAGGGAAATGGAGTAAATTAGAGTAAATAAGGGTAATCTTGGGAGAGAAGATATAGCATGGTTTAAAAATAAAATAAAATTTGATTTAAAAATAGGAAGGAATTGGTGTGTTAAAGAAGGGAATGTGGTTACTGCTACTTCAAGGGATGTTAACAGGGTATACAAAAAGCTATTAATATTGAAATACTGAATAAGATTTTGGTTGAATTATTTATATGAAATTTAATGAGAACTTTGCCATTCTGCCTTATCATTCAGGACCCTTTTCAATGGTGCCATATATTTAGGACTGGACAAGATCTTAGTAGTTGTCTGTCCAACTCCCTCACTTTATCCGTGAAGAATTGAGGTCCAGTGACTTGGACAGCATCACTCAAGCCAAAGGAGGATTTGAACCCAAGTTCTGTGACCCTCTCCTCTCATTTCATCCTTCTTTCTATTGAGTAGCTGGTAATGAAGAGTGAAACACAAGACTAGCTTTGTTAATCATCACACATTGAATCACATCTCCTATGTCTGTATCTCCCAGCATCATTTTGAAAGCCCACCAAGCAGGTGTCATGCTTGTCCCCAGGCACTGGCCTAATAAAGAGATTTTATTGTATTTTTGTAATCTTTGATGGAACTCTTGCTAATCAGCTAGGAGACTTAAATTGTGTTTTCTTCTAAAATTGTGGCTCTGAAAAAAATGATACTTTGGTGAATTTCCCAGTTCCTTCAGACGCCAGCTCTAATTCATTGTTCTTTCTCTAGACACACCCCTCGGTGCATTTCTCTCCCTCCCCCCCTCCCCAATCTGGTAATCTGAAATCCATTTGTCTGCTTGTAACTTGATAGATGATTCTCCTGCCATCCATCTGTCTCTACCAGTAGGTGAAAGTACTTTTTCTCAAATGACTTGGGATGATATTATTAGTGCTCACACCCAGAGAACTTTGAATAATTTAATAGCCAAGTGACAGGAGGGAAACTTGGTACAAACACGAGTTTCCCTGTAAATGATGACAATCGGCGCTCAAGAATGACTTTTCATCCATGTGGTGTCGATAACCAGGGCGAGAGATGTTTATGCTCCTTTTCTGTAGGTTTCCTACATTTTGTGCCGCCTCAGGAGGTGAGGAAATGTTCAGTAAATTGAGGAGGTATTTCTGGATATTAAACAAACCCAAAGGAAATTAACAAGCAAAACCAAAAATGACCAAAAAAACAACCCCAGTAACACTCTTGTCCTAGGAAGCCGCAAACCAAGTCTACTGCTTGACCTTGGGATTTGTGGATGAATCTGCCTTGTTGTCTGCATCATGAGGGTTTGGCTTTGACTGGGGTGAAGACAGCAGTGGGGAACCGGCGTCTCTGAATATGCATGAGTGATTTAAAGAAAATCAATCTGAATAACATCTGTTTGAGAAGCCTTTGCTTTCTTTATTCCTTCCCCACTCTAGCCATCATAGAGATGTGCTTGTGTATGATTGTGTGCGTGCGCATGAGCACAATGCATATATATTTATTTTTCTGCCTTTAATTGGAATTAGCCCAGTTACAGATGTCACAGTCTCTGGGTGTCTGGCCTCCCATATGACTCCTGGCTTCCTTGTTCGGGCGTACAGTGGGATTATGACGCATTGGACTTGTGATGTCCCATTGTTCCCTTAGCACTGTGATGGGGAGATACAACCAGTTCCATGGCTGGCAGGCGGGCAAGAGGGTAAGCCAGCTGGAATGGGAATATTAATAAGCAAGCCCTTTTTCTCCCTTCCCAGCTTTCATGGTCTCACAATGCTTTCTCTTTGCCCTTGCCTGTGGAAGGCAGCTCTAAAGACAGAAAGAAAAAAAGACCTTTCTAAGAATGGAATCACTCCAATAAATTCTGCTCACATTGGATTATTTTTCCTAAGCAAACCCTGTCCTTATAAAACTGTTGTGTGTGTTTGTGTGTGTGTGTGTGTGTGTGTGTGTGTGTGTGTGTGTGATCAGAGCATAATGGAAATCAGTTTTTCTTAAAAATTTAACTGTAGAGTAAGCTTTAAACTTTTATATTGAGGAAATAATGGGAAGGAAAGAGGGATTTTCTTCTCTAGGATTTATTCTTTTTATTCTTTTTTTCTATTTATGCCTTTATTCTTTATTAAATGTGTATTGTACACATGTCTTGTAAGGGCAAGATATTTCTGACTGAAAGACTTTGGCCAGGCAGGGGTCAGATCAGCCACCATGGCTGCTTCCCTTTCCCTTCTTCTTTTTACAAGTAACATCCTTGTACGTGTTTTTATGATGGTGGCCACTTCCAACTGCTGAAGTTGCTTTTTATCAGCCAAGTTAGCTGATGTAAGACAAGGATTGTTGACTGCTCAAATGGCTGAGTTGTGTAGATTTTTAAAAGGGATTTTAAATTGAGTTCAGAATATCCTTGATAGTGTTCATTAAATTCCCCAAAGCAGTATGGGTTTTTTAGGGTCAGAGATTGAGAGGTAGAAAGGACCTGAAAGATAGATCATAGATTTAGGACTTTTTTAGTTTTTTTAGTTTAGTTTTAGAATTTTAGACATTTAGTCTAACTGCCTTTTTCATTTATAAAGGAGGAAACCAAGATCAGACACTTGAAATGAATTGCTGAAGGTCATGCAGATAATTTTCCTTTATTTTATAGGCAAAAATATGAAAGCTTGGGGGCCAGCTAAGTGGTGCTGTAGGGGAACACTAATCCCAGATTCAAATCCAACCTCAAACACCTAACAATTCCTGGCTATGTGACTCTGGGCAAATCACTTAACCCCAATTGCCTCTCAAAATAAACAAACAAATATGAAAGTTTAGAGAGAGAGAATGTCTCTCTCTAAATGTCTTTGGTATAACAAAGAGTTACATAGGTGTCATATATGTAGAATTTCAGACCAGATTCTTTGACTCCAAATCAAATATTATGCATAAGTTGATAAAGGACTTAAGTTTTTTTTTTATTTTTTAATGAGCAAAATAGATTCATTTTACAAACAGAAAATAAATGACTTTACCTGCCTCCCAACTTACCAACATGCTAGAATCCCTTCAGACTTGGGGGCATAATATCCTAGGAGCCTACAAAATGATTATCTTATAGAATCCTATAGATCCTTTAAAATGGGAAGGGAACTAGCTTTCATCTCATTGATTTCCCCCTCATTTTGTAGATGAAGAAACTTACTTGGCCAAGATGGTAATTAGGAACAGTAGGAACCTAACTCAGTTTTCTCTGACTACAAACTCGGCACTTTCCACTTTGTCATATTAGTCCCCAAGTAGCCCAAGGATATCATATTTTTTCCCAAAACCATGAAAATTGACCATCCTGGAAAATTCTACTAAAGGGGATGAAGCAGATATGGCATAGAGATAGAACTAGAAGAAGTGTTTACCAATTTAAAAAGAAGACAATTTAAATTAGATGTAAAGATAAAGGAAGATAAAAACTTCCTAATTAGAACAATTTTCGATGAGATGAATTGCGTTTTCCTATAGTGGGTTCTTCCTTATAAATGTTTTTTTTTTTTTTTTTTTTTTGTCTTTTTTGTTTGTTTTTGCTGAGGCAATTGGGATTAAGTGAATTGCTCAGGATCACACAGCTAGGAAGTGTTAAGTGAGATCAAATTTGAACTCGGGTCCTCCTAACTTCAAGGCTGGTGCTCTATCCACTGTACCCTTATAAAAGTCTTTAAGCAAAGACTGAAACATCATTTGTCAAATCTATTGTGGCTTATGTTTGTGTTTTTTTATTTTAAAACAAACATTTTGTTCATATTATATTTACTCAGATCTAAATTTTCTGTGTCTAACTTTTATAAGTGATCATATAAATGAATCTAATCAAAGGATGATTAGGTAAAAATCTGAGGGGGAAACTAGCTTCAATTTCAACAAGAGAATTTTTCAGCTATTTATGCTTCTGAGGTCCCTTCCAACTATGATGTTCTGATTTTAAAGCAAAAGAATCATTTTGTTGTTGTTTTTTTAATCATAAGAATGTGTTAACTATCAGACATTCTCATGACAGCAGAAAAAAAAATATTGGATTTACATGACTGTTTTAGAGATAGATACTCAGCAAGTGGTCTAATATTTTTTCAAATGACCTGAGGATGCATGATACTTGTTAGTGGTTTCCCAAGAGGTTTACGTCCATTTTCCAGGGACTTCACTCCTAATTCTGTCAGCATCCTTCTAATCTGGGTGGATACAGATATTTTGAATTATAGTTCTAATAATAGGAAAATGGAGGCAGAAAAAATGGTTCAAGAATGGACCTGGCTGAAGGAGAGCCAGTTAAACCAGCCTGACTTCCTATTTGAAAGGAAAGTGCTGATTAAATATATTTCATTGGAGGGTTTTATTCTATTATGATCTTTTTAGATGGGAAATTATTGTCCAAGGGCATTTTAAACTATTGGGCTGCTAAGTCTTGTTTTCTTTAATTTATCTTGCCTTTGAATTCTTCCAAGAAGCTTGAGTCATAAATTGTGTGTGTGTGTGTTCTGTATATGTGCGTGTGTAATTTTTCCAACTGCCCTAGTCAGTACTCTTCCAAGAGAAATGTCCTCATACATTTTCTTTGATTCAGGAACCAAATGTAGCCTCAAATTTATGAAGTTTTTTTTTTATTCATTCAATTTGATAAATGTTTATTAAAATGCCTTCTATGTGGAAAGCATTGTTAGTCACTGGAGTAATAAAAAAATGAAAAAATTGTTGCTGTGAAGTAATTGATATTCTACATTAGTGTAGGGTGACATGTTAAGAAAATAATAAATACAAAATAGATAATAATAAATTATTTGTAAAGTAAAAAAAATATACAAAGTCATTTCAAGAAAGCAAAAATGTAACTAGTGTAAAAATAATTTGGAGGAATTATATAAGAGATATTTCATCTTTCTATTAAGGAAGCTGGAGAATCCGAGAGAGAGAACTAAGAGAGACTATCGCAGACATTGGGACAAAGGCTACTGACTATCTACTCCCTAAAACTAAGGGCTGAATTTATTACTCAGGGTTTCTTTGGGTAATTATCAACAATAGGAAGAGGGTATTGATTTCACTTTTGCTTGAGTACGTAGGTTGTCAAAATCTGATGTTATCCTTGAGGAAATGTAAGTCTCTGGCAACCAGTGTCCAAAGAGAATTTCTTTTGCTTAATAGGAGGTGTAGAATAGAGCTGGGAAGATTTAACTCATGGGCATATTGTAGAGGGGCTGGTAGCATGCCATAGGGCACACAGCATCATACCTGGAGTCAGGAAGACTCAACTTTTGGAGTTCAAATCTGGCTTCAGATGCTTAGTAGCTGGATGGGCAAGTCACTTAACCCTGTCTGCTTCATTTTCCTCATCTGTAAAATGAGTTGGAGAAGGAAGACAAACCACTTCAATATCTTTGCCAAGAAAACGCCAAATGAGTCAGATTCTAATGAAGTGACTGAATGACAAAAATATTTTAATTAAAAGATTTGTCCCACTTAAGTGCAAATGTGTGACCTCTGAATGCCTCAGTTTCCTCAATTGTTAAGAATAATAATAGTACAATATCAATAACATGGGAGTCTTACAAATTTGCATCAGATATATTTGAAGTGTGGCTATTGGGTATGTTCCTTATTTGCCCTATTCCAATGTGAGATCCTTGAGGGCAGGAACTATCCTGTATTGATTCTTTTTTTTTTTTATATTGTATTGATCTTTTTATTCATACCTACTAGCTACCACGTAGGCTAGCTTGATGGCTCAGTGGATAGAGCTCTGGACCTTGAGTCAGGATCACCCGAGTTCAAATCCTATCTCAGATATTCACTCATATATATATATATATATTGTCTCAGGAATATATATATATGTTCCTGAGACAATTATCATTTAACCTCTATTTGCCTTAGTTCACTGGAAAAGGAAATTGCAAATCACTCCAGTACCAAGTGGTACCCTATGGACATTATCATGTGCTGTAGTCTACAAGGTCAGGAAGAGTCAGATGTGACTGAACGAGATACCATACTGAATTTTTTTCCAATTAGATACCAAGTAAATTTGTTGAAGTAAGGCTTCTTGTCAAGATACCAAAAGGTTAACATATAGATACCTGTGATTTCCTTAGTATAGGAAACTTCCAGGTAAGCAAACTCCTTTCACCAATGCAGGTTGACACCTTCTCTGAAATTTGCAGCTTTAGAGAATTTCCTTAGAGGTAAAATGACTTGACTAGGGTCAAGAAGCCAATATGGAGCAGTCAGATTTTGAACTCACATTTCTTAAATTTGCAATTGGCTCTCTATTTATTATGCCACATTGACTCAATCGACATGCATTCTTTGAAGGACTATCACATCCCAAGCATATGTAAGACACTGAAGGTACAAATGCAAAAAAAGAAACAATCCCTCGTCTTAATGAGCTTAGGTGCTAGTATTTTTATAGTGTTTTAAGATCCACAGAGCACTTGATAAATATTATTTCAATCCTTGGAGGAAGATGCTATTGTTTTTTTTTTTCTGTTTTATATAGAAGAGGAAACTGAGGCAGACAGACATTAAGTGATTTGTCCAGGGACAAACAGCTAATAAGTACTTACATTCGATTTGAACTAAGGTTTCTCTTGACTCCAGATTTGGTGCTTCATTCATTATGTCCTGTATGTATATGTTTCTGTTTTGTATAGACCATTTTCTAAATGTCCTTTAGAATTAAGTAAGTTCAGCAGCTGAATAATTAATTATCTCACCATCTCGCTTATCAGGGCAAAATATGTTCAGGACCACATTCCTATTCTAAGCCTCTAGTCAAAGGAGAAGCAATCCTGGCTGACTTTTACATAGCAGATAGACCAATGGGTATATTGAAAGAGTATCAACTCATGTTAAAAACCTGTTAAAGACACTTCTTAGTTTCAGTTTCTTCATCTGGAAGATGGGAATAAAAGTATTTATGCGCTATACCTTAAGGCATGTATGAAAATGTTTTGTAGGCTGTATCTAAATTCATCTTCTATTTTTCATTGGCAAATATTGAATAAATATGTTAAATTGGTTTATATGGTGTTTTCCAGTTTATACTTCATAGGATTTATAAATAGAATGTTATTTTAGACATCATCTCATGTAACCTCCTTACTTGGCAAATGAGAAAGGAAATGGCTCTGGGGAAGTTCATTGGGTTAGCTTCATTGAATCCAGTGATCTGCTTGAAGTAGCTTATGACTTAATTGTTCAGTTTCCAGTGTGAACATTTATACTTTGGAAAGAAAAAAAAAATGCTATAAATCATGGCTTAATGTGTTGTTCTGTTGATGGTCTAGATTTAAGGAAGTGATTGAGAATATATTAACAATTCAGATTAAACTTAAAAGTATGTCATGTCATTATTTTGGAGAATTGGTTGCTCTTCATTTTTACTAACATACTTTTTATTGGGTCCCTCACGCCCTGGTCTATGTCTTGAGATCAGGCTCCTAGTGCATGATTGTGGCTTCTCAGAGGAGCCATTAGGCTCACAACAATTTATTTTGAAATACAGAGTTATAATTCCCCCATCTCTCTGATTTTAGCTCTCAAAACTGCATCAAAACTTGTTCATAAATGCTTTAAATGTCTGCTCTATCTTAGAGCATTAGTTCTCTATTTGGCAACATTTGGGCTCCCATCTACCTTCCAGACATTCCATACTATTCTTCTTAAATCATTCAGCTAACCTGGCCTGCTAACTTTTCTGCTATTCTATAAACCCTCTCCCACCCTCTTGCCTTTCTTTAGGCTTACCCTATGGGCCGCTTGAAATGGGCCCTCTTTTCACCTCTGCTTCTAAAAATTCTAAGCTTTCCCCAAAGTTTAGTTCAGGTTTCACTTTCTATAGGAAGTATTCCTAGATCATCTTAATTGTTCATTTTCTCCCCATCCTCAGATAACTTTGGATTTACTTATCCTATAGATATCGGATACAGTCTCCTTAGGACAGCACTTTCCTTTTTATCCTTGTATTCCTAGCTCACTGATCTGTGCCACGTATGCAGTAGATATTGGGTAAATGTAATTTGATTTGAGCTGACTCTGTTGGGATTATGCTGCTCTGCTCTGGTGATGGTCAGTGGAAAACTTCCCGTTCTTTGAAATGTTCTCTCAAGGATATCGTCCATGGTCTTCATGCTAATAGTGCACAGGATCAAATGACTTCTGAGCTGCTTTCGTTTTGTGGGATCATGAACAGTATATTAGAAAAATGACAAAAGTCTGCTTGGAGATCAAAATGGGTTTTCTTGAGAAACTCACTTTTCCCATTCATGTCCATATATGTATGCATATGTGTGTTCATGAACATATACAAATATATTTGTGTATATATTATATTAGCATACAATATATAGTTATATATGCATATAATATATGTTACATTATATACATATATAACACATAAGCAATAGTATACAATAAAACCAAATGAAAATTATACTCAAAACAATTTACGATGTCAGGGGAAGATAAAGTCAGCTTTGGAGTCAGGAAAACCTTCATTCCAGTTCCATCTGACATAAGCTCCTTGTGTGACCCAGATATTTAATCTCTCAGTGACCCAGACTTAGAATTCTCTAAGTCTCCAAATAGCTGATATAGGGGAAGGAGTTTCCACACTGGGAGTTTCTGATGTCCATGAAATCTTAGGTTTAGATAGCCAGAAGACTTGGTGCCATTCAAGGTATTGGTGATCTTGAAGAGAGCAATGTGTTGCTTCCCTTTCCCATCTCCCACCCCCCAAAAAACAATAAAATATTTTGAACTTCAACATACTGGTAAATTTTTCCAAATTCTTTTCCATTTTTGATATAGTCCCACAAATATGCATAGGACTTTTCATTCTCTATGTTTAATATGTATAAGATTCTACTATTTCTGATAATTTTTTTACTTTGTATATTTTGTCTGACTTACCAAAAGGTGTTAGCAAGATAGATAAAGGATGAGGGTATGTGGGTGAGTCATTATCTGCACAAAATGAAACCACAGATCCAAGTCTCCTATTTCTCAACCATTTTTCTGAAAGTGAAATAATATCATCCCCTTTCCTTTGGAGGGGGGTGAGTTTCTTTTGGAGAAGTCTACACCTATCCTTCACTTTGAGACACTTTTCAATATTCTTGCTCAGTTACTCCTCTGAATATGAGCTAAGTTATTCAGTGAAGCCACTCTATCCTATGTCAACAAGGGAAACTTGATCCCACTACTCTCTTGAAGGTCAGAGCCACTTCTAGTGCCAGTGAGCCCAATCCTTCAGTCTTAAACATAAGGACCACTGATCCCAAGGGAGAGGACTCCTTACCCACCAGAATTAGGTCTTTTCACCAGAACGTATAAATGGACATCTTTTGAAGGCACTAGTTGTTAGCCAGACATCTCCATTCAGGTGATGGGTTTGAATTCATGAATTGGGCATTGAATGGTTTGGGCCGAGACCAAGGGGACACTTACCAGGTCTTTTCCATGCGTTACAGATTATAGAACATGTGTTAGTGAAGATATTGATATTCACTATATGCCTAAAGATCTATTACAAAAGAGAAACAGATGGTAGCAGTTGGTGGCCTAGACCCCAATTAAAACATGAGGACAATAGGGTGTCAATGTGTGATATGTTGGAAAGTAGAAAAGAAATATATCAGGAGACCCATTGCATTTGAATTTCATTCTTTGTAGGAACATTTGCATTCCTTTCTTTCTCTTTGATCAACTGATCACAATGCACAGATGTAAACTTCCATTATTGGCCTTTTTCAACTCTGTTCAAGAGACATTGGGTGCATAGGGATTTACTTGTCCACCAAGGAAAACTTCTTATTCAACTCTGGCTGTTCTTGAGTCTGGAGTCATTTTGAAAGCCTAGAATTCAGAAATCCAGGATTCTTCCTCCATATACATGGAAAAAAGTCAAGGAACAAGTTGTTTCTGTCTTCTTCATTTTGTCGATTAATTTTAGTTTTAGTTTTGTTTTGTTTTTATTTTTTTGTAAGAAATGGCTTTGTAGAGGCAAGTAGATGGTGCAATGGATAGAGCACCAATCCTGAAGTCAGGAGGACCTGAGTTCAAATCTGGTCTCAGATACTTAACACTTCCTAGTTGTGGGAACTTGGGCACGTCACTTAACCCCAATTGCCTCAACCCTCCCCCCCCAAAAAAGAAAGACTTTGTATTGTTTCACTTTATCCTTGTGTGGATATTAGGATTTCAGTACTACAAGGATTTGTAATTTCCTCATCCAGATGGATGGAAAGTCCATCTATATTTTGGCAGATAATCTCCAAATTTTGTTACAGTTGAAACATTCCTATGGCTAGCCTGCTAATGCGCCTCTCTGAACTCATCTAGGAGGGTCCTTCAATGACAAATGGACAGTTTGTTATCAGTCACTTCTTGACACCTTTCCAGCTGGCTAAGAACTTCTGTAGCTTGCATTTTTTTTTAGAAGAGCTTTTGAGAATTCAGTATTGCTGCTATGTAATTATGAAGCACTGGAAGAAGAATTTAGTAGGGACTTGATACTTAGAAAACTGTGCTGGAAGTTCAATATGACCTCGGATCCTCTTTGGCTAAAAGTTCTGGAATAAGTTCAGTGTCTGTCCAATATATGGGAACTGAGAGACCAATTCTGTGGATCGCCCATCTGGCCCTACACTGAAAAACAGGCATTTATCATCCATTTGTTTTTTGTTTTTTGTTTTTTTTGTTTTTTGTGTATCTAGGCCAAATTCCTAAATCTCCTAAATCTCATTTAGGAGACTCCACAATGTTCTGGAGATTGATGCGACCAACACGTTGTCAAGCATAAATAGGAGCATCAGGTGGACCTTACCATCTTACCAGATGTTTCTCTTTCATTTGGACCTTGTGCAGGCCATGAAGGGATAGCAAAAAATAAGCTTTGCTCCGTTGATATTCAAAAAACATCTGGAGATAGAGAAAGAAACTCATCATCCAGAAGATTTGTGAGAGAGCATAGACATAAATCATACACAGTGATAAGGCATAAATGAATTTACTTAAAGAACAAACATTTATCAAGTACCTACTGTATACCAACACCCTATCTCAGAGTCATGATTTGATAACTGCAGAGAGTACCCACATTAATGGATCATGGATCCCTGGAGTGATCAAAGCATCTTTATAATGCAATCTTTCTTAAAGTATTTCAGGGAATCCTGAGGAGCATCTCAAAGGACAATGTGATTTAGCTGTGAGTCATGATAATGCTATGCTAATGTTTACCTCTGAGAACATCTTGCTTGGAACTTTGTCTCATATTAAATCATCAGGAAAGTCTCTCATTACAACCTATCATTGACTCATGTGTTTTCAGCCCCATTTGGAAACTCTAGAAGAGAGAACTTAATAGCAACCTTTCGGTTAACTTTCTTATGTACTACTTATATCTCTTGTTTATTCATAGAGATACATTTTAAAATCCCATCTCTTTCTAATCCCCTCCCTTCTTCCTACTTCTCTCCCTAAGGAACAAATACTAATGGTTTAGAGTGCCAAGGGAGTTTCTAGGGTCCCTGTGTAGCAAGCCTTCATTGTTTCTAAACACTCAGAAGGCAGTTTCTCCAATATGTGAGACTCTTGACAGAGAGAATATGGGGATAGTAAGCAAGTGAGTTTTAAGTGAATCCTGAAATTCATGGAAGGAAAGAGAAAACAAGTATTTCATATGACTCCCACATACTTTTGCAAGAAAAGTAAGGTAATTTCTTTTCTCCAGAGTTAGCTCAGACTACTTAAAAACCAAGAACAGGGCCCCATGTTCCACTGCAGAGAGAAGAGTAGATATAGATGAACAGATCCAAAAATTAGAAAGAGGAAAAAAATAAAATATTGATTTTTTTCACTAGTTCCTTAATGAATCTTAGCTTTTGTCTCAATGATTTCACAACATTATTCTGAGAAGGGGCCCAGAAGTTTCTTCAGATTGCCAGAAGGGTACTTAAGAATCCCTGACCTGGAGAGTGTCTATGTCCACAGATTTCTATAATATAGGTTGAGTTCCCCCAAAATTTAATTTAATTTATATCAGAAATAGGATTCTGCCTTGTTTGAAAGCTTGTGTAATGAAAAGAATATGACATAATAATTACACCAATATTCATTTATTTATATTTATTAAAATATATTATATAATTATATACTATTTGTTATGTAAATAAAACACATTTATTTAAATATAATATATTATATAATTATAGAATATGTTGTATAAATAAAATATATTTATTTATATCACTATTAAGAGTGCAAGGAGTTGCTTATTTCTGTCATTTGTGATGTATGATTCTTGTCCCTTCCCACTTTTTGTGATCCTATGTCCCCATTTATATCTTTGCTTTTTGAATCAAAAAGGTTCTACTAAATTGCTTTAATTTACTTAATGTTCATCACATTCCTACAGTGATTAGGATCATAGCTAGTTGTAAAAAAAAAAAATGACAAAAAATTCTTTGCAATAAATTAATTAATAAACATTTATTGAATGTCCTCCCTGTATCCTGGACCATGCTAAGAACTGGGGCTATGAAAAAAAAAAAAAAAGCAGAATTTCCTGCCCTCAGGGAGATTCTATTCTATCTGGCTCTCTGTAGAGCCTGAGACATCAGACACTAGCTGGTCCTGGAAGGTATTCTTCAGACCTCCGCTCAGTCATGGGCAGTAGAGAGTTGTTTTCTTCCTTTCTTCCTCCCTCCTACCCCCACTCACATTCAGGGAAGAAATTAGGGTTGCAGTGGATCCTGAAGATCACCACATCTAGCCTCCTCATTATAAGAGGCAATGGGATGTGGTAGGAGACCTTTGGAAGAAAGGAGAGGTCTGTATTCAAATTCAGTTGGTGGATTTGGTTGTTTGGGATCAGGGTTAGGGTTGAAATATCCTTATTGATTGCCTACAAGCCAATTCAAATACTCATAATTAATAATGATAATATTACCAGAACCTGTTATCTCATTTCTTCTTCACAACAATCCTGTGAAGTAAATGCGATTATTATTCCCATTTTACAGATGAGGATGCAGATAAACATTAAAAGACTTGTCCAGGGTAACACACCTACTAAAAGTCTGTGCCAAGATTTAACTTGGGTCTTTCTGATTCTAAACCCAATGCTCTATCCACCATGCTATCTAGTTTTCTCTTAGTAGGCTTTTACTACATGTCAAGTAAGCAGCTAGGTGAAGAGACACATGGATAGTTTAGATAAAACTCAGCCTCTGGAATCAGGAAGATCTGAGTTCAAGTCTGGCCTCAGGTGATCCTGGATAAGAAAACCTATTTGCCTCAGTTTCCTTATTTGTAAAATGAGCAGGAGAATGAAATGGCAAAGTATTCCAGTGTCTTTGCCAAGAAAACTAAAAAGGGACATGGAGAATCAGAAATGACTGAACAACAATATAGCAAGCACTACGCTAAGAACTAGAGATACAAAGAAAGATCAAAATGTAGCCCTTGCCCCTTGGAGCTCCCATTCTAATGTACAACATTATGTACAACAACAGTACATTCTGCGTAAAGTGAAAAATGATCTCAGAAGGAAGAGAGAGCAGGAAAAGCTTTTATTGTCTATTCCTACTACATTGTTGCTGCTGCTATTGCTATTGCTGCTGCTGCCCCCACTATTACTACTACCAATATTTCTATCATCACCACCACTTCTACTGCTAGGATCACTACTATAATTGCAATCACCATTACTACTACTCTTACTACTAGCATTTCCAATCCTAACTACTACCACTACCACTATTACTGCTACTACTAACATTACTATTACTACTACCACCACTATCGCCACCATTACTAGTATTTCTACTAATACTATTATTACTATTACAACTAGTAGTAACTGACATTTTGACATTTGAACTACTATTACTACTACTACCATTATCGCCACCATTACTAGTATTTGTACTAATACTACTATTACTATTACTACTAGTAGTAATTGATATTTTGACATTTGAACTCAATTCTTCTAATCCAGTCCCATTGTCCTTTCCTTTGTATTACTTTAGTTTAGGTTTTCCTGATTCTACCAAGTCTTCTATCCACTGCTCTGAACTGATTTAACTCCTAGAGTTGGGAGGTATATGCTTTGCAAACCCCCAAAATGCAGGAGAGTCATGAGTCACTATTATAGCAATGTCACCAAGAATCAGCCACAGTCTCTTGCTAGATTTTTTCCTTGTTAAAACTTCAATTTTTTAGAAGAGTCAAGTGAAGGAGGAAGTGGGGGGAAGTGGAAAGGAAGAAAAAAACAAAGAGAGAGAGAAAGGAAAAATAAAGAGTGAGAAGAGAGAGACAGAAATAAAGACATGAAGAGAAAGATAGACACAGAGACAGAGAGAGAAAAATACAGAAATACAGAAAAGCAGAGAGATGCAAAGACAATCAGAGACAGAGAGAGACATACCCAGAGAGAAATAGAAAAGCAGAAAGACAAGAGACACACACATAGAGATAGAGAGTGAGTGAAAGAGTGACAGAGACAGACCGAGACACACACAGAGAGACAGAGGGGTGAAGGGAAGAAAAGAGGGAGACCATATTAGTGAAGATGTTTCCATAAAAATCTATCATAAATAATGTTGTGGGATGAAGCCTCTGTGACATTCTTTAAGTTCTTTCCTTCATTTCTCTCCTGTGTAAATTGCCGGTGTTGGAGGAGAAGCCCCCGAGTTAAATGTGTGATCCGATCCCTCCAGCCCCATTTACTCAGAGGTCAGGAAAGACATCTGTTCAGTGGCCACAAATCCGCTGGTTTTAATCTTGCTTCTGAAGAAGCATGAAGCATAAACCTGCCTCATCCCCGCAGCCCCCTTTGACTCCCTCCCCTGGGCTTGGGGCCCTGCCAGCTCTGACTCAGGCCATCCTTGTCCTTGGGCTGCCTGAGGTTTTTCTTAGCCCCATGAGAACAGAGTTCCCACCTCTTCTTTTGGGGATTTGTTATCTAGAGACGAATTGAACAAGGAAGAAGCCGGAAGCATCCTTCACTTCTGACCAGCAGAGAAGGATTTTTCCCAGGGGTCAGTTGACTCTTCCCTCTGGTAGCCACTTCATAATTTTCCATCTACCACTTCATAATTTTCCCATCTACATGCAGCCTCCAAGTGGTTTTATTATAAAAACATGTCTAGAGGGAGTTGAGTAAGAATACAGCGACTTTTTATTTAAAAATGAGCCCAGATTCACTAGGTGCATCAGCATGTATATCTGAGACAGAGCATTTTCCCTAACATCTCATTTGCTACTTCTTTGTCTCCGATTTTATAGCTGTTGTGTGAAGCTGTCTTGTTCTACGTGGGTTTCAAGCAAAACAGGATGAACTTAACTTCCTGTTTTATATAACTTTTCACTTTTCTCTTCTCTACTGCCAAAATTGGGCTGTGAAAGCACAGACCTTTTTTTTTTTAACACCTGTGCGAAAGTTGCCTTTATTATGAGGAATTGTTCTGGGTCTGAGTATCTTGTGTTTGGGTCACCATCATCATCATCTTTATCATCGTTATCACGGTCATCAACATTTACATAATGCTTACTACATGCCAGGCAGAATACTAAACCATTTTTAAACATCTTATTTTATCCTTATGACAGCTCTAGGAGGCAACTACAATTATTATCCCCATTTTACAAATGAGGAAATTGTGGCAGAAAGTAGTTAAAGGACATGCCCAGGATCACATAGCTAGTAAGTGTCTGAAGATGGATTTGAACTCAGATCATATTGACTCTAGGTGCAGAATTCTGTCTGCTATACCACCTAACTGCCCAATAGCCTGGTCAGCAACTCAGAGAACTATTTCTAGTTTAATGGTTTCATTAAATTCAGTTCTGCACCCCAAAGTATCTGGATAGTGAACCCCATTCTTTAAATCACATGCCTATGAATGAAGTGAGCTTTTTGACCTAAATGTTTGATATCCACCACTTCCTGGTGTTCTCTCCCATTTTAAGTCCATGAGATATTGAGTTGTAAGGGGCCTTAGATGTCAATCATTCCACTGTTCTCATACCAAAATGGAGGAAACTTGGGGCTGAGATCACAGAGATAATAGAGATCAAAATCAGGATTTGAATTCAAGTCCCCGTGACTGAGTTCAAAGTTCTTTCCACTGGCTCAATGCTGCTGGTTAATCTTTTTTTTTTTTTTTCAAGCTACTAAAATAATATCTTTTTTTTTTTGCTTTCATATTACTCAGATCTACTTCTACCCTTGTCAGAAAAATACCATTTTGTCTCCTGCTTATATTCTTTCATTGATTCCTCATTTCTTAGAAGTAAATCTAGCTTCTGTGACATGACTCCAAGTTTCTCCATAACATAGCCTTACCCTACTTACCCAATCATGTTTCCCATGCACGCTATGGGATTTGTACCAGGAACCTTGTCCATTTCCTCCAGCTGGCTTGAAAGCTTGTAAATAGTCTTCCTCTATTCCTTATCTCTGCTTTCTTAGTTCTTTTTATATACTCTCTCCTCTATTCCTCCCCACTCCTATCAATAAATTGCTATATAGCTGAACAACTTCTTGGGTTCTGCTCATTTTCTTCCTAAATTGGAACTGCTAACCACAGGATACCTTCTCATTTCTGAATTTCCATCTTGAACAATGTCCTACTAAGTCAGGAATCTCTCCAAGTTCATATTCACTACACTCTATCAAAAGATCTAGTTATACTCTATGCATTGGGATCTTCTATATCCAAGCTCTTTGGCATCTTTTCTGACCCTCATACCTCTTATGGTTTTCTATAGATTCCATGAGATTCAAGGGAAGCTAGGTAGTGTGCTGGATAGAGTGCTGGGCTTGGAGTCAGGAAGACTCATTTTGTTAAGTTCAAACCTGACCTCAGACACTAGCTATTTGACCCTGGGTAAGCCACTTTACCCTGTTTGCCTCAGTTTCCTCATCTATAAAAGGAGCTAGAGAAGGGAATAACAAACCACTCTGGTATCTTTGGCAAGAAAAACCCCAAATGAGGTCATGAAGAGTCAAACATGACTGAAAAATGACCAAATGGCTTTGTGAGTACCTCAATACGTCTGTCATACCTGATGCCCACTTGACATCTGGTGTAACATCTGTATTTTGATGCATCTCTCATTTCTCTTCTCTCTTCAATTATGATAGAAAACTCCTACCACCCAGACATCTGTTACAGCTCTTTCTTTGCTAACATCAGAGATTAATTCTTAACTTGCCTTATTGATAATTTAACTTTTTAAAAGTTGGAGATAACAGCAAAATGAAGACAATGTGTTATCTGGATTATGAATAATAGGAATGATTTTCCTTTGACCTCAAGCATAGAATTTTACATAAATATATATTACATTTGATCTTATTAAAGTTGGCCCAGTGTTTTAGATTGTTGTGATTTTTTTTTTGTATTCTGATTTAATCTGTTATCTAACCCTCTCTGTTTCTTGTCATTTACAAATTCGATAAGCACACCCTCTGTGGATACATCCAAATTTCTGATAAGAATATTAAATATAGTATCCGAAGAAGGGGCCTGTGTTGTTTGACACCGTTATAGGATCAAAAGAATAGACCTGTAGTTGTCTGACATCATGTCATTTCTTTGACAAAGAATTAATTCATCCTATCTTGAACATTCTGAGCACCTGCATCAGTGTCCAGAAGAGGTTTCTAATGATAAGAAAGGCCTGGACAAATATACAAGAGTTAACCACATCAAAAAGCAATGATCTGTTTCTTTCTTCAGAGAATGCTCCATAAATTTTATCTTCATGGATTTGTTTTTCTATTAAGCAATTGTTTTATTGATACTTTAAAAAATCATTATTATTTTGAAATTATTCACACACATGTGATAGAATCTACATAGCTAATAAATATAGCTAAGCAAGACAAACATATTGACGATGTCTGCCAATGAGTCTGTTAATGATGCCTCTTTTAATATGTCTAGCCCACCCCCTTTTTGTGGTAAGGAGGCAGGCTTGTTTCAGTAATCAGGCTTTGAAGTGGAAATTGATCAGAGTTCTTATGGTTTTCCAACTCTCTTTCCTTTATTGTATCATAGCCATTGATCTCTTGGTTTTCTCTGTGTGAGTTTGGAGAAGTCTTCTTTCATTTCTCTGAATTCCTTATATTTGTCATTTTTAAGAGTATAGTAATATTCCATTTCATTTACATACCCTAATTTGTACAGCCATTCTCCATCAACTATAAAGATTTCTGCTATAAAAAGTTTTCCCTTTCCCCATTTTAACTCATTGATGTATAGAATCATTAGGTCAAAGGACTCCAGAAAGTAGAGATTTTTCCTCCCTGGAGGAAAGTTGAAGACAACAGCAAAAGGGAAACAATCTACTATTATTTGGATTATAAATAATAGGAATGACTTATTTCTTTGAACTTAAGTATAGGATTTTATATAAATCTATATTACCTCCACTTGTGAGGGACATGCAACCACAGGAAGGTGTTGGAAATATTGTAGAGAGAATTCTCAGGGTTTATCTAGTTGGCTTTCCAGGTCAGAGATTTCCTAACCCTTAAACTAAAAATTAATGGTATTTCTTGTATATGTCTAAACAATTTGCTATGAGTGTCAAACCAATTAAAGCTCCTCCTCCTATGTCTTAGTATATTTCTTCAAACATTTACATCTTTTGCTATTCTTTTATATATGAGGTGAAACCTCAAGAGTTGTTTTAGACAGCTAATGTCTTTGTGAAGAGGGAGATTGTGGTCTGGTAAATAGAGTCTTGGTCTTAAATCTAGAAAGATCTGTTTCCCATCCTACTCTGTTAAGAACTTAACCCTTCAGCACTTGAGGCACCTCCTAAGATTAGAGGTGCTAAGATCGTGCTGGTCTGTATCAGTAAAGGGATTTGGCTCATCAGGGATTTCTCATTATCATGAACTCACAGGTCCAAACTCACCCAAAGAAAAACCACGAGATCAATGGCCATGATGCAATAAAGGAAAGAGAGTTGGAAGACATATATTTAAAAGCTTTCATATCAGTAGATTAGAAATATTTTCTTTGAATGAAAATCTTGCCAAATCATCCATCTGATACAGTGTTTCAGACAGATAATTCCAAGATGAATGTGGCTCTTTCTGCTTTGATTCTGTATTTCTGAGCTTAGGTACGATGTTACATCTGTACACAGCTTCTTGAATGAGAAAAGCAAGTTTCAATTAGCAGGAAGTAGGAGAGTGGAGTAGATAGATAGATCCCAGTTGAGCTGAAAGAGGGAAAGGACCACCAAGAAAATCAGGAAAAGATAAAGAAAAAAGGAAAGATGTTGTTTTTAGATAATTTCACTAACTTTATGGTTTCCACTGCATCATTTATATTTACCATCACCTATTTAAGGACAAAAGCTGTCTAAGGAAGTATTTTGGTTCTTAATAGCTGCAAACATAGTTGGGGTATGAGAAAGGGGAAGAAGAGAAATGCTTGTTCTGATGAGCTGGGCAGTTGTCACTATCCCTGATTATTTCCCATGAATTATGAATGAACATAGTTCATTATAAGATGGCTTCATTCCCAGAGGTTTTGCCAATAGAGTTGTTACAGTAGGAATTTGTTTTGTCTCTATTTGCATAGTTAATTCAGGGTTCTCTGATCAATGTTGCAGGTACTCATTTCACTGATAAAAGTCAATCAGTAAGCATTAATTAAGCACCTATTATGTGCCACATCATGTTTTTGCTCTCATTTATACTGCATATATTTGGCATGCACACAGTTGTTTTCACATTGTCTCAAATGCAACATTGTAAGCTGTGTTTTTGCATTTCTGTCTTTAGTGCTTAGCACAGGACTTGGAATATAGTAAATGCTTTATTGATATTTGTTTATCGACTATTAGTGCTTGTGTTCTTCCTCAGTTATTATAGCTGATAAAATTGGACACCTAGATAGCCTCTAAGTCTCTGTTGATGAAAGCCTCCAAATATAAGGTAACAAAGGAGTATGGTCTTTTTGGACAGGCATATACTCTTGGCAAGAGTTATACTCAAAGACTACTCAAGTTGGCAGGACCCACTGGAGATCATACTTTTTGGACACAGATTCACAAACCTAGGGGTGCCTCCCTTTTTCATCATAGAGTCAGAACAGAAAGCAATTTTAGAGACCATTGAGTGCAACCTGCTTCTTTTACACAGAGGAAAACTGAGTCACAGAGAAATGAAGAGAGACTTTAAGAAAAGCTAATGTGTGAGATGGCATTTGAACTTAGACCATCACTACGCTGACTTATAATGAAACATTGGCATGAAAAAAAAAACCTGTGATCAATGGCATGTTCAGCAAAGTATGAAGTAAGAATGAGGGAATTTAGCTGGGTTTGGATCAGACTGGATAGGGCTGGTTGTGCATGGGAACAAAAGAGAATCAAAATAATATACTCTTTGCCCTCCACTTCTTAAAAGGATGGGTTTTCTTTTAAAAGACCCAGCTAAGATGGGGCTCTTAAGTGGTGGGAAGTTTGTCCTGAAGTATTTCTTCTTTCTGCCTTTGCAAAGACTTTTGGATTTCCCTTCATTTGTTAACAGAAATTTTTACAAAGAACATGAGCCTTCTTTTCAAACATAACTATTCATTCATTTATATGGACTTGTGCCAAAGATCTTTTTAAAAAATACATTTATATACATGATCTTGAGTTTACAAGAACAAATTCCTAATTCAAAAGCAAGGAGACCCTTGTAGACTCCCTTACGTTAGAGTCCTAAGGGCTATAACTTGGCTTTAATTTAAAAGAATTGTTCTTTTTTCCTGTACTATGCACATGTCCACAATTAATATAATTGCTGTTTGGATGGAGCAAGGTGGCAAAGAATAAAAATAGTTCCTTTGGATGTTAAAAGTCTCAAGGTAATTCATCTTTTGCTATTTGTCTCCCTTGGTATTTGACCGAGTCCCCCATCATGGCCAGAGATTTTTGCTGCAAACATCTTTGCTTTGTCTTTTACTGATCCAGATATCAGGAGAAACTATTCTTTTTTTTGTTTTTGTTTTTTGAAGAATAGAAGTATTACAAATTGTTCATGATTTTAAAACAATGGCTGAACTGAAAAAAAGAAAACTGGGGAGGTGAGGTCTTGGAATCATTGTAACATCGTCTTTATCAGTATAGATACTCCTGGTTTGGGGATTCTTTCTACTGGTGTAGTTTGACAATCCACTTGGACACTAGTCTTTGTTTGGGGCAGCTCCTTTTTTCCCAGTTCCTTAGATTGTCCATCTTATCTACTGTGCCATGAAAATTCTCACATCATCCTTGAATTTTAGAACCTGAAGGGAATCATCAAGTTCAATCCTCTCATTTTGCAGATGGGGACACTGAGATTCAGTTTCCCCAAGATCATGTAGATGATTGGTGATCCACCTGGGATACCAATCCAGGCTCTTTGACTACAAATCTTCCATTTAGACTTGGGCTGCCATGTTTTTTCCCTCCTGACATAGTAGTTACCTTTTCTTTAAAATGATTAAAAATTGTTTACCTTGGAAAATCCCATATTAAACATATGAAACTGGTATGATATTGAGGCAGGGATTGGCAGAAACAGTGGCCACTCTGGACAAGCAAATTTAGACTTTCTATAAAGAATAGTTTCCTATGACAAGAGCAATCCCAATATGCAGTGCATATTGGTGTGTTCTATATCTCTGGAGTGTATGATAGGAGTGTATGATAAAAGATCAGTTCCCCATTTAGAAGGTAATTTAGAGCAGTAATTGTTTCATTCTTTGATTTGGTTATCCTTAGACCCTAGCACATTGCCTGGCATATACTAAGAGCTTAATAAACGCTTGCCTTCATTAACTCAAGTCTGGATTGGACTAAACTTCTTCTGAGGTCTTTTTCAGCTCTGAAATTTTGTAATTCTGTGGCAAGATGGCCTCAAATCCTTTCTTCTTCTTCCTCTTAGATTCTCAGAGTCTGTGATTTCTTTTTCTCTGATGATTCTGTTCCTAAGCTTCTGTTTTGGAATGATGGGGACATATGCAAGTGTCATCAAGATAGACTTCGATAAGCTTCCAGCATATCAAACTCTCTCAATAACTGTCACTTATTCTTTGTAAGCACAGATTTCTACTCACCATCCTTCTCCCAGAATTACATTTAAAACAACATTTTTGAGTCTTGTAAGGAGATGTTTCTTCTTCCTTCCAAAAATAATGTCACATGGAATTTTTTTTCCTCTCTGAGAAAAATCTCATTTTTGCAACTGTCACTTTAATATCCCCCCTTAAGCCCCCCACAAGATATTTTTAAACTTGCTTGAGAGAAACAACACTCCGCTAACATTTCTTTCATCACTATAGGGCATTGCTGCTCTGTGGATGTACTCACAGAGCAAACTTTCTGTTGCCATTCCATTTTAATGCAGAAGATGGATTTACCTGTTAGAGGGTGGCCAAGGTTCTCACCTCAATGCCACGTTCTACCTCAAGGCTAAGGAACTCTTGCGGAGAAGGCCTGGTATTAGTTGGAACAACTGAATGTCAGCCCCGGGTTCTAACACTTCCTAGCTGTGTGATGGTGGAAAAGTACCACAGGGTCTTTATCTGTAAATGCGAGGGGGGCTGGAATCAATGATCTTTCATATATCCTTCCCAAATTTATACTAAATCTTATAGTTTGAGTCCTGTCTCTGACACTAGGATTTAACTTAAAAGGAAAACTAGTCTACCCTCCTTTTTCAATGACTCAGGAAACTGAGATGCTGAAAAATATTACAAAGTTATAAATAGCTCTCCATCATCCAAAATGTACCACCAAATCTCATGTTCTTGTGCTTTCAAACCTTTATAAACTAAAAATGTAATTCAAATTCTATCACAACCAGTGATTTAAAAATGATTGATTTTAATTTCAGGTGATAATTCAGGCAAACTGAAAGCATAGGTGTGTTGTGAATGTTTAACAATTGACTCCCAGAACCGGATATACTTTTATGTTTAATTTGCATTATTAACATTTTTTCCGTCATTTTCTTAAGTCTTGAAGTCCACAAAACAACAAATTAAGACCCGATTTGTAGTCTTAGTTAGTTTTTTGAGGGGTAAATGTTCACAAAAAAAATTTAACAGTGGCACTAAGAAGCAGATTTGAGCTGGCTCCAGCACCTGTTATGCATATGAGATTTGAGTTAATTCTTTATCAGAGACAAGCCTTTCAAAAGGGCCTAAATTTCAAATGGAAAATTGGAAGGGACTTTTAAGGATATCAGATTTATCGTATAAACTATATAATCTTTATATACAATGGTTTGTATTCTCTTAGTGACCAATCCCTCTTGTTATCTTGCATTTCCTATACTATAGAACAAATACAAGTCTTTGAATGGGTAGGAAAGTAAGTGTGTGAGGTAGGGGTGTGTGTGTGTGTGTGTGTGTGTGTGTGTGTGTATTTAGATAGATGGATATATTCTATATTTATTGTGTGTGTATGTGTTTAGATGGATATATTCTATATTTATTATCTGTGTGTGTGTGTGTGTGTTTAGATAGATGGATATATTCTGTATTTATTGTGTGTGTGTATGTGTTTAGATGGATATATTCTATATTTATTATCTGTGTGTGTGTGTGTGTGTTTAGATAGATGGATATATTCTGTATTTACTTGTGTGTGTGTGTTTAGATGGATATATTCTATATTTATTATCTGTGTGTGTGTGTTTAGATAGATGGATATATTCTGTATTTACTTGTGTGTGTGTGTGTGTGTGTGTTTAGATGGATATATGCTATATTTATTATCTGTGTGTGTGTTTAGATAGATGGATATATTCTGTATTTACTTGTGTGTGTGTGTGTGTGTGTGTGTGTTTAGATGGATATATTCTATATTTATTATCTGTGTGTGTGTGTGTGTTTAGATAGATGGATATATTCTATATTTATTATTTCTGTGTGTGTTTATGTGTGTTTAGATAGATGGATATAGTCTATATTTATTATCTCTGTGTGTGTGTGTGTGTGTGTGTGTGTGTGTGTGTGTGTGTGTGTTGAGAACTGGGAAAGGTATTTGTTTTTGTTTTTAACCATAAGAAGAGACACTAAGGAACTTGGGTCATTTGACTCACTGTTATGACTTCCTGTGGAACCATTGGGTTTTTGATCCAAGACCTGCTATTGGAGGAAATGAATCCTCCAAGCATTTGAAGAGATGAATCGGTGTTAGTATAGCAGGTGCAGAACATTTTATTTTACTTTGCACATGAGTCTAAGTAGAGAGATTTAATTGCTACTTTTCAGAAGTGGAAAACAAGAGAATGTAATAATTAGAGCTGTCATTAAATAGTCTTTCTTACTTGGGTGCTGACACGAGCTGGTTTTTGGTCTATTTTTAAGTTTGCTGCAATGGTAACCACTTGTGAGTTTTTGAACATAAAATTCAAACTAGTTTTATTAGTTGGAAGTAACATATATGTAATTTAAATTAACCCAAATTGAAGCTAATCAAATTGATAAAATGGAAAAATTTAAGCAAGGCCCATTAAATGGTTTAATTTTTTTAAACAGAAAAAGTCTGTAGTGAGAGGGATATAAATAGGTCTTGCTCATTGGTAGGGATATTTTTGTTTAAATAGTTCAGAAAGTTCATAATGATGGTTATATATCTTGACAGGTTTGAGGGTTTTTTGCAGAAATTTTAAATGTTCTTTCCTCACTTCTACCTAAAAAATTTTGGCATTATCCAATTTCAGCCTTGGAGGGAATAATCAGTGAATCATCTGTACTAATAATGAAAAGAAAATTGACTTCTACAGATAAGTTGATCTTGCAAAAGCTTTCCAAGTGTATATTTGGGTGCATATTATAGAACTAGAATTGGCAAAACTTGGCAAATGGCTGATTATGAGTCATAGGACATCTGTAGCTTGAAGTGATCTTATAGATCATCTTGTCCAAAACTTTCATTTCACAAATAGAGAAACTGAGGTCTGAAGAAGGGAAGTAATATGCTAGGTAGTGAGAGGCAGAGCCAGGAATGGACTGAAGGTTCTCTGACATCAAGCCCAGCATTCTTTTCACTATGATACCTAGTATGATAAAGGAATAAACAAAGTAAATCATAAGGTTTAAACATGGGAGATTGGGCGAGTGAAAGAAAGTGGGCTCAGAAGGAGGAGGAAGTTTAATCTTAAGTACCTGAATATGAAGAGGAAAGAAAACAGTGAGTCAAGAGAAAATCCCTTCTTCTTCCTAATAAATTAGAAGGTTTTGCTCTAATAATAATTTATATAATCTATGTGTAATAATTTAATAATCATTTGCTTTAAGTGATAGGATTTGCTAATATAATTGGGAACATGAGGAAAAAGAAACATGGCGCAAATGTTCCTGTGGGAAACGAGAGAATTAATAAGAGGACTATCTGTTCAGAAAGAATCATGGATCCTTAGAAACGTTTTTCTGTGTCTTATCATGATTCCTCCCACTGCCCCAATCTCTGCTATGGATACTATTTGCCTAATTGGATGAGCTTCTCACACTCATTTTGGCCATAGCCAACTTTCCCATAAACAAACTGGTGTTCAACTTTCAAACACTGTCCAACTTCTGCAAGATTCTTCTTGTCTAATGAAATAAGAAGCTTCTAAGAATTGAACTGTGTACAAGACACTGATCAAGGAACTGGCAACATTTGAAACATGTCCCAAGAGTAAAAATAATATTAGAGTCACTAGATTTGGATTGTCCTGCTTTTCTGTGTCAAAAAAAGAGAATTTTTTTTCATAATTGTTGGCTGGATGGGAGGGAGGAGAAAATTCCGGAGTTAGTGTTTATGTGAGATGAAGCAGTCTTCATTGGCTTATGGACCTCTGTGCTAGAAGAAATATGCCTTCTTTTTCATGACATGGCATTCCTAGAGACTTTATCATAAGGGCTTCAAAGCACAATGGGAAAAGCTATAGATCCCATAAGCAAAAGTCCTCTTATTTCATGTGTGACTTTAGATAAATCACTTAACTCCTCTAGAACTTCATTTTCTCATTTTTTAAGGTGGAAGGGTTGGACTAGATGGTCTCTGATATCATCTTCTTATCTAAGCGTATGATACTGTGATCCTTGTAAATGCCTAGAACTATAAAGCACTATATAAGTGCTAGTTATAAAATATTATTATAATATTGTTATAGTTAGCAACAATATTTTAATAATATATATTTTATATTACTTTAGAACATACATTATTATAATAATATAAGCATACTGATATAATGATTCTTATTAAGCAGATCAGCTCCTTTATAGGAACCAAGAATTTATGGCTTAAGAACTGCTCATTATCAGCAATATGTGGAAAAAAATAAGGCTGCTGGAGTAGAGGCAATGTCTAGCATCTCATTGTTATTGAATCATCTTTGATACGCAATTGGCTCAAGGAACCAAGGTTTGGGCAATTCATAGTTTCTAAATGACCCTCAGGATATCCAAAATTTAGTGCATGAGAAGGTAAGAGTAGCTCGTTCCTCAGTCTTCTGCCCAGTGGACCTTCATGGTTAACACAGCAGTAGGGTGTTATGGATACCCAAGGGAATCCATATATTATCCTTCTTGATCAATATTCCTTCTGTGCTTTTGGTCTATAATGGCCCTTTGGCTAAGGACTAAGTGTTGGGATAGGCCTCAGTGTGTACCAGTCTCAAACCCAGACCATTCTTGAATCACTTTTGGACTTTAATTGAAGATATAAGTGTAAATAAACATCTCATCCTGATACTTCAGTTGAATTGTAATCTTCTTATACTTTGGGCTTTATTTATCTGTGCCACTTGCAATTTGAATGCTTATGCTTTCTGCCCTTGATCTCCCTTAAATTCTGTGTATTGGTTCTTCCTACAGCATCCTACTTCCTACACATCTGCTAGGTCTTTTAGTGTTCCACAGGGACCATTGCAGCATTTGGTCTATGTGTTCTCTGCCTATCTTGATAATGGCACACAGTAAGAGCTTAATAAGTGCCTGTTGATTTAACTTGCTCAGCCCATCTTTTTTTTTTTAATATTATACATTTTAACATTATTTTTACCCTTTTTCTTTCACAATTCCAAGTAATGCATTTAGTATAATGCCTGACTTATAGTAACCACTTAATACTTCCTCTAGCTATCTGTCTAATCATGTGCCCCTCCTCTCACTGGCAATATTTTCTCAGCAAATGGCATTATCCCACCACATATCTTTCTGTGGCCCTTTGTTTCAGCCAAGATTTCTTCAAAGATAGGGATATTGGATAAATTACCTAAATTTATTGATGTGACTTGAATTCATTGCCCTATAGCATATCTGGGACAATCTTAATGCTTAAATAAATAATGGATCAAGGTAGAATTACTGAAAGCTCAGCAGAGTTTTTCAAATGGGATCTATTTTCACTCTGTTTCTCATATTTATTCTCATTGTGCAGTTATCAGACCTGTCTGCCATATGTACCCTGACAGGCTGTCTTAGTGTACCATCTATTCAGCTGAATCCATTCTTTAACCTCCTCCTTGTGACCATCAATGCCTTCATCTCTCAGGGCTCTCCCAGGATATTGCCGCTTTTCCAACTGAACTTTCTTCCCTTCCTAATCTCAGTCATATAATTGGGCAGTTTGACGGCACACTGCTCTCTCCTCTCAAATATTTCACCCTTTACCTTATTGATGCTCCCACTTTGCCAAACCTCAAACCATTATTCTTTTCACCATCCTTCTCCCCAAATTCTACACTTTTTGAATGGGAATATAGGGGATCATACAGCATTATAGACTCTCCCTAGAGCAAGGCAATTCTCTCCCTCCTCCCCAATTGATTGTCTCTTGTCCTCCCCACACAAGTTGTTCTGAATCATCTTTTTTCTCCTCAAACATCCCAATTGCTTTATTACCGTCTTGGCTGAGGACCTCTCCTTACACTCACATCTAAGTGACACAATAAACTGTTGGACTCAGAAGTAGGAATGTCTGAGTTCAAATCCTGCCTCATACTGACCATGTAACCCTGGCCAAATTATTTAACTTTTCTCCCCCTCATCTTTCTTATCTGTAAAGGAGGCATAGGAAGAGCGAAATTAGCAACCTACTCCTTTTTATAAGGATCAAATGAGGTAACATCTATAAAACACTTGGCAAACTTAAAGATGTTATATAAATATAAACAATTATTATCATTATTACGTTACTAAGAAGGTAGAGAGAATTCATCCTAACTTTTCTCTTGTCTGCAGTTCACACTGAAGTTCTTCTTATTTAGATTCAGCCTTGTCTACATCTAAAAGTCTCATCATACTATCCTTCCAACTTTCTTCCTCCACTCTGAGCTCTGAAGAAATGGTCTACATATTCACCAAGGCCAGTTCTTCTATTTCCCTTCTTTTCTTTTTTTTTTTTTAACCTTCTTCTGTGGCATATTTTCCCCATATTCATTGCCCCTTTCTGACTTTTCTGTATCATTTTATTATCTCTAGGTCTACACAAATGATTCATAGATCTCTATATCTAGCCCCAGTCTCTCAAGTTCCAGGTGCACATCATCAGCTGCCTTGTGGGTATCTGGAACAGGATGTCCTGTAGACCTTGAAAACTCAACATGTCCAGGAGAGAAGTTGTTATCTTCCTCTCTACCTCCACCACATCCGCTCTTCTACTCAATTTTTCTCTTTCTCTCAAAATATCCACTATCTTTTTCCATCATTCAAGTTCACAACAATATTATCCTTGATTTCTCACTCTCTCTTCAAATATCTAATCCATCTCTACAATATGCAGTGTTTCCATTGTCCTCTCTCAACTCACTTGACTATTACTGTATGATTTTATCCCTCACTAGATTAATAGCACCCGAAAGTCTCCTGCCCCGTTGTCTCTACTCCAATTCATCTTCCACACTCCTGCCCAAATGATTTTGCTAAAGCATGAGTCGACCATATCATCTTTCCAAATGTTTAATAAGCTTCCAATATCTCCATTTTGCTTTTAAGAACAAATATTAGTAACTTAACTATTTAATAAAAATTTAATAAAACAATAATGTAAATATTTAATATATTTATATATGATATGTAATCAATTTAATAATTATTTTAACATAATAAATGCAAAACCAAATAACTCTCTAACTATTAAAACCCTTCATATCCTCACCCCAGCCTACCTTTCCAGCTCCCCCTTTCTATACTCTGCAGTGCAGCCAGACTGGCCTTGTTGATGCTCTTCACACATGATTCCTGTCTCTTAGCTTTGCGCTTTGTAACGGTTGGTATGCCTTCTCTTTTAATCTTTGTTCCTTTAAAATTCAGATGAAGGCATAAAAAGGAAAAGGACCCACATGTGCAAAAATATTTGTTTGCAGTCCTCTTTGTAGTGGCAAGGAAATGGAAACTGAGTGGATGCCCATCAGCTGGGGAATGGCTGAATAAGTAATGGCATATGAATGATATGGAATAATATTTTTCTGTTTAGAAATGATCAGCAGGATAATTTCAGAGATGCCTGAAGAAACTTACATGAACTGATGCTGAGTGAAGTGAGTAGAACCAGGAGAACATTGTACATAGCAACAACAGATTATATGATGATCAACTATGGTAGATGTGGCGTTGTTCAACAATGAAGCGGTTCGGGATAATTCCAATAGACTTGTGATAAAGAGAACCATTTGCATCCAGAAAGAGGCTGTGGGGACTAAATATGAATCACATAGTGTTTTCACCTTTTTGTTTTTGTTTGCTTGCTTTTTGTTTTCTCTTTTTTCCCCTTTTTTACCCAATTTTTCTTGTGCAGCATGATAATTGTGGAAATTAATTGTACATGTTTAACATACCTTGGAACACTTGCTCTCTAGGTGGAGAGAGAGGGAGGGAGAAAAAAATTGGAACATAAGGTTTTGCAAGGGTGGATGTTGAAAACTATGTACACACATTTTGAAAATAAAAAGCAAAAAAAAAAAAAAATAGTCAGATCAAGGGCCTTCAGCCTTTTATCATGTGAAACATTTCTTGTCTGCCTCTAGCTGCTTCTTTTCTTCCTGAAAAAAGCATTTGTTTCCTTTTAACATATTTTGTATATGGTTGTGTTGTCTCCCCCTTCCCCCAACAGAATGTAAACTCCCTGTGGACAAAGAAATCTCTTTTGCTAGATCGATAGATAGATAGATCAGTAGTCCTTAAATTCTTGCTTAATTAATGTCTCTTTCAAAATAGTAAAATTATTCTCTAATAATATACTGTTAGCAGTTCCTAGAATATATAACATTATAACACATATTTACTATCCTGGTAATCATACATGTTAGAAAATTAAATTAAAATAAATTGGCTTACTTTCTTAGAATTAAGAATGTTTGAGTAGGTGATTTGCATGTTCCAGGTCCATTTTCCCCATCCCCTCTTCTGGTATAATTGTACACAACTGAAGCATATGGTCCTCTGTATTGATTCCCCCTGCATCAAATTGAATTGAACCCAAGTACCAAAGGATCTGGTTATGGTTTCATGTGGGATTTTTTTCCTACTGGCCATTGAGATTCTGGGTTGCCAGTGAGCTATGGCTTATTTGAGTAATGTTTAGGAGTTTTATGAATGAAGATCTTGGAAATCGGAGTACTCAGTGACATTAGTGACCTGAATCTCACAACCTTCTTCTTAGTAGATCAGACAAAACTTAGGGTATTTGGTGGCTCTGGGTTTCCTGAATGCCGTCCAGTCATGGAACATTTATTTCATAAAGCAAAATGATGAACTGTGTTTCTAAAGGAAAGAAGGCTTGCAAAATCATCATTTTCTTTCCAATTCCTCTCTTATGCCATACATACATTGGTGGCAGTGCTCCTCCGGATACCCTTTCTGCCTTTCAACAGATGTAGTCAGTTCCCATTTTTATCTGCATGGGTCATTTTCCTTCCTGGGGTCTAATCTACAGGAAGCCAGACTCCACTCATCTGTTCTTCTGCCTCCTAGAATTACTTATTACCCAGTTATTCTCTCTCAGCTAATGTTTGTGAAGCATCTGTTGCAGGCTGGGTAAAGGCAAGAATATGTAAAAGGCAGGTTCTGCCATCTGAAATTTGGTGAGAGGCAGCAAAGGCAAAGAAGCATATTTTTAGATTCCTTCCTTGAGGAGAACTCATTGGTAGTGGTTTGGGCCATTTCAACAAGAATGGAAAAGTATTTCAAAGCACTTATTTTTAAAAAATCAGTCAAAGTCTTTTAAGCAAAATCATTGCAGGGTGGAGTGGGGGATGAAAATGCTGGAGGACCCACTGTTACATCCATTTTTACTCTTATTTTAAGCTATGTTTTCCACTGATGATGATGATGATAAATTATTACTTTTCATAATTGTTATTAGATAGAAATATAGGAACGCGATCTATGAGTTTATAGGTATAAGAATTCTTGGGTGAAGAAATCCCTTTGTGATTGGTATAATATTATAATTGATGAAGCAGGTAGAATTGTCCACTTGGAGTCAGAAAGACTTGAATTCAAACTCTCAGGCATTTATTAGCTGTGTGATCCTAGCCTCAGTGTCACTATCTGTAAAATGCAAGAATTGGGCTGGAAACATCAAGGTCCTTTCTAGCTCCAAATTTATGATCTTTAATATTGATCAAAATAATACTGAATCAGTGAACGACTTCCATTTGTGGTTTTTAGTAGACGTGGCCTTGGTAGCTTTCAGGACTTTAGATATCTGCAAAACACGTGAATGCCAATTTTTTTTTTTTTATCTTTAGATTTTATTGCTTCAAGTGATAGAGATGAGCTCTAAGGGGCAGAAAACTAGGGGTCCTGGCTTAGGATAAGAACATGTCTGATCTAAGTTAAGTTCAACCAATATGTATCACATATTTTCTTTGTGGACAAAAGAATCCTTATTTGCTCTCTGGGAATTTATATACTCTAGAGGTAGAAGGTAAATACAGATAGAGGGAAGGGAAAAAAGATACCCTCCTGAGATTACAGGTGGCTTTTACCAAGATGTCTAAAACTGTTATTTTCATACTAGCTTTTTTCCTAATTTAAATGACCACTTAAGGCAAAGTAGAAAACTACTTTAAAGATTCATAATTTAGACTGAGAGCCGGGAGGGACTTCAGACATACACCATGCATCTCAAACTTCTCAATTAATAGATAAGGAAAATGGAGTTTTAAGTAGTTCAGTGACTTGACTCTTGCCACATAGCCAGTAAGGGACTCAGTAAGAAGCCTTACTTTGAGACATTTTCAATTGCTACTCCTTGTGGTGTAAATAAAAGTCCAGTCCCCATTCCCTACTAACTCCCAGTCTGGGTTGGGGGTCATAGGTTGGAACCATGATCTTCATCTGCATGTTCACCAACAATGCCTTGCTGGGTTCCACCAATTTGGAGAACTATTGCATCCCACTGAAAGCATTGTTAACCATTAGCCTTGATGTCAATACTGAATCAAGGGTGGAAGGCAAAGCTTTCTTGATATCAATGGAAAATGGTTATTATTGCCGAATCAGTCAGTTGGCAAAATAGTCAACAAGGAATTATGGATTCTTTAAGAGTAGGTGGGTTGTCTTGTGCTTCTTTTTTGTCTCCCAAGAACTTAAACTGTATTAGGTGCTTAATAAATGTATGTTGAACGAATTAAGTGCCTACTATGTGCTAAGCACTGTGCAAGTATCATCTGGACAAAAGCTCATGAGGAGTTATTTTCATAGCTACAGAGGCAGAAACAAACACCAAGAGAGTCCTCAATCTGGATCTGGAGTTAAGAAGTCCAAAGTTCAAATTCAGCCTCAGATACTTACTAGCTGTGTGATCTTGGGCAAGTCACTTAACTCCTACCTGCTTTAGGTTCCCCATCTGTAAAATGAAGATAATAATAGTAGCATCTAAATTCCAGAATTGTTGAGAGGATTAAGTTGGGAGGATAGGAAATACTACCTGTAAAACACTTAGCACAATGTCTGACACATAATAAGTGCTAGACAAATGTAAGTTATTATTAAAATTTATGATAGTACTTTGCATACCTTAAAACGCCATCTAAATATTAGTTGTTATTATTAATATTCCAAGTCTTCTTCATTATCCCAAGTATATCTGAGGTGAATAGGGTGGAGACTTTATGGCATGGGAGTAGAAATCTAATAGAACCTTTGTCCTGAATGAACCATACATGGTTAGATTTACCTGTAAATGTGAAGATTTTTACATATAAAAATACTGCCATTATTCCTCTAAAATCTAGAATTATTCATTAAATCAGACTCACAGGTCAGAGGAGAAATACTCATGTCTTTAACTTTTGTCCTTTTGAAGGTTAAATAAGTGTAATTGTAAATGGCTTTCAAAATTCAGGAACGTGGCTGGTAATCACTGAATTTCCATGATGGAGAAAAGCAAATGCAAATATAGCCTTGTCATTTAGGAGGAAAATGACATATTTTTGATTTCTTAACAAAATATTAACTCCTTACTATTTTCCTCTTCATTAAATGATATCTTTACCTTTGGATAACTTTCAAACGTTGGCAGGCCTGAGACCAACGATAAAGGTCACTGCACTTGTGGTATCTTATTTTTACAGGGATTTCTTCTCTATTTGCTAATGGCCAGTTGGTAAATTCTGTGTGATTTGTAATGGAGTTTTAGAAATTGAGAACCAATATGCAAAGAGTAAGCAATTAGGGATTCGTTTTTATTTGAATGAGTTCCAACCAGCTTTCTTCCAACAGGTAATGTATACCGTGGGTGGCAATGAAAAGTCCAAGTCCTGGATTCCTGCCATTATCTAAAAGGTCAAGAGAATTACAATGTGCTGATAGAATCTTTCCATCACTCTAGAATGGAAATAGGGATGACACATGCTGCCTGTTGCCAGCCCCAAAGGAGCCAGGGTCAGCCACTGAATCATGTGACGTGTCCGTTCCCACCAGCTCAGTTACTTTCATGAGTAGACAAGGTCCCTAAATTACAAATGGTTTGCGTTCCAAAACTTTCATAGATCCATCCGTTAATACTAGAAATGCAATTTTTTCTAAAAATATTTGTGTATGTGTGTGGATGTATATCTATCTATCTATCTATATCTATATCTATATCTATATCTATATATATCTTGAGAGAGAGAAAGAGATAATATCTATACTTTATAAATCTAAATCCAGTATAGCATTTGACAAATTACCTATTATTTATTATTGTTTATATATTTATTCATTCATTTATTCATTTGTTCATTCCTAGAGAGATGTATCTCTGGCAAAATAATAGTATTAGGTGGTAAAATAATAATGATTATAGCAATTACAATAATAATGAATCTAATACGGTGATACATTTTGGTGCTCTTTGAGAACAAAAGACAACTAATAACTATTATATAGTGGTCTAAGGTTTACAGAGCATTTCATATATACTATTGCAATTTGATCCTTACATCAACTGTGGGAAGTAAATATTATTGTTATTAATCTTATTTTACTGATGAGAAAAATGGAGCAAATGGAGGTTGTGACTCTCTAATTGTCACTCAGTAAATATTTCATATAGGATATAAACTCAGCTCTTCCTACTGCCAAGTGCAGTACTTTAGTAATCAAAAGACCTGCTTCAAATCTCACTTCTGATATAGATCCAGAGAGTGATATAGGTATGGACAGCTGATTAGGTGATGAAGTAGGGAAAGATCACTGCACTTGGGAACCAGAAAGACTGAGTGTGACTTTTGCTTTGTAATGCAACTAGATCTGTCACCCTAAGCAAATCACTGAGCTTCACTCAGCTTAATTTTTCTCTTCTGTAAAATAGAGACAATAATAGCACCCTCCTCATAGAGTACTTCTCAGAATTGAATAGTACAGTTTTAATAAAAAAAAACTTCATAAATATAAAAGGCTCTAGAAAAGTTGATAATTGTTCTTTTGGTTGAATCAAGGAGGGAAGACCTAGAAACTGTTAGAGGCACTAGGGATTATTCTCCTGCCCTAAATTGTCTCCATCATTTCAAAAATCATTTGTGTTAGAGAAAGCAAGTATCCCATAGGTTCCAGTGGTTCTCAAACTTTTGTTTTCAGCATCTTTATCCTATTAAAAATTATTGAGGATCTCTCCAAAGCATTTTTGTTTATCTGGGTTATATTTATAGACATTTACCATATTGGAAATAAAAACTATTTTTGAATTTGTAGACCCTAAAAGGGTTTCAGAGATCCCCAGGATTCTCTAGACCATACTTTGAGAACCAAATTTAGACCATTGATCTAGAATTTAGACCATTGATCATTTGCATCTTGTGGCATTTTTAGTTAACTCTCCTAGAATTAGTGCAGAGCTGAGATGCTCTGAAGAAATGTGGGGTTAGAGAGAAATTATTTTGTAGATGGGAGCTGCTTTAGGGAGAGAGGGAGAGCTTGGGTAGAGGGTGATGAAGGATGTCTATGCAGAAAGGCCATCAAAACATACTACCCCAACTTGAAACAATAAATGACCAATATTTACTGGTTTCAGATCTTGTTGAAAACATATTATTTAACACTCCCTTAAATAACTTTTATGGAAAAGAAATATAAAAGGTCTGGAAGATGGAGAGATTGCTGTATTTTGGCAATGAGGAGGTATGTATAGCATCCAACTGTGTGTGCGTGTGTGTATGTATGTGTATACATACATACATATATATATATATAAAATAACAGTGTAATTCCAGTAATAATGGCTATAATTTATTGAAACTATAGAGCACCAATATAATGCAAACGCATGTATTAATTCTCCTTTTATCTCATTTCAACAAAAAGTAAATAAATAAATAGACTAATCCAGACGCTTTTGTTTAAAGAAAATCAGGGAGATGGCTCCACTGGATGTGCAAGCTTGCATTGGCATTGTAGCAGATAAAATTGACAAAGAATTCAATTAATCAAGCGGCTACAAAATAACCCTATGAATTATTTATGCCAATAATATTTGTGACCATGCAAATTACATATTGATGTTCTGTTGGAAGATCACCCACTTCAACCTACAGATATCATATGATCTCTGTCCCGTGTTGTATTTTCCTAAATTGTTTTAACTCATGGGAAATAGGGAGAGGGAAAAATCACACCCTCTGAGGTGGAGAGGAGGGAGAAAGAAACTTGAGGGAAAAGACCCATCCATTATTAGTCTCTATTCATGGGCTCATTGATGAAACTGTAACCAGCAAGCTGGGCTTCTGGGCTGAGCATAAGATGCAACAGGCTGAACTGAGGGAGAAGCGATAAGAATCCGTCCCTTAACTCACCTTTCCAATTCATATTATGAAAAAAGAAATGCAAGAAATTATTAAGATTAAGAATTGAGAGAGAAAGGAAATCAATGTCCATAGTGATTTCTAGTATGTATTTAATTTTGCCCACATTAAATATTATTATTGCTATTAATAGTAGTAGCAATAGTGCCTTTAATTTGTAGGATGCTTCAAGGTTTACATATATTTATATTTTGCATATATTTGGGCATATTCAGCACAAGGCTGAGTTTTGGGATAACAAAATATCAGCTCTGTCACTTAAAATCATTAGGAAGCCTCAGTTTCCTTATCTGTATAAATGAGAATGTTGGAATAGGTGGTCTCTGGTGTCCTTATGATTCAGGGGTCCCACGACTGGGAAAATTAGAACAAAAGATCTCCCTCTGACTGAGATGGTGTGTTTGAAACCCAGTGTTTCTGTGTAAAGAGAATTTTGAATCTGAAACTAGGCAATGAAGCCTGGTCAGTGTCTAGCTAGTATCACCCAGTCCTTGACATACAGAAAAAGAGTCAGATTTTTGTGCTTTGAACCCCCCATTTTAGCCCCTGCTCACCTGCTCAGTGCCACTTTTCTATATTAAATGCTCACTCTTTAATCATGTAAGTGCTTGAGTCTTGCTATGTTCTGTTGGTCCTGCTAAGCTATGAATGCATCATCAGGTTCAGTCCGGGAGGGAGTCAGACATGGAAAGCTCCAGGCTCAGCAGATGTACCTCCTTTTACTGGACCTCAGAAGCTCATAGATCCTCATAGATCACAGAAGGAGCCTGAGACATCATCTAGTCCAGTCCCATCATTCTCCACGTGGGAAAACTAATGCTCAGAGAAGTTATATAATTTCCCCAGCATCACAGAGACTGAATTTAAATCTAAGTCCTTAGTATGGTGTCTGGCACAGAGTAGATGCTTATTTATTGATTGATTGGCTCCACAACCACTTTCCACTGAATCTGTATCTCTGGCTTCTCTCCTCCAAATTTCATTCTATATTTGGCCAAGTTCAGTTATTCAACACCATAGTTGAATATTATTATTATTACCAATAGTGCCTTTTATTTATAGGGTATTTAAGGTTTATAAAGTACATATATTTGAATTTTGCATATATTTGATCATCAAATGCATGTATCATACTTATATTTGATCCTTGTGATTCTGTGAGATAGATGCTATTATTGTCTACCTCTTATAGGTGGGAAAAGAAAAGAAAAGAGTTATGAAATGTTTTGACTGGGATCACAAAACTAGTCTGAGGGAGAATTTGAACCCAGTTCTTCATGATTCCATGTTGACTCTCCTCTCCATGGCAACACATTGCCTGTAAGAGTACCTTTCATTCGACCCCAAGAACTTTCATTAGCTTCCATTGCTGTCTTTTATTGTCCCCCCCCCCTTTTTTTTCTCCTGGCATTTAAAAGTGGGATAGGAGGAGGGCAGAAAGAATGCCCATTCATCTGTGCCAGCTTTGGGCAAAGAGTCCTAGGAGAGCAGAAAGTACGACGTGCCTTGGCTTGGCTGAGTATTTCCGTGACAAATGATGTGTTGTTGATTGCAAACTGAGAGTGGATTGTCTGGATGTTTTAATGGGTCAGGTGGTTCTAAGAAGGCATGGAGTTCAAGGGGTCCCAGGTGAACACTGATTGGCCTTTTGGCAGGAACTTGCCCACTCCCCCAACCTGGTTTACTTGAGATGAAGTTCAAGTAAAAGAGATGGGCAAGAAGAAAGATGTGTCTGAAATGGGATCCTGTGGCAACTTTTCCAAGTCTTCTGCCTTGTCCCCCACTCCACTCCCAGTCTCTTCAGCAGTATCACGTTCTTAGCATTCAGTTGCAGTTTTCCAGGTAAGCATCCAGATCTCCTGTCCGGTTGGAGCAGGCATTTGGCAGCCTCTTCAGACATCAGGGCAGCAGACCAATGTGAAAGAAGAGATTCTGCAGAGAAAGTCTATAAACAACCCTCATGGTACAGAAGTTAGAGCAGGGCTGGACTATCACCCCAGCGGGGATCCTCGTTCTGGGGTCTACAAGGAGAGGGGAAAAGAGCCTTCAGAAATAGTTTTGGAAATAATATAGAAAATGGATAAAATGTCTGCTTTTTATAATTAAATAAGAAAGTTAGGATTGAATAAAATATAACTGGAGAAAGTTTTCACTATATGAAATAGTAATTTAGTGCATTTTTCCATGGAGACGCACACCTCCCTGTCATTCACGTACCTTGGTTTCATACAACATTTTGGTACCAACTCCCCCTCCTATTTAAGTGCCCGTTGAGGAAGGAAGGGAGTTTAAGGCCTGGCAAAGATAGAAACATAGCTGCCTTCCACAGAGATGCCATGATTTATAGTAATTGTTCTTGACCTTAGTATGCTGGGGGTGTTTTAAATATAGAACACTTTCCATGTGGACATTGAATACTCCAACATTCAGACTCTACTTGGATTTCACTTACATATTTGCAGTTATGGAATTAAGCCATGAGTGTGGGACTGAGGCAAAGGATTTGTGGTATAATAAAGTTCATCTAAATGTCATGGGACCTCAAATGGCTTGTTCCAGAAGCATCAAATTGATAAATTTTATTTTTGTTCTTTATGTTCCCATAGGACTTTTTAGTCTGACCTCTTTGCTTCTTGGCACATATACATATACATATACATATACATACACACACACACACACACATATACATAGGTAGATATAAACACATTTATAAATGCATTGTATATATATACACACATGTATCATAAACCTATGAACATATACATATATGTACATATGTATCACATACTTGTGTGTATTATATTTATATATATTTGCAAATGTTTCTGGATTATAAAAATCAATTTAAATTGTGAATGCTTTGAATGAAGTGCACAGTATTCTCATTTTTAAGCAACAAATTTGGGACATCTTTTATTAAGAAAAAAAGCACCCTGTTATTATTGCTGCAGCAGATCTTATTCTGATAGAAATGGTCCTGGGGCAAATTGGTATCATGCTGTTCTATTATATTTAATGTTTTATGGACTCACAAAAATTATTTTTTATCATTTATTTGTATTTAAGAGCATGCAGATTTAATTGCATCTTTTTATAATCATAAAAATCTGTAAATTCATAAAGTTGGTATATTGGTATTATTCTTTTACACAATATTCCATGCACCAGTATATAAAATAACTGATTTTAATTACATGAGACTATAAGACTTAATTACATCTTTTTATGATTATAAATATCTGTAAAGTTGTAAAGTTGATGTAGTTATTATTCTTTGACAAACTATTCTGTGGACTAATGGATAAAATAATCAATTTTCTAATTATATAAGAGTATAATAAATAAGCTCATTTTCTGTGACTCACCTAAAGCATAATTTTTATAATAATTTTTATAATAATTCTAATAGTAGATCAAATTTTGATGATGATATGTACTCATCCATTTCCCATTAGATGGTTATTTCTCCTACTAGATCTCTGTAATTTGAAAGCTTTTCAGTCCACATGACCTTGAGATTAAGGATATTTGGCAAAATGAAATGTATCAAAATACTAGAGGAGTATTCAGAATGTCAGTTGCTATCAGCCCATTCTTTTTTTTTTCCATCTTAGGTTCCTCTTCACAATTCCTTCTTCTTTTTCCAGACCAATCTGATCAACCATTATTCTACTCCATTGACTTCTCGGGGATAGCAATTTTTAACTCTTTGGACACACCAGTGTTCCATGACGTTCATCCATGCTGCCACACTAGCAGAATGTTGGGATTAAAAAGATCATCCCCTAGATGATTTTAATCACCATTCCTCATGCCCTTTATCCATTCCTGCATATGTGCCATATGGGAACATCCATGTAAAATGCAAATGACCAAAATTCAGCGTTATGGAATGCACCTGTTCCAAAATTTTGAAAGAGTAGTTTTGAAAACTAAACTAACCTCATTTCAGGTCGGCAGATTATTCTATTCTCTGAAGCTACTGCTATCCCAGCTCTCAGAGCTACTTCCTGATGACTTTCCTAGAAGAAAAGCTTGGTGTGGGTTGTAAAAATGAGCACTGAGAAGTCTTTTATAAGCTAAACAATTCTCTGCTTAGAAATTCCACCCAAATTGGTTCTAAGTCACAATTTTCTCCAGATTTTCTTTCATTGTTTGAAGTATTTTCAGGATTCGGTGCTTGAAATGGCAAACAGCAGTGCTAGTGTTCTTTAATCTCATCATTTGCCAATTTCCCCAGATGAAAATACGCCATATTAACCACAGTCTTTATACCTATATTTGGAAAGTTCTGTTGGAAAAAGAAGGGATTTGGAAGATCACACTTGCACTTTCTGGAAATGTGTAAGTGACAAAATTCTGTCTTGTGACCTACATAGATATGCTTACCTTTCCCCAGAGTAGGAAGTGTACTAAGTATGATTAGCATGACTCAGTAGATGGAAGACTGGATTTAAAAGTAGCAAGAGCTGGCTTCAAATCTACCTCACAGATTTTGCTATCTGTGTAACTTCCCCTGTAAATAAGCAAAGTAGATTAGATGTTCTCAATGGCATCCTCCAGTTCTGAATTTATAATCCTAAAATTCAAATATGTACAGCTATTGTTCTCGACTAAAATGATAATAACCTTGGGAAGAACAGTACATTAAAGCATTATAATTCATGTAGGCCAAAATGTGAACTCTGTCATTGTGTACTAAACAGTCTGAGGAACCATGTATGTCCTTGACCAAATTGTTTAATGTTTCTTGGTCTCTGTTTCTTTATATGAAAAATGAATATGTTGAACTAGATGAGCACTAAATGTCTCCTACAACTCAAAATATGTGGTCTTCTGATAGTTAACTGAGAACTGGATTTCATGGAGGAGAAAGAGAGTACAAGGCATATTGGATCTGAAGAAACAGTGTGGGTTTAGCATCAGTGGTCTACTTGCCAAAGTACTCCGTATTTTCTTTCCACCAATGATTGTTTAACCCCTCTGGATTTACCCTGTCATTCATTCATTTACTAAGTTATTATCAAGACCTGACTAATCATACATAACAAGGTGATGACATAGAAGATTACAAACAAAAGGAAAAATAGAAATGGACTAAGCTTTGGACATGGATAGGCTAGATTTTTATAATCTGGTATCCCCAAGTATAAGATTTTTAAAAACTACATCTGCATAAATCAAAAGTGGCAAAGCTTGTTTTTTATGTATTTAACTATCTTATTCCCATTGCCTCAAGATATTGATTAATTTATTTAGGTTATTTTCTTAATTAATCAATAAATAATCATTAAACATTTATATGTCAGATCATCACTATATGCTAAAGTTGTTAGTTTTAATGGTATTGTTAGATAACAGGAATCTCATTTAGGGTCTTTGGGATGCCCAATTGTTTTACTGTCATGTTATTGACCTGCCTCCAACTCAGATCAGTTTGGCTCCCCTCCCTGCTTCTCCTTGGACATTATTTCCTCATAATTGATACTTAGGATACACTAATCTGGAATATGGACCTGTCATTTAGTCAGGAGAGCACTCAATATAGAGTGAAAGACCAGGGACTTGAATCCTGACTCTGCTTCTTAGTAATTGTATGACCATGGGCAAGTCAGTTTCTATCCAAAGCCTTCAGTTTCCCCATCTATAAAATGGGAAAAGGGTAGATATGAAGATTTCTGTGGTCCTGATTCCATCTTTTTAGTTTAAAAAGTTCATTTCTTCAGATTAAATCCTATGTTTAAAAAAATTAGACATTCAGATGTAATTGAATATGTTGCCCTTTTTTTCATTAGATGTCAGGAAATTCAGAATTAAATTCAGTCCCCAGCTCTTGTAACTATCTCATTCCTTGTGCTTAGAGACATTTATTTTTCCATTTGAGTTCTTTCCTAATCAATCAAACATTTATTAAGCATTTATTATATATCAGGCATAGTGCTATGTAAAGGGAAATAAACTACAGTAATGTGGAACAGTCTGTCTTCAAGGACCATTAATAGTCTATTCAGAGCAATAACACACACATATATACATACACACATATATGTATTTATATATATATGTATATATATATACACACACACGTGTGTTAATTTTTCATAATGTGATAATGTGATATATTTATATAGTACCTCAAATCTTGTTTGAAATTAATCTACAAGTATTAAGCATTTATGGTTTCTCGGTGTACTAAGTATCCAAACAAAAATGAGACTCTTCCTACCCTCATGAACCTTATAGTCTATTCAAGGAGAGTATATATTCATATATAGATACATCCTATCTATACACAGACAATTTCAATGTGAGAGAGGTACCAGCCACAAAGGGGTTAGGAAAGGTTTCATATATAAAAAAGTGCCTGAGTTGAGATTTGAAAAGGAAGAAGAGATTTCATAAAGTGGAGATTGGGAAGAAAGGAATCTAGGCATTGGGGTCAGCCAGTGCAAAGGTATACATAAGAACCAACCGTATTGGTTGGATGACGTTTAGGAAGGAAAAGAAAGTAGGATGAGATGGGGCATGCAGTTGGGACCAAGTTTTAGATGGCAGAATGCCAGTTTCTTGAGGGTGAGGACATTTTGTTTAGTTTTCATTTGGATCCATGAATTTCTTATACTGAGTAGGTACTAAATAAATGCTCATTGAACTACAGTGGGCAAAATATAAATCCCAAGTAAATAAAATAACAAACATCACTGTCATTTGGTAGTGAAGTCTCCTTGGGAGCTTCCCTCTTGCATCTTAATCAATTGGATTTTGCAGAGTAGAAGGAATGTGGATCTTTGTGTATAACAAAGCCCCACAGGAGGATGGTTTGAAAGCAACTAAGATTAAAAAAGAAAAAAAGTTTTGTTCTCCTATCCGGGCCCTCAGAGAGCTCAGCCGTGACAGGCACAGGTTTGGTCAGTTATTCTTGGTTTTGTGGGGCTTAAGGTTAAACTTCGGCTACGGCCACATGTCTGTCCATATATCACAGGGAGTTGGAAGAAACTGACAAGCACTCAACCAATGTTGGGATGCCGGTCTACTGGAGATTTCAAAACTCTGGGTTAGTGAAAGATTCTAAATAGAAGCACTGAAAAATTCTAAATACAATTCACTTTATTGGTTAATTCCTTAAAGTTTCTTAATACTGTGCTTTGCTTACTTTCTATAGTGTTTTTCAAATACCTTTTTCACTTTGTTTCATAGAATAAACTCAAGAGTCCAAGTAGGCAGGGAGCTATGTGTGTATGTAAGTATGTATGTATGTATTAGAGAGAGGGGGATGACAGTGGTGACTGTTGTAACTTGAGTCGGGTTTATTTGACCTAGTCAACTGGAAAGTGATCTTTTTTTTGATGACTTAGTTACTTCAAAATATTTATTAAATATCACCTCATTCAACCTACTCAGAGCAACTGGACATAGATGATTTTCTTTACATTTTAATAAAAATATAAGATAGTACTATTGAATTAGTGAATAGAAGTTAGTTGGGTTCTTCATCCACAGATATTGCATCTGACTCGCTCCATTATCAATGATGATGGTAATAACAATGAATCTAGGAAAGATGAGCTTGTATCCTTCTACTATAACTCAATTATAAAAATGATATTATTTTTTCATCCATAATCTGCAAAATATTAAATATAAAAATAAAATAGTAGCATCACTAAATGTCATAGGGCTATTTCTAACCCCATACAAAAAAAAAAAATGATGATGAATAATATTATGTAGAAAGTTTAAAATTTGCAGAGGATTTTATATTCATTGACTCATCTGATTAAAACTTTCCATTCCCACTCAGAGACTCAGAAAATCATTGCCTTTTTTTTCTTTTTTTCTCAATAGTATTTTATTTTTCCAAATACATGTATAGTTTTCAACAGTCATTTTTTGTAAGATTTAGAGTTCCAAATGTTTTCTCCCTCTCTCTTTTGCCTCTCCCCTCCTCAAGAGAGCAAGCCATCTGATAGAGGTTACATGTGTACACTCATTTTAAACATATTTACATTTTTGTCATAGAAAATATTTGACTTAACAAGGATGTTAGAGGCTATATGGTGATTAGAGCTTTTCTTGAAGCCAAGAAGATCTGGGTTCAAGCTCTGTCTCTAATTTGGTTGTATGATCTTTGGTATATTACTTGACTTCTTAAGTATCTAGGCAACAGAAAGATTAAAAGTTGAAGAGAAGGAGCTGACTAGTTGTGGTAGATCCCAGAAGATCCTTAGACAGATGAAGTTAATCTTAGGTACAATTCATATCTCACTTGCTGTATTAAAGTGTTCCATAAATGTCTTAAAGAAGTGGTTATTCAGCCTTAACTTGAATAGTCCCTAGTTATGGGAAAACTCACTCCCTGATAAGCGTAGCCCATTCTATCACATGGTAGACAAGAAGTAAGAACTACATTCATTCTCCTGAGCCACATTAGCCCTTCTATATTTTCCAAGCACTGATCTTGGCTCTTCCTTTTTGAGCTCCACAGAGTAAATTTTAACTTTCTTTTGTCTGATGTTTCTTCAAGTATCAAAACCATGCTCATTTATTCCTATCCTGCCATCTCATTTTCTTTTTTGCTTTTATATATGAAGTCACTTTTATAATCAATTATAACATATTAATAATTAATAATATTATAATAAAAATAATTTTATTTTTCAAAACACATGTAGAAATAATTGTCAACACTCACCCTTGTGTTCCATTTTTCCTCCCACTCATTCTCTCCCCCGGACAACAAATAATCCAATATATGTTAAACATGTGCAATTCTACTATACTTATTTCCACAATTATCATGATGCACAAGAAAAATGAGGTCAAAAGGGGAAAAATGAGAAAGAAAACAAAATGCAAGCAAACAACAACAAAAAAGGTGAAAATACTATATTGTGATCCATACTCAGTCCCCATAGTTGTCGATGCAGATGGATCCCATGTCTATTGGAATTGGCCTGAATTACCTCATTGTCAAAAAGAACCAAGTCCATCAGAATTAATCGTCACATAATCTTGTTGCTGCTATATATAATGTTTTACTCCCTTCACTTAGCATAAGTTCATATAAGTCTCTCCAGACTTCTCTGAAATCATCCTGCTGATTGTCTTATAGAACAATAATATTCTATAACATTCATATACCATAACTTATTCAGCCATTCTCCAACTGATGGGCAGCCACTCACTTTCCAGTTCCTTGCCACTATAAAAAGGGCTACAAGAAATATTTTCACATTACATATGAAATCATGTAAAACATTAGCTGTGTTCACAATCATGTTTGTAAATTTCTCTTGCCTCCATCTGCCTGCCATATTGTTATTGCGCAAAAGAGAGACATTAGAGACAAAGGGCTTACTTAATCTATGTAAGCCAGTAAGACCAGAACAACTTGATAGGACATTGGGTCTAGATGATCCTAAGTAGCTCTGGACTATGACCAGTAAGCCAGGGCTTCTCTCCACTTTTTGAGAGATATAGGGACTTGCTCATGGTCACATAGTTAGCAAGTATGAGAGGGGGAAGGGGTCCTACATCGTCTCCTCCGTTGCTAATGTCCTTGTTTTCCCAAACAGCCATCTTTTCTTCATATTAGGAATTCTCCAATTCCTTCAACTGCTTTTTACAGAATATGGCTTCAATTACCCATATCATCCTATATCAGCACCCTATCAAGGCAGACCCTAACATTTGGTGGTTAGAATGAACACATCACTCCAGTTGTGGTTGGAGCAGGAGAGTGGGGCTCTTTTTTCCCCTTAAAATGGACTTTGTCCTTCAATTAATGCAATCTGACATGGCTTCAGCTTTCTGAGCATCCTATACATACTGGCAGTTTCTATTTTAAAATTCTAGTTAGGCAACTGGTTGATATCTTTGATTTGGAATTTGAAGAAGCTGCTCATAGAAATAATATGAGGCAGAGCTAGGACTTCCAGTTTGTCTGATGCTGAATTCAAAGGCTGCATTTTACTGAGGAACAGAAGAAGTTGGGGAGGAAGGAGACCAGGTTTGATAGCCCATTTTATTTGGAAAACTCAAAGATTTTGGTCAAATACACAAATGCACATATACATCCATGTATGTGTATACATATATGTACATTGTGTGCTTATATTTCAAATAATATAAATATTATATTTATATGATACATATCATAATGTATACATTACATTATACATACCATATAATTTATGGTATATACATATACCATACATACCATAAAATTTTCCATATAAATTAATATATAAATTTATAATGTTATAATTATATATTTATATACAAATATAGAACCATCTAATTACACTTACATATAATTAATATTGATATAAAATTTATGTTATCAATATGTAAATAAATACTTGTGTTAAACCATACAAAATGACTATTTTATAGAAAATGTCTATGAAGCCAGGTCTTTCCCATTTTACACTTTTAAAAAAGTCAGCATCGATTTACTTTATTGGGATGGTGCAGTTATAGAAAGGTCAGATAACCAAAATATTCATGCACTGAAAGGTGAAGTTTAGCTCTTGTTACTATCTCAAAGGTTATACTTATCAACAAAATATTCCAGCATGCTAGAATTGCGTTTGGTTACATGATTACTTAGTTGTTTGATGGACTTTATCTGTTACCTGTATGCTGGATGATCGTTTACCTGTTGTGGGCAACTAGATGGTACACTGGTTAAAGTAGTAGCCTTGGAATCAGGAAGGTTTGAGTTTAATTCTGGCCTTACATACTTATTGTGTGACTTTGGGCAAATCATTTATTCTCTTTGTCTCAGTCTCCTTACCTATAAAATGAGCTGGAGAAGGAAATGGTAGGTCATTCTAGTATCTTTGCGAAGAACATCCCGAATGGAGTCACAGAGTTGAACGTGACTGAAACAACTGAAAAAACAACAACATGTTAGTCCATGTCATAGGTTTTCATGAAATTATATAGATAGGCGTCATTTTTGTCAGTTGCCAGCTTGTACTATTCCAGTGGCTGACATTTTTTTCTCAAGAGCAGAGGAGTCCATTCCATTCATTGGGATGTAGTCATTAGGGTCTGGTTTCCTCATTGGTATTGGAGCTTCATCAGTTTCTCACAATGTTCCTTTTCCAGGGATTGATGTAGAGAACATCTGGGTAATTTTTCAATGCCACATCGTCCTGGATAAAATAGTAAAACGGGGACAAGTAGTCATAGGAGGTGCGGTCCTTCAAGTTGCTCTGCCAGTTGATGGCAGCCTCTGAATCCTGTTTGTAGTTCTGTCATGTCAGTGAGGGAGACAAGGTCATCGTGGCAGCAGAACATGACAGGGAGGAGGAAAGAAGGAGGAGGGGGAGGAGGCTGCTCTGCAATTGAGATTGAGGCACCTGAGGCAAGAGACTGCTGCTCAAATTGTAGGACACAAATATTGGTTAGTGAAGTCAGTTCATAAAGGTGGAGAGATGGCAAAGGGCAGTTCTGGCCAGAAATGAGCAGCAAGTTTTCTTCAAGCACTACTGAAGCAGCGACTCCTCTTCTCCATCTTCTGGTCCCATTTCATATTTTTATAGTAACTTATATAATTTTTTAGATATAAGTGATTTCTTCCTTGCCCTCTTCCTCCTCTTCCTCCTCTTCCGTCATCTTCCTCCTTTCTTCTTTTTTCTTCTTCTTCTTCTTCCCTCTCTATTCCTCTTTATTTTCTTCCATGCTTCATCCTGCCTCACTCCCCTCTCTTCCCCATCGTCCTCTTAACCCTGTTTTCTTTCCCTTACCCTTTTTTTCTCCCATCTTTCCTGTCTTTTCCCTTCTTCCCCTTTCCTTTTATTTTCCTATCACCATACCTCCTCTCTTTGGTCTGTATTTTCTCTGACTCTCTCTGTCTCTCCTCTCTGTGTGTCTCTGCATCCCTTCCTCCTTTTCTCCCTCCCTCCCTCTCTTCCTCTCCCATCCCTCCTCCTCATTTTATCAGGATAAGGAACCTCTCCTGCTGAAGAGTTCCTACTCCCATGCTCATCAGCACCTAACCTAGAGACTCGCCTAAGACAGAGATTTAGAGATTAAGTACATGTTTCACTTTTGGAGGATTCCATCACTGAGGTTGTCCAGTTTTACATCAGGAGGACCACCAACCAGAGTTGGTTTGTCCTTTGGCTTTTACACACAACCCTAGTGGAGCTAGAAACCATCAACTCTAATTCCTTCATTTCACAGACGAAGACACTGAGACACAGAGAGATATTCTTGAAGTCAGACAGCTAATAAAAAGCTGAGATAGAATTGAACGTAGGTCAGTCTAGTGCTCCATCTCCTGTCCCTTATTCTTTGGCAGTGGGATGTTAGCCAGAGCTATTTCTGTCTCTCTGTCTGTCTCTCATATTGACAGAAAGTTACTGGAATAGAGTAGAGGTTATAATGCTGGTAGAGGGAGGTTAATTTCCCCTCCCCAGAGTCTCAGTCATATTTTTTCTTATATTGTTGCCTCAAATCTGAAAGAAACTCCTTCTTGAGGGATAGGGAAGGAAGGGTGAGATTTTGCCTTCCTAGATGTTGGGGAAACCCATTTGTGGAATATCCATTTACAGAGTCCTGCTCTTTCATGATGGCAAGAGTTGCAGATAAATTATGCACCCCTTTTTGATTATTGCAAGTTTCATAGTGGTATTAAGAATTACAGACCCCAAGCCTTGATGCTGCTATATTTTTAATGTTGATGTGTCTTCCCAGAGATGATACATATGCTTTTAATTTTGTTGCTTTTATTCTTTGTAAGTGCCTTGGGCATCAATCACCGCTAATGGAGTGACAGAGACAAAAAAGTCAGGCCTCATAAGAGTAAGACAGTGGGTCTGGCTACAGCATGGTGGCGACCTGTGCTCTGCCAGGTCAAACAGGGCTTGATACCAATCCCCTTTCCAAAAGGAGATCTGTTGGCAAGGAAAGCAGAACCACGTAACAAGCAGATGGCATTGCAGAGGTGTTGCGAGAATCTGTGTTTCTGTCGGCATGTTTAGAATCTAGTCCCCACAGACAGTGAGTGTAAGTCGGGTTTGTAAGGCAGCCATAGTGTCTGGGCCAGCATGAGATGCCTGGTGTCTTGAGATGCCTGGTGCAGCAATCAGCGCTGCATATTTTATGGTAAAGATAAATAGGATGCTAAGCACCCTAAGAAGCAGTGTTGGGATGCTTTAGCACAAAACAGGGCTGAAAGTCAAATGGGAGTTGAATTCGAATCCTTTTTTTAACTGTTTTTACTACTTTTACCCTACTTGAACCTTAAATAAGTTTTATAAGCCTTTATTAAGTATATGATTGGCACTGAGTATATAAAGGACAAAAAAAGATAGTTCCTTACCCACAAAACACTTACATTCCCCTGGGAGAGTATAAATTATGTTAAGTGCAAAATATATTCCAAAGAAATACAAAATATTACCTGGCCATGGACCAGTCACTTAAACCCTTTGATCACATTCATAAAGTGGATATCATTAGACTAAATTATCCCTTCAGGCTGTAAATCCTATGATTTTACAAAGAAATCTTAAGGATCGTTTAATGAAAACCTCCTTATTTTTCTAGAGGACAAAACTGAGGGCCAGAAAAGTGATTCTGATATGCTTATCCTAGAACATTACTATTCCTTTTCTTTTTTCTCCTTTTCTTTTTCTTTCTCCTCATCTTTCTCCCCTTCTTTCCCTTCTTTCTCTTCTTCCATTTTGTCTTCTCTACTTAGCCCTCAGAGCACTATCCCCATGTTTCCCCCAGTGCCAGGAGAAGTATATTATGGAGCATAGTACCTATCAGTACCTCTAGTCTGGTGGGAAGCAGACTTAGAGAACTAGTTGCTTCAGTAGGATTCTGTTAGTTTCTTTCTTGACTTGTTTATTCCTTCTCTTCTTGGCTCGTTAACAATCATCTAGCTCCTCAGAAATAGTTTTAGCATTGTACAATCATAAAAGCATAGATTTCAAGAAAGGAGTAGCTTAGATACCTTCAAGTGAAGGCCCCTTCCCCTTTAAAAATTTTTTTTTTACAGATGAGGAAACTGAGGCTGACCTCATTATTACATGGTTTTGTATTGTAATTGAAATGTAATAATTATATGATTACATAATTTGAACAGTCAAATCTTGAGGAAGGATTTTAACTTGGGTCTTTCTGACTCCATGCCCAGCACCCTGTCTGCTCTGCCAAGCCGCCTCTCTGGCTCTTAGAATATTGAAGTGCCTGATGATTCTGATGGGGTCAAGAAAATCTATTCTGTTAATATCAAGGAAATCACCCAATACAATCATTTGTGGTAAATGAATCACTGTGGCCTTGAAAGCTTTTGATGACTTTTGCAAAAAAGGATCATTTTTGTAAATTGTGTAGAAGGAGGAGTCATAATCATAAGTTCTCATCTTTGCTCTTTGGAAAGGTCAGAACTGCCTTCTTTTGGAAATATAGTAGTGAGTGTCTTACCAGTAAGGTTAGAACTGATATTATGGGATTTCTATGTACCAGGCACCCATATTACCTTCCATTCTATGCCCCAAGCAGATTAGAAATGAACCCTGGTTAATAGGTCTCATCTCGAGGCTTACCATTCACAATAATAGTGTAATAGTTATGCATCATTTTATACTATTATTTCATTTGAGCCTCAAAACTGTCCTTTTGAGGTGGGGGGGTTACATTAAAAAATTTTAATATTTTTTCTATTTCTTACATCACCATAATTATTCCAAGTGGCTCCCCTTCCTTTTCACAGAAATCTATTCCATATACAAATAAGAATTTTTTGAGAGGGAGGAAAAATTCAGAACTGATGATCCATTGAAAAAGTTGAAAATATATGTAATATGCAATACTTGTGGACTTCCCATCTCTACAAAGAGATTTCTTTGGGATGTCTTCTCATTCAAATCTTATTTAATCTTTATACTTTTTAAATTACATTTACTTTTTTGTGGTCTCTGGAGAAGTTTTTTTTTTTTTTTAATTATAGCTTTTTATTTACAAAACATATGCATGGGTAGTTTTTCAGCATTGACCCTTGCAAAACCTTCTGTTCCAATTTTTCCCCTCCTTCCTCTCACCCCTACCCATAGATGGAAGGTTGATTGATAGTTGTTTTTTTTCCATTTATACTGTTTTGTTATTGTGTTTCTTAGCTCTGCTTACTTCACTCTGAATCAGTTCGTATAAATCTTTCTATGCTCCTTTGTATTTATCATACATATCATTTCTTACAACACAGTAATATTCCATTATTTTCACAGATTTAAACATTCTTCTCCAACTAATGGTCATCTGCTTTGCTTCCAGTTTTTAGCTATCATAAAAAAGCTTCTGTGAATGAGTGCTATCTTTTATCATTATCTCTCTTTTATAGATTGACACTCAGAAAGATGTTCGCTTATTGTCACATAGCTACAGTTAGGAGTAGAGTTTGGATCTAGGGTTTCCTCATTTCAAGTCCAGTGGTCTAGCTATTATATCAAGTTGCCTCTCCAAGCAAAGTTAAGGTTATTTGGAGACTTTGAGACTCTCTGACCAAATATTGGAGAAGAAAGAAAAAGGTTTTTCTATTCTCTCTATAAATAGACATCTCTTAAAATCAAAGTAGCAGGAACAAATCTTCCCTCCTAGCCATCCCCACTCTAAAGACCCTCTAAAATTGAAATTACAAGACTCTAACACTATATAGATGTAGGCTGCTTTGCACCCTTAGTAATCTAATATAACTCATTTATAAAAGTTCCCATTTTTATACCTTTTGACAGATAAAATTCTCATTGTTTGTTTCTATGTTCTCTAAGCAATTGAACCATTTCAAGTGATTTGGAGTGCTTTTTCTTTTTAAAAAAATCAAGATTTTTCTAGATTTGCTCTATTAAGAATAAGGTTTAAACTATGGCTGAGAGCTTCATTGTAAAAATCTGAGAACACATTCTATTCAATGATGCAAAAACCAGTTCTCATTTAATTCCCTTTGACAGTCTGTGTGTGGGCTCCTGTGTTTTATAGCCCTACTGTGTGGCTCTGTCCCATGTTTATCAGCACAATTAGGTTTTTATAGCAATGGGATTTAACTTGGATTTTCAGAAGATAGTTTAATAAGGTGATAAAATTGTAATTTATGGTAGTTTCCTGCACAGAATGTCTTTTTTCCCAGTAGTTTCCTTTAAAATCCCTTTCCTTTTTTTAATTACCATATGTTCATGAAACAAATGGATTAGTTCTATGCCAGTCAACTAAATCCACTTATTTTCTTCTTTATCTTGTGGCAGACTGTGATATAAAATTACATTAACAATCAACAAATTATTTTAAGGGCATTAATAATAATTTCTGTTTATAGAGCACTTTAATATTTACAAAGCACTTTCTATTAATTGTTGCATTTAAACCTTACAACAACTCTGTGAAGTCTATTAAAAAGGTGTTATTAGCCCCATTTATAATTGAAGAATAATTGAAGCACAGAGATGGTCAAGAATGTTATCTATGGTCAGGAAGACCTTGAATCCAGCTCTTTCAGACTATAACTATATGATTCTTCTCATTACACCACTTTGCCTAAGTCCAAGGGGTGTTAAATCAAGCTACTGACCAATTAATTCTCCAGTCACTGATCTTTGACTAGTGCTTTAGAAATAAAGCCTCTAGAGAAATACTCAAATGTGACTTGAGGGCCTTGGTACCTATTGGTGCAATCATAGACCATTGGATTTCCTCCAGATTTTGATCATACAAAACTTATGTGGAGCCTATAATTACATTCTTAATATATCAATAGGTGCAGGTAAATGACACAGTGGATAAAGATGGGAAGATCTGAATTCAAATCTAGTCTGACACTTACTATCTATGTGATCTGGGCAAGTCAGTTCTCCCTGTTTGCCTCAGTTTCTTTATCTGGGAAAGCCCTGATTTCATGAAAGACCATTGTTGAACTGGGAGGGAGTCCCATTGTCTCCCATTGGACACCATTGGCAAACCATTCCAGTATTGGGCCTAGAAAAGCCCAAATGGTGTCAAGAATTAGAAATGATTGCAAAACAATCAAACAACAAACAATGACAACAGAAGCAATGACAGAGAGCAAAGATGGTAGAAGAGAATAAGACCTGAGACAGTGTGGTCCAGTGGAAGGTATTCTGGATATGCAATCAAAGGATCTTTGTCTCAGGCCTGGCTCTGACTTTCACTCTCTGTGTGACCTTGGACAAATTTAGGGTTTGTTCTTTAGGGTTCAGTTTCCTCATCTATAAATTGAGGGGGATAGATTACAGATAAGATCCCTTTCTGTTTCAAATCTATAAGTCTATAATCTTCTTTGAATTGAAGGAAAAGCATAAAAGTATTCATGATAAATATTTTAATGGGGTATTTTTGTTTAACTTTCTTGAGCATCTTTTTTTTTCCTTTTAAAAGAAGATCTAATCCATAATCTTCTTAACTGATATTCAAAGCAATATGGTAATTGTATACTGATTAATCTATTTTAAAAGATGATGAAGGAAATGAAAAACATTCTTCATAGGACCCTTCTATTCTTTCTCTCATAACCAAATGACCTCGGCTCCTTCTATCTATCATTTCTACTCCCTTCCGAATCCCTATTTTCACCCCCAGTTAATCTACTTGACTCTGGAACTCTCTGTGGTGGGACAAAGAATGCTGTTTGGTGAGTGATTAAGAACTCACATGATTATGTCCCCCCCTCCCAGTCCAACAATGGTCTTTCATGAAATCGGGCTTCTCCAGGCATCTGCCTCTTTGCTTTGCAGTCCTATTCATAATAGTTTTTTTTTTTTTAAGTTTTGCTCACTTTCCTTGTGACTCTCCAGACCCAAAGTCTCTTATATGTATGACCTATCCCAATCACAATGTCAGCTCTTTGAGTCTGATACTTCTGCCCTCTTGTTCCCAGTTCCTGAAACACAGAAAGCTCTTGATGAATGCCTCCTTCCCCCTTCTCCCATTCATTCTTATGACTTAAATAGTATCAATGCTAGTATTGCACCTATGTCTTCTGGCTTCAAATCTAGGATTTTTTTCCTTGTGTCCTTGTCCCAAATGACCCGTTATATAAGATTATTTTCTTAGCAATTCATTTTATTAACTGAACTCTCTCCCTATTAACTTGCTAACAACAACAATAATGTCATTTTTATATAGTACTTGATCATTTGTAAGGTATTCTGCTGGGTCTGTGTGGGGGATTGTGGAGAGAAGGGTATTTTTGTTGTTATTTGTCTGTTCTCAAAGAAGACCATGACATGAGGGAAGTGTTGCCATGACTTTTGAGTGAATTGGCTTAAAGTGAGGGAGATCGGTGCAAAGTCACCAGCTTCACTATCTGCTCTGGAGCCATCTGAGGCGAGTATGAAGATACATGCATCAGGAAAACTGGAGATGGCCCCTGATACAGTGGAAGACTTTAACCTTTTTAAGTTAAGATGTTTCCCAGGTCTCACTTTGATTGAGACAACTCCCATTTAGGGATTAAGGCTAGGTATGAAATGAGGCAATGCAAGGTTTCTATTATCTAGTTGAAAAATCAGCCTAGGAGGGGAAGATTCTCAGGGTTTCTGGTCAAAACAAAATTAATTGCTATTTACAAATATTTTGAGCCATCAAAGCCCAAACTAACCTTTAGGTCATTCTTTTTAAATATGTCTATTTGTTAAGGAAGTATATTTGAAATCTTTCTCATTACCTACTCATCAGTTGCCACATCTCACTGCTCTTTTCCTTGAATAACATTTTTTTCATACAATAGAATGGAAAATCATCATTGTTCATCTTTCTATTCCTCGTGCCTAGCATGATGCTTTGCAAAACTTGGTGCAATTGAGTTGGGTTGAACATGTGATTACAGCCTATACCTTTTGTATATTCCCCTTTTAACAAGAGGTTTCAGTGCCCTATTGTTAACATCAATAATAATCATGGTGGTGTGGTGATGGTGTTGAGTTGTTTCAGTCTTGTCTAACTCTTTGTGATCCCATTTTAGGGTTTTCTTGAGAAAGATGCTGGACTGGTTTGCCATTTTCTTCTCCAGCTCTTTTACAGATGAGGGAACTGAGGCGAATAAGATTAAGGGACTTGTCCAGGGTCCTATAGCTGGTAAATGTCTGCAGTGAGATTTTAACTTGGGAAGATGAGTCTTCCTGACTCCAGGACCAGTCTTTACCCTTTGTGCCATTTAGCTGCCCATTAATCATGGTAATAACAATCAAAAATACCTTTTACAGAGTTTTTAGGTTAGAAAAATACATACTATAGCTGTCTGGTCTTTTGTCATTCTCAAAGCAACCCTCTGAGTTGGACCCTATTTAACCCGTTTTTAGAGATGAAGAAAATGAGTCAGGAAGACCTTTCTTCTGACACTTAATAGCTATAAGAACATAGGCAAGTCATGGAACTTCTCTACACTTCATTTTTGTCATCTGTAAAATAGGAATAATAATAGCAACTTCCACAAAAGATTATAATGAGGATCTGATAAAATAATGATTGTCAAAAGACTTTGTGTACCTTAAAGCATGGTATGAATGTTAGCTATTTTTACTTCTTATTACTAGCTTCATGGCTTGAAATAAAGTGTCCTAGAAAGTCACATTTTGATGATGCTGTTATATGACAGCAAGACATGGCATCCAGTACTCTAGATGGGCATAGAGAGCAGTGAGAGGCTCAGATAGAGATGGGCTGGCTGCTACATAGAGCCAAAGGGGTACTCCAAAGACCATCTCAGACTGGATATCCTATAGACTTCTTGGACTCAACAGGTCCTAAATCAGACTCAAATCTGTCCCCCAAACTCTCTCCTATTTGTAGCAAGAATGAACAGTGACAGGTGAATAGCCAAAGTGATTCACTGATGTTGGGACATGGCAAAAAAGGCCTCCAGGACACTGGATGGACCTTTCTTGAAAATTTTTGGGGAAACATGGGCAAGAGACACTTAGGGTGAACTGGCATAAAGGGGTTTGAATTTATGTTGTTGGAGGGAATTCCTTAATCCGTGACAGATCTGAGCTATAGAAATGTATCACTTCATTGGCCAAGAAGCCACCAGGCAATTGTCCTTATGACAAAATACCAATCCCTGGGATGGCCATTTCAAATGTTTCATGATGGGATTCCTCCCTATCTTATCATGGTCTCACACTCTGTTCCAGACAAAAGGGCTTTTTTGCTCATCCTGTTTCCTCACCACAGCATTCTTTCTCCAAACTCAAGGCCATCTTTGTAGCTGGAAGTCTTTCCTTCCTCATCTCTATCTCTTCCATTCCGGTCTCAACTTTGGCACCACTTCTTTCATAGACCTTTCCCCCAGTTCTTATTGCTACACATATCCATCACTGCTAAATTTTTTGTTTATAATCTATATATGGTTGTGTCGACTCCACTCAACCCCTGTAGGGTCTAGAACACCTGACACACAGTAGGCACTTAATAAATGCTTTCATATATTCTAGTTCAAGCTTTTCCTTAGGCTTTTTCTATTAAATTATGATCTGTGAGTTAGTGGAGCACAAATAACAATTCCTTGATGTTTTGACATATTGGGAATGTTCATGAGATATTCCCATGTTCTGTTGGGGTTCCTTGAGCGTGACTACAATTACTAACAGCTTTCTCAGCGGTACCTAACAGAGCAGATGTTTGTACCTGGTAAATGTGTATACCTCTGTCATAAAGAGGTTTGGAAATGGTGAAAATTTCCTTCTGTTTCTTTGGACCACCATTGGTTTGTTTCTCTCCTGTGGGACCTGATTTCATAGAATGTTTTCACCTGCCTGCATGAAAAAAATAACTCCACATTTGCATAGATTGGGAGTTTTCATGGATATTGCCATACCTTTCTTAATTTAATGGCAGCTGGATGACTTTAATTGTAATTAGGGTCACATGTTCATGCTTAATTAAAGAAAATGATGATGGATTTATTCACATTTGAATGAATTAGAAAGTCATGTTGGAATTTATACCTAAATGCACATTGATGAAAAACATTATTTTACTCAATGTTGTTTTAGATTTCTAAATACAATGTAACAGTTGATAGCTAATAGTGGTTGTTTAAATAATAATAATCACAGTCCTGTCATGATAAGTTACCATTAGTGTTTTAAAATTTTTTATTACTTTGATTTTTCACTGTTACCTATATATTTTGTCTGATTTTATACTATAACTCCAAACCACAGTAGAGACATCAGAGTTACAGTACTTTAAAAACAAAACAAAACAAAACAATATTACTTTAAGCAATAGCAATAATAATAATAATAATAAATATGAAAATAAAAATGTCAGCCACACACTTTTATTTAAAAAATTAATCTAATTGATTTTGAGAAGTTCTGTTTTCATTTCTGGAACACCAGAATGTCATTTTCAAGAAAACAAAAACAAAAAAATCTTTTGTTGTTGTTATACTTTCAATAAGGATTCCACCTTTAAACCTTATAACAAACCATGTAAAAACAGTTAAGTAAAAGCCAGTGTCCAAACCTACCACTCACTATGTGCAGCTTTTTGCATTAGGAATCTAATACTTTTCTACTAAGAGAAAGAGAATGCTAAATTATTTTATGAAAGCATCACTTGCTGCTTTTATTCCCAGAATTCACTGCATTTGATGGAGATTTTATCACATTTTATTTAAAGAAATAATTTTCATATTTCTTCTATCACTTTGCATATTTTAATGAAGTGATATTCATCATTATTTTCTCATGTCTTATTTTCCAAGATTTCACATTCATATATTATATCCTAGGATTCTTCATGTCCACTATAGATCTCAACTTGGCAGTGATGGCAAGTGTTTATTAGCTGAGGTAGTTTTTAGGATTTCTTTCCTTCATTTTCATCAGTGCTAGGCTTCAGTTATATTTCCATAGGAAATGATCATAGTTTGTTAAAGAGTTTGTTCCTTTATCCATTTCCCATTTTTGGCACAAATAGTTTAGTTTAATATGTCAGATTTTATCTATTTTGATTAGATAGAACAAATAGAATATGTTCTATTTACCCATGCTTATTCCTTAAATTTGATTCTGATCTTTCCTCAACTAAGCAAAGGTTGACATCCTGACTGCATACAGATAGCTGATTAGAAGATGATTCCTATCTGTTTAATTAGATGCTGTTTTAATTTTTATAATAATATTTGGATCCAAAACTTCTTGAATCTCTTTCTGAAGAAAGTGTATATATGCTTGTTGGAGTATTGGAAAGGTAGCCAGGGGGTATACTGGATAAGAGTGTTGGAGTTAAGATTCAGACAGATTAAATCTTGTCTCAGATAACCTCTCTGGGCTTCAGTTTTCCCTCTGTAAAGTGGGAATGATAACAACAGTCCCTACTTTACAGAGTTCTTGTGAGAATCCACTTTAATAACATCTGAAAGTATTTTTTGAAGACCAAATTCACAAATCTTAAATTAAGAGACTCTACTCATGCTGTGCCATCTTTCTCACTAGATTTCACATTATAACATTAGAAAAATACAAATAAAATTTAGCTCAGGACTTATGGCCTAATTCTCATGGTGATTTTATATTTTAGACTAACAATATGATTGTTTCCTGAATCCAGCCTGCCAGGAGTTAAAAGTTGTAACTAATCTGCATTTTGCAGAGGAAAATAACCAATGAAATAAAACAAAACCCAGTTAGAAATGTCTGGATAAACTAAAAATATTAGTCTGAAATACATAGAATAGACTATTCTAATCAACAATCGTAATTTAGGAAAGAGAACCTATAGTCTCTCTTTCCTAAATTACGATTGTTGATTAGAATAGTCCAGAAATCCCATCCCTACTTTTTTTTAACCACAATACTGGTTTAATGATTTTTTTTTTATTAAAAGGGAAATTTCCTTTTTGGGAAAGAGTGGGAATGTGGTCTTTTGGTTGTTCCACAGATACAAAAACATGCCAGATGGAAAGTGACTTTCTGGTCTAGTGGGCATCAGTCTTGCTTGTGTGACAAATGACCATTGGTGCTTGGGGCTTCAGAAATATGTCCCTCGTCAAAAAAATGCAATTTCAAATTCCATTAGCAATGAAATGAAAGAGTGATGTTCCTCTAAGTGGTTGGACTCAGGGAATAGCTCTGAAGAGAAGTTCTAGGCCTTCTTGGAAAGAAAGACTAGGTATACAAAGAGACACACTTGATATCCTCTCCCTTTCTCTGTCTCCCCTCAGTTCCTCAGCTTTCTGATTGGAAGTTCTCTTTATAGTCTTTCATGAGAACTGTTATAAAGTCTGTGAATTGCCCCTCAGCCTCTATCATTCTCTTTTCTTCTTGCTCAGTTGTAACTAACCTATTGAAAATTATTTTGGTGTTTAGATCCAAATAGGAATTCAATGAGAGCAAACAAGATTTCCTTTCCTTGCCCAACTTTTGCACCCACGTTGCTTAAGCTTTGATAGGCCTTAATTACTCCTTAGTTTCTTCTCTTGAGGCATATTTTGGTTCTAATTAAATCTTCAGGAGGCTGGAAGACATTGTGGAAGGGGGAGAATCAAGGGCCTCAGAGGTTTCTCCACTGTCTGGAGCTCAGCTCCCAGTGTTCTCTTCTTTCCATGGTACTAAGTGTTGTTTCTGAGAGTTAGTTCTAACAGAGATTCTAGTTGGACTCATTGATTCTCCCACTGCCCCAAGATTACTATCTCAACCCATGTCTGGTCTATTGATTTTGGTGGAGGGGAGGGTGGTAAGTGTATTTCCTTCCAGTGGAAACAGTTTATCTTCCTACAGAGCATTTCCAACCTAGAAAGTGTCTCTTAAACTATCACACACGTTTTTCTTATTAAATGACTCAATTCATTCTTTAATAGTCATTTATTAAGCTCTTGCTATCTGCCAAGTGCTCTGATGCTGAAAAGGTCCAGTGGCTAAATTGTCTTCCTATTGAAATAAGAAATTTGTTGGAAGGAACACAGCTAGTAAGTGTCCAAGGCTGGATTTGAACTCATGAAGATGTCTTCCTGACTCTAAGTGTATTGTGCCATCTAACTGTCCTATATTTCTTGGCACAAAGTAAGTGTTATATAATTTATAAATGTTAGCTATTGTAATGATGATGATGATGATGATGATGATGATATCTTTCCCAGGGCTACACAGCCTCTGTTTGTGTGTGTATGTGTGTATGTGTGTGGCAAGATTCTAACCCAGATCTTCTCAGCTCCAGGAAAAGCTGGCTCTCTCTCTCCCTACCACCATGCCGTCTCTCCCGTCAAGAGCATGTGTTGTTTAATCCCTAACAATAACTCTCCGTCTGGTTTAGTGTCTGGTCACATTAGTCACACCTGTACTGGACTGAGGTGGGGGAAGGATTTGAAATGTCTCTTTGATCTACTATTGGGAAGTGGGAAATAGTTGGCAAAGGGCTTGCCAGGGGCCCAAGGGGAAAGACACAACTTCCATGTAAAACACCCCAAGATGATAAAGAATCATCGATTGGAGATCTGAAAAATGACTGTTTGTCTCCTGTATCTTTGGAGCACGGCTAGCTCGTGCTTAGTATTCCATCAGGAAAAGGGGAGACAGAGATGGAGAGGCTTTCATTTAGCAGGGCACAGTTGGACCATCATTTTCACTCCAGTAATTTCGTCTTCCCTCTGCTGCCCAGGTTAGCAGATAACAGCTACGTAGGAGATGCTGGATCCAAATGCCCCTTGTTTGCTCTCTTCTCCCCTCGGGGCCAGAGACGGTGCTCCAGTGACCGAGTTTGGTTCCTGTCACTTGTAAAAGCTGTTTGGGGAGCAAATAGTGCTAGTGATTCCATATGGCCACGTGGATTACATTTCCATTTTTTTTCCAGTTGAAATAAAGTGAGTCCAAATAACCTGGGTTACTGAATCATTAGAGAATGGATTTTAGCTTCTGCAGTAAAAGCATTTCAGAAGGAAGTTTGCCAAACTCTCATCTCGTAGAATTTTTGAGTTGAAAGGGACTCTGATAATCATTTTGTCCAAACCTTTGTTGTTGTTGTTTGGTAGTGTTCAGTCATGTCCGACTCTTTGTGATAATGTTTGGGGTTTTCTTGGCAAAAGTACTAAAGTAGTTTGCCATTTCCTTCTTCAGTTCATTTTACAGATAAGGACACTGAGGCTTAATTTCCAGAGTTAAATAATGTGACTAAGTCACACTTAATTAAGTGTGTCAGGTAGATGAGTCTATCCATTACACCACCTTGCTGCCCCGTTTAACCCTTACCCCATAATAGAACATACAAAAAAACATTCTATCCATTCTTAAAGACTGGAGGTCTTTATGATTTCATTCCATAATGGATTGAAAAGGGGCTCAGCAGGTCAGAAAAATCCATTCTGGATTCCAATAGCCTTATATATAGCAGTCTAGAAGATATTTGGAATCTAATGATCAAAACAGAAAAGATCATAATGTTTGTGCCATATAAGGATCCATTGAAATAATAGGGGATGTTTGCCTTAAAAAAAAAGATTTGAGTTAATGTGTCTGGTGGTATTAGTGAACATTCTCCATAGCTATCCAGACTCAGAAAACCATCATACAGCAATGTGGAGGGTAAAAATTATATTGCTTTTGGCATGTGAATTCTCAGCACATATATTATTTTCATTCATTTATTCATCCATTATCGCCAACCTTCATATTTGAATGGCCATCCTTTGTAAGAAAAATTAGGCTATTTGGCCCCAAAAGGCAGAATTGTTAACAGGAAGTTGAAGCTAGAAGTGGATGGAAGATTTCAACTCAATGTAAGGAAGATCTTCCTAATAATTAGATCTATTCAAAACCAGACTGGGCTGTCCCAAGAAACGGTCAGTTCTTCCTCAATAGAAGTCTCCAAGTTTGGGTGATCACTTGATGGGTAGGTCATAGAAGGGATTATTATCCAGGTATCACATGGTCTCCATTCTTTATCTATAGAGATGTGATATCATTTAAGGGTAGGCTTTCCCAAGATTGAATTGTTAAGTTTGCAGGGTGAGCATTTCCCCCCTTAAAAATCAGCAAGTGTTATAAATCAGGGCTTGATTTCTGTTATTGTCAGAACTCAAAAAAATGATGAAGAAAATATGAATGGTGTTAGTTAAAATTATATCATGCTCACATTTTTTTCCAGACAGCTGGTTGTTAAATATTTATCACCAATACATCCTTGTCTATGTTGTAAATTCTTCTATGTATCCTTGCTTCCAGGCACTGGAGTGTTATTGACATATGTGATATCATTACAATTCTCCAGGCTTTAGGAAAATGTCTTAAGTGTCACTTGCCGGTAGATATGACCTTCTTAAGTAATTTTTCAGATACAATGGAAATCTACTGATATTTTCTGTTATAGCTTATAATAAGTCATCATATAACATAAATATAATGATTAATTTTTAAGTTTTTGAAGATCAGGACAAATTCATAAGATCATCAGTCAATCAGTCAGCATTTATTAAGCATCTACTAAGTGTCTGGCATTATATTAGGCACTGGGACATCTTAAATTCATAGAAAGGCACCTTGGAGATCACCTAGTCTCACTTCACTAGTTTATAAATAGGAAAATGGAGGCCCTCAGAGATGAACTAACTTGCTTAAGGTCAAGCTATAATGAAAATTGAGCCCCAATCTGCTGCTTCTTTCCTCACTCTAAGGCAAGATATCCCCCATCCCGATTTCTTCCCGAGCCCCAATTATTCTCATATGTCCCATGGCTCCTGGGAGAGTGCCTCACAAATAATACATAGTTAATAAATGTGTATTGAATGATGGCACAAATAGGTAGCTAACTAATGCACTGGACACTGAACAATTCCATCACTTTTCAGCTGTTTCTTCTTTGAAATCAAATCATCTTAATTGCTGTTGACAATCTCCATGGGCACTTTAGGGTTAATTACAACATCTGAGAATTGGGATAGTTTGAGGGGAAATCTCCTTTAGACACAAGGATGTGGGTGATGGAGAGCACCGGTATTATCAGGAGTAGCCTCAGGACTAGGCTCCTTATGTGCTTATCAGACCCTGGCAAACCCAGGGCAGACCTGAAATGTATGTGTCTCTCTGCCTTATATGGTCATGGTTTGATTATGAAAGCATGAATAGAGCAGCAGGGACAGATTCAGATGTGTGACCTAGAAATAAACATATTCCTTATCCCATCACAAGCCCCCAGAGCGAAACTCATGCCTCAGGCTATCTGCTGAAAAGCTCTCTTGACAATTGTAAAGGCAGCAAGGGGGGGGGTGAAGAGAGGGGGGAAGAGGGAAAGTAATGCATAGTTCATAAATAGCTGAAGCCTACATCATTTTTTTTTCTGTGCTCCCACCATAATCCCCCCCCCAAAAAAAAAAAAAACCCTCAACATCTGGAATATTTTTCTTTGTTTGCCTTTATCTCCAGAGAAGTGTATGTATTGGGGGTGGAAAGAAGGAAGGAGTGGAATATAAACTGCCACCACAAATAAAGAGAGCAGACTTGACACCTTTTTGATAGAAAGAGGTTTTTTTATTTTATTTTTAATTTGTGGAATAAAACAAGCATTTCCATAGCACAGTACAATAAAAAACGATTGCACATGAAACTGCAAATGTATTATGCACTTGCTATTCCTTTCAAATATATAACAAAATTATCATGTAAATTTCTTTTATTTTTTTCTCTCCTCACCACATCCTCGAGATGGCTACCATTAAATACAACTAAGTGTATATATGTGTGTGTGTGTGTGTGTGTGTGTGTGTATACACACACACACACACATATATATATGTATATATGTGTGTATATAGTTGCATATATATATATATATGTAAAATTATTATATGGTGTTTCTCTATCAGTTCTTTCTCTGGATGCAGATATTGTCTTTCTTCATATATCCTTTATAATTAATTTGGGTATTTCATTAGATAGTTCCTAATTACATGTTAAGTTTTTTGAACAATAATGTAAAAAAATAATTTGGGTTCCAAATTATTTATCTCCTTTCTCCCTCCACCCTCCTTGAGAAAGCAAGAAATTTTATTTTGATTTTGCATATGAAGTCAAGCAAAACATTTTCATTTTAGCCATATTGTAGAAGAAAACATGAAATGAAAATGAAAACAATAAAATGAAATAAAACACGAAAATAAACAACAATAAAAAAATAAAACAACAATGAAATAAATGAAATAAAACTAAAAATAAATAAAGTCAAAAAGTATGATTTGGTCTAGCAGGAGATTTTTTCACACAAGAATAGCACCCCTCTTTTGTTACTAGAAATAAGACAAACAGCTTTTCATTGTGAAGGAGGAAATAAGTGACTGACCACATGGGAGTTCTTGGAGTGGTGGTTAGTGACAAAGAAACCATACCACATTGAGTAAGCAAAAATCTTTCATTTCCATTTTCCCAATTTTTGGTCTGGGTATGTTTCTTTCTGTTTTGTTTTTGGGTCCCAGTGACATTATCTCCTTGCACACTTGAGTTGCCAGTGGCTTTTTAAGTCTTCCCTGATAGCAGTTTTTTGACCCTTTTGAGTTCACCACTACCATGAACTAGCCTATGTAGTAAGTTTACAATAAATACTTGCTTTTTTCCCTAATCTCCTGCCACTGTCATTTGACCCCTAGATCCCTCCCATGTAACAAAGAAAAGAAAAGCAGTTAAGTGAGACAAAGAAAGTAATAGCATCTTATAATATATGAAGTTATCTATAACTGTTATTCACCACTTGACTTGTGAGAAGAAAAAAATTGTGTATCCTCTAAGATACACAAGATTAGTCATTGTATTCCATCTGAATTCTGATGTTTTTAGCTTAGTTTTCATTTGTACTATTGAAGTCACTGGATAAGTCCACTGCTTTTCCAGAATACCCTAAACTTTCCTTAAAATGCATTCAGAAAAGTACTATGCCTGAAACCTAAATTTAATTTCCATGTCTGTTCTTTTTCATTATCTATTTTATGTTATATTCACCACTAGAAGGTATATAATGTTTTTGATTTTTACCTCTGTATATATCTCCAGGGTTTAGCATGAAATACAACATGCTCTACTTATTTCTTGTTTAATTGAAATACAGCTAAGAGATAATTTTTGAAATCTCATTTAAACATTTAGATGTTAGGTCAAACGACCAAAGTGCTTTAGAATATGGGGCCCAAGTGATCAGTTTGGTTTTACTCTCCTTGTTGAATGAATATATAAGAAGAAAGTTTTATTGGAAAAGAATCTTTTTTTTTTCTCATCAAAAGCAGTGAAATGGGAAATTAAGTGGTTTTATGTGGGAACTGGGTGATGGGAAGAAAGTGATGTGTTTAATCATTAACTTGACCACTCCTCCTGTCTATGGTTTCTGATTCATCTCTGCATCGCATGAATCCTTGACATTCCCCCTGAAGGGTTTGCCAATCATCTCGATCCTGATATGGTGTGATGTCCCCTCAATGTAGGAGGCAACCTACTCTAAGCTTGGCTATCCTATTCTCTTCTCAGCATCAAAGTCTGACAGCTCAGCTCAGGTCAGCTGGATTTCCATGGAGGACTTTGGAGGCACCTCACTAGGGACTGAGTTCTGCCTGCTAATTGCCCCACTTCTAAGAGCTTACTGGGGCTCCAATCGAGATTCCAAGGTAGCTAATTCAGTCATTCAGCCAGACCTAACATGAACTTTGGCTGTGTGTGGAAACAGCGAAAATTGAAAGGAACAAATCTGAAATCCCCGGGGACCTCATGTCCTCTATTTCTGTGTTATTTCTACTAGCAGTTCAAGTTCAAAACCAAAAACATGGCACACATTATTTATTTAACAATATACACTTTGGATCTTCCTTCTTCCCTTCTCCCTCCCAAAAAGAACACAGTTGTTTTTAAATTTTGCGGCATTTGATCTTTATTTATATCCCCAGTGTAGGTAACAGAGCCTTGCAAAGAGTGGGGACTTAATAAATGCTTGAATTGAATTGAATAAAGCTTAATCCATTCAACACTAAGATCTAGGTCAAGTTATAGGTCAAGCTATCTGTCCTTTAAATTAAAAGTTTTATATATAGTGACTTTTATTTAAAAACCAAAACAGTTCCCCTTGAGATCCAGCTCCAACATGGCCCCTGGCTCCAAGCCCAGCACCAGTGCTCTAACTAAGCATTCTTCCTGGGGGTGAGATGAGCCCCCTCTCTGGCCTTTGTGTTCCTTGACTTATCAAATTGGGATTTGTAAGAGCACATTTCAAGCTCTTCGATCCCCCTCTGTCTTCAGTTGTTATTTCTACCCATATTATTATTTGACTGTGGTAGACAACTTGCTTTCTTTTTAAAAAATATGTATTTCCCCAAATTGTATGTGAAAATGGGTTTTTAAAGAATGGGTTTTTTAAATTCCAAATTCCTTCCCTCCACCTCCCTGATATAATAAACAATCTGATATAGGTTTCTAAATTTTCTAATTTATAAACAATCTAATGCAATTTCCCTTTGTGGAAAAGGAAAGGAGAGGGAGGAAGAAGGAGGCAGAGGGGGAAAAAAGGGAGAAAGATAGAGAGAGAGAGACACAGAGAAAAGGGGAGGAAGGGAGAAAGAGAATGGAGAGAAGGAGAGAGAGAAGAAAGGAGGAAGGGAAAGAGAGGAGCGAGGGAAGGAGAGAGAGAAGAAAGGAGGGAGGGAAGGAGAGAGAGAAGAAAGGAGGAAGGGAAAGAGAGGAGGGAGGAAAGGAGAGAGAAGAAAGGAGGAAGGGAAAGAGAGGAGCGAGGGAAGGAGAAAGAGAAGAAAGGAGGAAGGGAAAGAGAGGAGGAAGGGAAGGAGAGAGAGAAGAAAGGAGGAAGGGAAAGAGAGGTGGGAGAAAAAGAGAGAGATACAGAAAGAAGGATACAGAGAGAGAGAAAGATACATAAAGACACAGAGACAGAGAAAATGAGAATGCTTTGGACAAGGGACATAGAAGTGCCTAAGCAGATATTGGACAACTTTGTCCCATCACTAGCTTCATATTGCTCTAGATGATATCTCTCTTATATTTCAATTCTAACTTCTATGATTCTCTGACATTCCATTTGATGAAAGGTGCTCAGAACTAGGGGAAATTACTGACTATAGATTTCCTTTTATACAGTTTATTTCAGCGAGGTCACATACATGTATGCCCTTACTAGAATGTCCTGTACATATATGATATATACAAAATAGATGTAGGTACTTTGGAAGACCATGAAAGTCCTCTTATAGAAGGTGTTGCTTGAGCTTAGGGAAAGCAAGAAGTAGAAGGGAAGGGCTTAAAGAATCTGGTCAGTGAACCTAATTAGGAAGAGCCAGTTCAAAGGCCATGTGGTACCTGTGGTAAAATAGGAGATGGGATGTTGTCTACAAGGAAGATCCAGTGGGTCAGTGATGGGGGATCCTATTGTATATAGAAAGGAATAAAGTGGTAAGAAGACTAGAAAATTAAGGAGCAGCCATATAATGACGAATTTGAAATGCCCAGAAGAAGTTTGTTTGATCCCATAAATGATAAGGAGTCAGTACAGATTAATGGGTAGAGTGCTAAGAAGCAGAGGAAAGTTCTAAGGAAATGTTTGGTGGGGGTGGTTGCATCTGAAATGGGCTTTGAAATACTTTTTGCCTGAACCAGATAGGAAGAAAGAAGCAGCCAAGAAAGTCCAGGTTTTGGTCCTTCCCAATGTTTTCTGATAGTGGTTTGCATTTCTAGTATCTCTGTGTTACCTTACCTTCTAAATATTTTATTAAAAGGCACCATTATTAAGCACATATTATGTGCCAGTCAAGGCTTCGAGCTTGGTGGATCATCAATGTAGATCAATGTGCTTACTCATTGGAAAGATATGATGGTATATTGGATGGTCCACAGTTCTTGGAGCCTGAATTCTAATCTTGCCTTAGATTTAGTCCCAGATTCCCTATGAGGATTGAACTCAGTGGAAATTTCAGCTCCAAGTGTATCATGCTATACTGCTCTCATCTTAGCTGCAATTTAGCTTAGTTTAACAAATTGTAGAAAGATATCAGAGTGTTCCTGATGTAGCTTGGTTTCCTCAATGGGTCTGTGCTCTGGGACTTGGGTCATGGACATTGTAATTGAGTCATACATATGAATTGAAAGTCAATGCAAGCATATATTTGAAATTTCTGTGAACTTTCAGATGAATATTTTTTTTCCCTTCCAAACTAATGCTCTCCAATTCTTTCTTTTCAGGGCCGTCATGTTAAAACTGGACAGCTCGCTGCTATTAAAGTCATGGATGTCACTGGGGTAATGTATCTGTCTCTTGTCCTTTTTTAAAAAATCAGTTAACTAGATTTCCAGAATTTGAGGATGAGAGATATGCTCATTTAGTGGCTTTCAAAAGTTTCCTTTTAGAGAAGAATAAGTTTCTTACACACTTAAGGCATCACACCCAGGGGTTTAACGTACATAATTCCCAGATTGCAGTAGGAGATCGCAACCTAAATTTCTTATCCACAGATGCCTCAAGTCAATTAAGTACCACATGGGGTTATGATGAATAATGTTATTCAGTCATTTAAATTTAACATAGTTATCAGTAATTGAATATGAAGAGAAAATTAGAAATTTCAATGTATTAAAATAATATTAAAATCAAAGAATATACTTATATACATATACATTTATACACATACATACTTGCATCTAGGGCCATCCTCTAGTCATCTTGATCTGTATCTGGCTAGTGGATCCAGATGGCTCTGGAGGAGAAAGTGAGACTGGTGACTTTACACAGCCCTGCCTTATTTCAGTCTAATTCACTTCCATGTCATGGCTTCACCTCCTTGATGTCATGGTCATCTTCAAGAATGAAGGACAAACAACAATAACATATGTATGTGCTCTGTTTGGGGGTCACCCAGAACAGAAATAGAATAAGGGTGGAAGAAGAGAATGAATTATAATGATGATCTCAGATGAGGATCTTTATAACAAAATCTTCATTTTTAAAAATATGACAACTAACCTCAAATATTTCTAATGATTAAAGTCCACTGTTCTTTTCAATACTTTTTTGCCTGGATAAACAAAAGTTAGTTGAAGAATGGCATTCATTCTGTGTTTTAAATGCAATTATGCTGCTTACTCCCCTTCCTTTTGTTGACTTTATTTAAAATATTTTAATGCATTTTCCAAGAGTATAGAGAACTCTGTACATGTAAAAGATCTCAGCGGACATCAAAGGCATGCTAATATGTTTTATATTATCTCGGGGTTTGTTCAGAGAGATTTTTCAGTTACACCCAGATAAACACATGAAAGTAAAGAGAGAAAAGATTTAAGTTGGGCCTGAAAGTAGATTATCCAAGACAAATAGACTTTGAATGGTTCCCACAAAGATATCAAGAATTACTCCATGTGAAAACAGAGACCAGACCACTGGACTCTCCAACCCTATTTTTAGCTGCTTTCAGTGGCTGTTTGGTAGAAAACCCTGGGAACTAGCTGCCAGGCTTTCATTCATTATGAGCCTTCTTGACCTGCCCTTAATTATTGCTTTCCCATTCATTTGGACATATATGTTATGTTATACTTATATTTTGAGTTACCTTAATGCCTCATATTAATCAGCTGCTCATTATTCTCAGTTCCCTGTGAAATCTTCAAATGAGCCTGAAAGTGAAGTCCATAGGAAGCATTTACTTTGGGTTCATATAATTCCAGAACTGGAAGAGATCTCAGAGATCACGTAATAGAACTTTGTTATTTTTTTAAAGTTTTTTATTTTCAAAATACATGCATAGATAGTTTTCAGCATTCACCCTTGTAAAACCTTATGTTCCAAGGTTTTTTCTCCCTCCCTTCTCCCTACCCCCTCTCCTAGATGGCAAGTTATTCAATATATGTTAAACATGTGCAATTCTCCTATACATGTTTCCACAATAATCATGCTGCACAAGAAAAATCAGATCAAAAGGGGGAAAATGAAAAAGAAAACAAAAACCAAGCTAGCAAACATCAACAAAAGTGAAAATGCTATGTTGTGCTCCACATGCAGTCTCCATAGTTCATCTGGATACAGATGGCACTTTCCATCACAAGTCCATTGGATCTGGTCTGAATCACCTCACTGCTGAAAAGAGCCACGTCCATCAGAATTGATCATCGTACAATCTTGTTGTTGCCGTGTACAATGTTCTCCTGAGAATCTCATTACTTGATAAACAAAAAAATAGATGCTCAGAAAAGAAAAATGAGTTGGACAAATTAATTTTCTCATAGGCAAAACAGCTATGTAATTTTAGTACAAAAATATTAATTGCAGCTCCCATTTAGATAGCGCTGAAGCTCTGAAGAACACTTTACATGCATTATCTTACTTGAGCGTTAAAACAACCTATTAGGTTGACGCTATTAGCATTCCCATTTAATAGATGAGGAAAAAAATTAAATGGCTTGCATATGTTTGCATACCTAATAAGTATTTGAGGCAGCATTTGAACCCTCTCTAGTCCAATACTAAATGTTATATTCATGTCTATTCTCAAAGGATAATGGATTTGCAACTAGGGCTCTCCAGTGCAGCTTTCTCATTTGTTAGAGAAGAAACCTAAAAGAAAAATAGTTGGCTACAGCTCCATAACTGAGAAATGACAGAGCCAGGTACCTCTAAGCTTTCGTACATAGTTCTATATAGTTCTATATAGATTCAGATGATTTTCAATTTTTACCCCTAAAAGAGAGATTATTGAATGAGTTTTTAACAGAGGATGAACAGATAGATTACATAGGATCTGTGAATTTGGATGGGGGGAAATGACAATTTTAAATTTATGAACCTTGCTTTCTTTTGCAATCCTATGCATTTTATTTATTTTGTGCATTTAAATGCATAATTCTGAAAAGGACTCCCTAAGTCTCTCCAGATATTGCAGAGAGATCAAGTGTACCTCCTAGGCTCTTAATTTTCCTCATTTTATTGTTGGTGACAATCTGAAACTCTTGGAGTCAATCAAAACAGGTCTAAGCCTTCTTATGTGTGCAGTTCCAGCTTCTTGAGTACTTGAACACAGCTATCCTCCCATTTCCTCTGTAGAAATATAGAGCAATTTGCTCAGTGTACTGAGTTTATTAAATCGTTTCAGACTAGAATGACTCCATGAGAATTTAAGTTCCCTGAAAACAGGAATAGTTCTTTTTTTTTTTGATCTCAGAATTTCCAGTTTCCAGGCTTGTGTCTACCACATAGGAGCAGGCATGTGCTGGACACAGCTCCAGCTGATTGTTAAATATTCAGGCTGAGCTATCCTCAAAAATCAGCAAACACTATAATACCATGGTCTGGTAGATGGATTTATCGATTGTCTAGATCAGGAAAGTGATGGAAAAAATGTTAATCATTTTGCAGATTAAACTGAAAAGTATGTCACAGGGACAGTTGTTTTTTTGTTTGTTTGTTTGAAGGGGTGGGGGGAGTGGAGAGCCAGTTGTTAAGCATCTAGCAGCATAACAGTGCCTAGAGCTACTTAATAAATGCTTATTGAATTGGAACACATGTAAATTAGAAAATAAGGAACACCAAAATCAGATCCTCCTTTTTTTAGAAGAAATCTTTTTATAAAAATGTTGTCGGCAACAAAATTCTAGCCCCAGAAAATTATTGTTGTAAATTAATTGGGAAGATATCCTGAAACTTTCTTTGAATGAGTTGAATACATTATAGGGGGAAAAATACATAATATAGAGAATAAAAAATATATATACACATAAACACGTATACCATTTTATATTCATACCTAGCCCTTCTCATGTGGATTTTAAGATCAATGAGCCCTTAGCTGACTTCTGTTCCATTGCTCCTATAACTCCATTCCACAGGAGCTATTTATTCTCTTGCCAGTCTGAGCTGGCCCTGAGATCAATCAGAATTCTGACCCCATTTTCTGATGCCATTTGTGGGATATTTAAGTACTTGCAGAGCCAGGGGTTGTTGCTCCATCTGCTTTATGGAAATATAGCAAAGAATATAATGATCTGCCCCAAAGTAAATATTTTTAATTTACAATGGTGTTACAAATAGAACTTGGTCTTCCTGTTGTTCCATGACAACCAGAGCTATGCATATAATGGGCCATTCCAAGAAAAGCGTAGATAGAATCCAGGAAGTTCTCCATCTTTGACTTGACATCATGGAAAATCCCAGCCTGACATCCTGGCTCATATCTCTTCCTTCCCTCTCTTGGTGAGTGTAGCCAAAGTGTACTTCCAGTGGAAAACCCCTGTATAATATAGCCCTTTTCCACTAATACTGTTTTCTCATCAAGTCAAATGAAATATTGCAAGAAATTTTGCCCTAGATTTTTTTTAGTTTAATGTGCTGAGGAACCCCAGAATCTCAGAGGTTACTGAGACTGTACTTGGAAACCCACCTAAAACACTGAAAGAAAGCATCTTTCAGCCTTGGCTTAAAGACTTGTAATGATAAGGAAGATACCACCCCCTTGGTGGTAATAATAACAACAACAATAATAACATTTATTTAGTGTCTTAAAGGCAGATAGATGATATAGTGAATAGAATGCTGAGCCTGAAATGAAGAAGATTAGTTTTTGTGACTTCAAATCTGGCCTCAGATACTTATTGGCTATGTGACCCTGAGCAAGTCACTTCACCTTGCTTGCCTCAGTTTCCTCATCTGTAAAATGAACTGGAGAAGGAAATGGCCCATTTTCGTAGCTTTGCCAAGAAAACCCTAAATAGGGTCAAGAAGGGTCAGACAGGACTGAAATAACTGAACAACAAATAGTGGGAAGTGCTTAACATACACTTCACTGATATTCACAACACCCTTGGGATGTAGGTGTTATTATTATCCCCATTTTACAAATGAAGAAACAGACTGAGAGAGATGAAGTAAGTTGCCCAGAACCACACAGCTGGAGCCAAATTCTAATTTAGATTTTCCTCCCTCCGAGGCTTGTATTTTGTCTACTGGGCCATCTAACTGCCTACAATTAACCAATTCCACCTTGGGATAGCTTTAATTATACTAAAAAGGTCTCCGAAATATCAAGAGAAAATCTATTGCCTTGTAACCTCCATCCATTGTTCAAATTTCTGCCTTCTAGATTCACCCCAAATAAATCAAAGCCTTCTTAGATGATTTTTTGAATCTTTGAACACAATCATAATCCTTTTCCCTCTCTCCATGCCCCTAACTCTTTGTACTCTTCATTAGGCACTGAATCAATCTCATCAATTTCCTCTGGACTCTAGCTTATCAATCCCCTCGTCAGCTGTTGTACCCAGAGAGCTCCTTTCAGCCAGGCAGGTGTGGGGCTGCCTTACAGAGTACAGCAGAGTTCTCCCCTCCCTCATTCTTCCATCTTTATGAAGACTAAGCCAGTGTTCATTTGGGGGGCTGTCAGATCTGTTAACTGTTAGAATTTTGAAAAGACTTGATTTTTTTTTTATCAAGTACTCTATGACCTCTTTCAGGAAATGAAACAATGATTGGAACTGGAAGAACTGTGAGCTCAAATGATTTCTTAAATGTTATTTTCATCATAGCTGCCTCGCTTTTAGAACAGTCCACTCACAGTGTGATCAGATTCTAATTCTTCCTGCTTGCAAATGAAAGCCTCTAAAGGGTTAGCAGCCATCCTGCTGCCTCCAGTTCCCCCAGAGTTTTTACCTTTACTCATCCTCTGATCTCCAAGATTTTTTTAGTTGTTAAAAATCCTTCATTATAATTAATCAATAGTGCAAGATTTTGTGGTTCATTAGCGTGTAACTCTTTTACCAGTGCAGATAGCAACTCTTTTATAGCTTAGCAAATGGTCATTTTGACAAGAAAATTAATCACGTCCCTCTTCAAATATGACTAAGCAGGTCCTTGGATGACTGTTCCATTCAGTTCACCAAACATTAAGTGCCTACTACATGCAAAACATTGCAATGGACACCGCAGGTACTAAAATAAAACAGTCCTTGCCCTTACTGGAGTTAGCTATATCAAGGCTTCCAACAAACCCCTTTCCTTGGATGACCACTTACCAGATATGTTTTCATGAAAATTAACAGGGAACAGTGATCTTACGATGAAGAGAGCCATCTACACCCAAAAAGGGGACTATAGGAACTGCGTGTAGTTCACAACACAGCATTTTCACTCTTTTTGTGGTTGTTTGCTTGCGTTTTATTTTCTTTTTCATTAGATTTTTCTTTTGCAGCAAGATAATTGTATAACTATGCATGCATATATTGGATTTAATATATATTTCCACCAGGTTCAACATATATTGGATTACTTGCCATCTAGGAGTGAGGGGGTGGGAGGAAGGTGGGAAAAATTGGAACACAAAGTTTTGCAAGGGTTAATGTTGAAGAATTATCCATGTATATGTTTGAAAAATATGTTATGAAAAACCTTTCATAAAAAAAAAAAGAATTTAATGGGGCATGAGTGGTGCAATAGATAGAACTCTGCATCTGGACTCAGGAAGACTAGGGTTCAAATATGGCCTCAGAGACTTAAATGCTGTGTGACCCTTGGCAAGTCATTAAATCCTGTTTACCTCAGTTTCTTCATCTGTAAAAGAGATGGAGAAGGAAATAGCAAACCCCTCCAGTATCTTGGCCCAAGAAAGCTATACAGGGTCATGAAAAGTCAGAAATGACTGAAAAACAGCTGAACAATAATAAAAGAGAAATTCACCGATAACAAGAGGGAATCACAGAGACTAAGGGATGTCCCATGATGAAAAGGTTGCTGACATATGGTAGCAAGGTCCAGCAAGTCAAGCAAAATAAAGATCCTTTATTACAGAGATTGTATTACTTTGTACCTTGGTACCTTCCTCCCCCACTTAATGATGATGCCAGATGGGCTGCCATTACCTTGAAATAATTAAACTTGTGGGTTTCCAGAAGACAGTGGAGAAACCTATGCTGAACCCAAGTCGATTGCTCCTTGCTACTAGTAACGTATCTGGTAGAATGGGCAATAAAAGAGAATTCATTGAAGAAAAGTGTGACCCATAACAGAGGTGGCCACCCATGTCATGACACCTCTCCCTCAGCATTGTGCAGGCAATCACAGAAGATCACGTCTGCTCCTTAAAGTTCTCTACAAAGGCCAGCTCTTTGCACTCAGAACAGATCTCAGACTGTAATGATGTCAGCTCAGCATTTGGCTGCTGTCTGCATTTCCAAAATGAGCCTCTCCTGTAGCATACCAGATCAGTCCCAGATTCCTGACCTTGGGATGTTTATGTCCGGTGATTCCCATGAAAAAATAAAATCTTCCTACTAATATAAGAAGATTGCCTTTTTCACCTTTGAACTTGGGGCAGCCCCAGGAATTCAGAACCTGGCATTTGCTCTTCCTCTCTGGGCTAGAGATCAGCAAAGCTATCTTGAGCTCCGATCCCAGCCACCCCTTGACCCGGGACAAAAATAGGTAAATGATGCCATGTCTCCCAGAAGGTGATGACATGTATTATGCGACAGGAGGCAGAATCTTACAAGGTGCTCATGAATGTGACCAGGCTACGCCATGTGGTTACAAGAAGGGACAACGAATAGCATCAGACAATCCTTCCCGTAGGGTTCACTTAATCCATCTTGCCAATGAAGAAATAATGAGGAAGCACAAGTAGTATATAGCAGAGTTATTGTTTAGACCTAAGTTTCCTGGCTCCAAACCCAGCGTTCTTTGCAATACACTCTACTCCCTCTAATAGTGCGCTGATCCTCAACAGAATCCTAACACTTTCAGGTGAGTTTGATTCAACAAGGATTAATTCATTACTATGTATCTAGGTATCCTGCTAGAAATGGAGCACACAGTAACAAAAGTGGCAGTCACTGCTCTCAAGGAATTTGCTCTCTACTAGTTGGATACAATAGCAGTGGCAGAAACAACAGTAGCAGTATTGTAGCAGTAGTAGTAGTAATAGTAGTAATGGCGGTGGTGGGGATGATGTGGTACTGATAGTAGTAGTAATAATAGTACTGATAGTAATAGTAATAATAATAATAGTACTGGTAGTAGTAATAATAATAATGATAGTACTGGTGGTAGTAGTAATAATAATAGTACTGGTAGTAGTAATAATGATAGTACTGGTAGTAGTAGTAATAATAGTAGTAGTACTTATGGTGGTGGTAATGTTAATAATAATAATATATATATTATGTCATATATAAGAATATAATATTATTATAACCTAATAATAACCTAGTATTTCTGTAGCACTGAACTACCTCCTTTACAGTTACTATTACCACCACCACCACCACCACCCCTGCTATTACTACCATTACCATCACTATTATTACCACCATCACCGGTACCCTCACTACAATTATGAATTGCTGAGGGACATACTCAGCTAGTAAGTAGCTGAGATAGGTTTGTTCTTCTGTGCATTGTGTTCTCGTGCTCCCTTATGTAAACTGATGAAGGAGCTGAGTCCAAATCGCCTCTCCTGACTGAGAGGGATCATTTTTGCCTCAGAAATTAGCCAGAATTCAGATTTCACTTCACTGTTTTGTTGATTTGCTAGACTTAGTAAAAGAAGAGAGAAAATATGAAAATGCAGATTATAGAAGATATGCATTGTGGGTACAGTTTTTAGAGCATCAGCTGTTAAACATTTCCTAGCCCACTCTGCTTTTTATCTGTTTACCTTGGATAAGTCCTTTAGCCTCTTTGAACCTGTTTTCTTACCTATAAAGTGAAGAGGTTGGACCCCAGGTCTTTTAACTCATAACCAGGTCTATGATGCTATGTATACAGATAATACCAACATTTTGGTAAGGACAGGAGAGATCTTATTGGATGGAGCATTACAGAGGAGGGAGACTGTTAGAGTTCAAATGTTGGAGTTTGTTCTTCTCAAAGCACAGCCGGTTTAGAGGCTTGGAGCCCTTCGGATGTCTCCAAATCCAAAGGTTCTGTCCTTCAGCCTCTGACTCTGCTTTCTTCTGCCTCCAACCAAGACAGAGATGGAAGGTCTCTCTTATCTCCTTCTGGGGAGCCCAGCCACCAACTTGCCGCGGAGAGAGGGCTTCTGGCGTAGCTCCACTGAAATCCGTCAAAGTGTTCTCTGCACAAGAGTCGATCCTCTCGAGTCCAGCGCGATCAGCCAGCCAAGAGGAAAAAATGTATTCTGCCATAGATCCCTCATCGCTGGCCTTTTATCTGCCTCGTCTGAGAGAATGGGATTATGGGTTTTCTCCCATAGTGCTCTCTGGCCCAATGAGCTTTAAGGAAGGTGTAGAAAGTGTACTTTGTGAAGCTAGCAGGAGACCCCAAGGTTGTGATCAGACTCCTCTCCTCAGGCCCCTATCCTCATCACCTGCTCTTCTCTCTGGCTCTTCCCTCTTTTCCTTCTCCAGCTCCCATTCCCACCTATCTCCATGCCTACCTTCTGATGGGCATCATTTGTTCTCCACTTTTTCAAAGAAAGAAAATGAAAGGAGCTATGGGGACAGCAGACAAAAGGGAGATGGAGTATTCCAGACAACAGGACCCAGTCTGTGCATGCAAGTGAAATAAGGTTTCGAATGAACATCTAGGTCAGCCCTGAATGGAAATGCAAGTCACCAAAATGCCCTTGAGGGAAGCAGGAACAGTGGAGGAGGAGGAGGAGGTCTTCATGTGTGTCAGTGTGTGTAATACTTATGCATATTTGTGTGGAGGCACACCTAGAGCTTTCTTAGTAGCTGTGAGTCCTTTCCCTCTTTTTCCCCTTTTCCCCTATCTTTTCATATTCTCACTCTTTACACCATGCTATCTTTACCCATTCAAGCACAAGATGGGACAGAATGGATTATAGTGTATTAAGACTGGTTGTAGTCCATCCCTCCTTTACTTTCTACCATATTTTAATGGTTTGTTGGGCCCTAGGATTAGGTCAGGGGGTCTTAATTCTTCATGTCATGGACCCCTTAAGCAGTCTGGCCCCCCCTTATCAGAATCATGTTTTTCAATAATTTCTTTCAACAGTCTTAGAATTAAAAAGGAGCAGTTAGATGGCATGGTAGGTAGAGCACCAGAATTATAATATGGTTAATGATTTGTTTAAAAAATAAGTTTTTGGGACCAGAGAAAGCTTGGGATCAGTGTGATCATTGTATTTCTTATTCTCAGAAGCTAGTTCTAAATATGCTATGTGTTCTGTACTAGATTCAGTGATTGACACATCTGGGAAAATCCTAAGCAGTCTAGACTCAGCCAGGTTGTAAAGTCAATCCCTACTCTTGATTTTATTAAGGGACCTTTGGGAAATAATGCTGATTTTACATGCAAACTTTGTGTTGGAAAAATTGCCTTGCAAGAAAGGGATATTGAGGGCATCTTCTTACGAGCTGGATTATAGTCTCCACCTAGGAATAATGAGGGAAATGGATGCATGGTAGTCCCAGTATATAGTGATAGACTGCCCACTCACCAACATGTGATTTACTTAAAGGACAAAACTTCCAGAACCATATTGTCCTCTTGACCCTTGTCCCTCATCTATTTTCTTTCAGTTAGCTCTACTTTTTTTATTTTTTTTTATTTTTTATTATATCTTTTTAATTTACAAGTTATATGCATGGGTAATTTTTCATCATTGACAATTGCAAAACCTTTTGTTCCAACTTTTCTCCTGCTTCCCTCCACCCCTTCCCCCAGATAGCAGGTAGACTAATCCATGTTAAATATGTTAAAGTATCAGTTAAATACAATACACACACACATACACACACACACACACACACACACGTCCAAACAGTTATTTTGTTGTACAAAAAGAATCGGACTTTGAAATAGTGTGCAATTAACCTGTGAAGGAAATCAAAAATGCAGGTGGACAAAAATAGATGGACTGGGAATTCTATGTATGGGTTCATAGTCATCTCCCAGAGTTCTTTAGCTGAATATAGCTGGTTCAGTTCTTTACTGCTCCATTGGAACTGATTTGGTTCATCTCATTGTTGAAGAGGGAGATGTCCATCAGAATTGATCATCATATAGTAGTGTTGTTGAAGTATAAAATGATCTCTTGGTCTCTCTATTTTATTCTATCTGGCTCTTGCTGTCCTTTTTTTTCCCCTCTAGTGTGCACCCACTACTAGACCCTTCCATCATCATACATATCTGGCTGAACTTTTATTCTTCCTATTTATTTAAAAAGGAAAGGGAAGTGATAAAGAGAAAATGTCTCAGTACCTGCCACATAGATTTTGGATTTAGAGGTTAACTGCTTCCCTCCCTTCTCAGCCTCTTCCCCATCAGTTACCTCCCAAGGATGTATTTGAATATGTGATAACTACCAATGGGTGGCATTGGACTATGACAGTTAAACTTTGGTAGATAAAAAGGAGAAGGAAAGATTCTGACTGAGTCTAGTGAACAAAAAGAACAAAGGAAAGTCAGATGTTGGCACTGAAGTGAATGAAGAAGAGAATTAGAAAAGGGGGTAATTCAGATGAAAACCGGGTGGAAAAGTGATTCCCAGGATGTCAGAGTTGAAAAGCACCTTGGAGATTGCTCACTTTCACATAGCCTCTATGCAAAAAGAACCCTCTTTATAACACACTTGAGAAGATGATATATGGCTTTTTTGTACAGGTCTCTAGAGAGGGGGAGCCCATTAACTTCCCAATATGGTTTATTACATTGTTGAGTAGCTCTATAATTTCTCCCCACCATTCCTACTTCTGACTTCTGAGGCCAAGGAAAATCCATTGAGCCCTTTTCCCACAAGACAGCTCTCCAAGGATACTATCATGTCTTCCCTGAGTTTTCCTTTAACTGACTAATCATTCCTTGCCTGTCCACCCAAACCTCATATACCATGATCTGAAAGCCTTCAGAATTCTGTGTATCATGTTCTTAACAAACTAAAAGCCTTATTGAACTGCCCATAATTATTGTCATTATTCTTTGCTGCCTGGGTCCCTAACAGAGATAGGGAAGACAAAGCAAGCTGGGTAGACATATTCAGACCAAGGAAAATCAGTACAAACTGCATTTAGTTCCAAAGAGTTGTTGTTCTAGGACCTACACCACATAGTAATACTAATGGCCTGCCTTGTGGCCATTGATAAATAAATAAATAAAAATAACATGGTTGAACATGTCTAAGAGACTGGGACTGGTAAATGCCATAAGGATTTATACACGTGATGCTTTAGCTACTTAAAGGAGTCATCACTCAGGCTTCAGGAGGGAACAGAAGGCTTTAATGGGTGGTATGAAGCCATGAAAAAATGCTGGGATGTCCTGAACCTAGCAGGCCTTTTCCCATCCCTGGACCTCATTTTCCATGAGATTAATGTGAGGAATTGATCTAGATGGCCTCTGAGGTCCTTTCTTAAGCCCTAGATCTATAATCTTTTTTGTAAAGATAGTTGTTGTAGCAGCCTGGGAACCTCACAAAAAAGTCCAGACCAAGTAAGCTCTGAAGGAGTATCTTTGTTTCGGAGCTTCATCGACCCACATTCTCTCAGAGGTGGTACTTGTTGCTCATCTTCTGGGTACCATAGATTTCCAGATCATTAAATAAAGGAAAGCTGTGAGTTTAAAATTAACAATTTGAAATAAACATCCATTGCATCTGACCTGAGTTTTGCTGCCTGAGTGATAATCTGCATTTCCATTCTTACTTCTTATTAAATTGGTGGTCCAACTCTTGGCCTATTTTTAAAAATTAAATTCTATTTTTTAATTAAGAGAAATCTACTTCCCTCTTACTTTAACCTCATTTTTGAAAGGACAAGAAAAACAAATTACTTGTAAAAATATTGTGTGTGTATCTTAGCAAAACAAATTTTCACATTAGCTATTTCAAAACTAATATATACTTTATTTTCATTTTTATTACTTATTTTCAATCTGTCCCTGTCTATTGATTCATTTTCTATACTCGTGTCTCCCACCATCCAGGAAAAAAATAACTCCAATTTGTGACTAAATTCCTTGAAAAGGCCATTTATAATAGACATCTTTACCTTTTCTCTTCTCATTCTCTTCTTAACCCTTAACTTTCTTACAATCTGGCTTCTGGTCTTTTTATTCCATTGACATTTCTCTGTCCAAAGTTATTTATATATATATATTTTATATTTACAACATTCAATAGTCTTATTTCTTATTCTCCTTGATCTCTTTGTAGCCTTTCACACTACTGATCATCTTCTCCTCCTGATATTCTCTTTTTTTTAGATTTTCAGGACTTTTCTCTCTCCCCTCCCTATCTGACCACTCCTCCTAATTCTTTTCCAGATTATGCCTTTTAATTGTCGATGCCCCCAGGGTTAAGTCTTGGGCCCTCTTCTTCTATATTACTTCACTTGGTGATCTCATCAACTCCCATGGATTTAATTACATCTTTATGCTGACTGTTCTCACATCTACCTTTCCTGCCTCAACATTTCTGCTGATCTCCTATTTCCCATCTCTAACAGCCTTTCAGAAATCTTAAACTGGATGTACAGGAGACATCTTAAACTCAACATGTCTAGAATGGAACTCATTATTTTTCTTCCTATGCTTTTCCTCCCCTTCTTCCTTATTACCATAGAGGACATCACCACCCCTCAAGTCCCTCAGACTCCCAACCTACTTTCTAGTCTCATTACATTTTATCACATACTCTGATTCAATGACACTCACCTCCTGACTATTCATCAGACAATACACTCTTTCTCTTGACTTTGGGCATTTTTTCTGACCAGCATCATGTGTATAAATCCCCTCATCTCTACCTACTGATCTCCATGGTTTCCTTTAAGCTTCACCTAAAACCCCACCTTCACAGGAAGCCATTCCTAACTTCTCTTAAGTGCTTTTATTTCTCTTAATTATTTCTTATTTATCCCATATATAGCTTCTTGTATATATTGGCTTGCTTGTTGTCTCCTCCATTAAATTGTGACCTCCCTTGAGGATGAGGACTATATTGCCTTTTTTTATATTCTCAATGCTTAGCACAGGACTAGTGCATTTTTGTTGTTTAGTTGCTTGTTTGTCATGTTTGACCCTATCAGGGAAGAGTTATTTGTGTACACATTTTGGGGATATCCTACCATTTTGGGGATACATTCATTATTAGAAAAACCCCTAAATTTAAAAAAATTCTTAGTAGTAGTGTAAACATTAACATATAGCATAGTCTACTCTTTATATCCATATTCAGAATGCTTGTAGGCTTAGGGTATGTGTGTGTGATAGTTGTAATAATATGCTAATGCATTTAAGTGCAGAAAAAAGATGTGTATTTACCACAGAACTAGAACAGATAAGTGTCTGCTTATTTTCACCAGCCTTGGTCTAATGTTATTGGTAATAATTTTGTGTTCTGTAGGGCCTTTCATCTCTGTAATTCAAAGTATGTTCCCAAAATCAAATTCTCCCAATAGCACAGTAATATAATAATATATTATTATGGTAATAATATAGCAAATATATAAGCATATGTGTTTACTATGTGTAAAATTATATAAAATATATAAAATGTGGCAAAATAACATGGTATAATAATTACAATATTATAGTAATAATATAGTAAACATAAAGATGAGAAAATTGCTGTTGAATTTGTATTGCTCCAAGTCTTAGAGTATACGAGAACAATCTGGGTTCCTTAACCTTTGGGCTTTGAAGTCTTTTTTGGTTGTATCTCCTCTTCCTCCTTCACTCCCAACATAATTCTCTCATAATGTATTCATTCCTTACTTCGATTCCTCTCGTTTTTCTCATTTTCCCCTCCATTGCTACCCCTGCTTTGTTTTTCTTGTATCTCATTCTCTTAAAGATATTTTAGTTTCCCTCTAGCAGGTTTATAACTTTATTTCTCTTTTTTAAACCCTTCTTTTCTCATTTAAAACTAAAACGACTTTAAATAGTTTGGAGATCATTTCCTCCCGTTTATAGCTTTGATTCAAATGATAGAATCTTACATTTGGAAAGGGCCTCAACTGCCATCGCCTTAAAGCCATACTTGAAAAAGAATCTTGTTCACACTACCTCAGAGAAGTGATCATCCATCCTTTGCTGGAAGATGTCCAGAGGCAGGAAGTCCATTGTTCCCCAAGCAACCCATTCCACTTTTCATTCTCTTCCAATGATATCTTGTTTTTTCTTCTTCCATACTTTGAATTTTAAACATAAGGACAATCCCACTTTTCATATTCAAAATCTGATCTTCCAGCCAGATGTTAATCCCTTTGAGGGCAGGAACTGTACTTGAAAAAAACATTTTCAGTATTCCACAAGGTGCTTGTCTTATTAGGGCCCATTAAATACAAGGATGAATGGTAGATTTACCATCTGTTGGTATGCTTGATCCAATCCAATAAATATACAGTCAATCAGCAAACATTTATTAATCGGCTGATATTCTCCAGACACTGAGGAAAGACAAAAATATTAGGTCCCACCCTCAAGGAACTTATTTTGTGTTGGACAAGACGACATGCACATCTTAGTTATGAGTTCTATTTAGGTACGAAGGATTCAAAGACAAAATTTCAAAATTCTCTCAAGGACCTTACAAGCTTTCTTTTTTGGAGGGGGGAGCAATTTTTTTTTTAATTTTCCCTTTTTTTTCGAATAAGCCTTTATTTTTATTCTCTCTTCCTCTCCCTGTCTTTTTCTCTGCTCCTTTACTCTTTCCTTTCTTTCTTCCTCTTTCACCCCATTAAAAAAGAGAGAAAAGTATCCATAATCAGAGCAAATTCCAACATTGCCCATTAGGAAATAAGAATCATTATTCTTATGTTTTTTTTTCTTATCGATTATTCTTACATGTTTATTTCAAAGCATTTATCAAATCCCTAACACATCATTCACACTAACTAGGATATATTATAAGTAATGATTCTAGCTCTCTAGAAACTTAGTTAAAGTTCCCCTAATTGTGATTAACATTTTAGGAGCTGACTAGAAAAGGAGACATTTAGGGAAATTATATCACAACTTAATGAGTTGTCTTGAAATTTGGCAACAGATATTTCTTCATGGGGAAATGTATATGCCTCATCTAGGGAAATCCACTGCCCTAGGGTGGCTTAACAGGCTTGTAAGATCTTTTGTTCCTAAGTAAGATAAAAACTGACAGTGTGTCATAAGCAGAGAATGAATAGCATTGAGGTTAGGAAACCTGTGTTCAGGTCCTGCCTCTGGATGATCTTGAACAAGTCATTTACCCCCAGCCTGTGCTGGAAGATTACAAATTGCAGAGCATTTGATTTGCTTTGGTAGAGGGAGTATCCTTACTAGGAGTGTCCCGCGCAGTGAAGTCCCTCAAACTCCCCAAAAGGTAGAACAAATGAAGCCCTACACCTCATATTAGTATAAGTATTGCTGAAGGCAGGACAGACATGAAGGCCAGAAAAGGTCTCTTCCCCATTATTTCCTTGCTCAGAAAAGCTTTGAGATGGGGTGGGAGTTATTGCAAATAGAATGAGGACAGTAACACTTGAAGATTTGCAGAGCTGTTAGCTCTCAATCAGCATATAATGACTCTCCCCCTAAAGTCACAAAAATATAAATTCACATGGCTTATTCCTATTGTGCTAGAACTAAATCTCATTTTGTTATTGTTATTGTTCTGTCATTTTTCAGTCATGTCTTATTCTTTTTGACCTCTTTTGGGATTTTCTTAGCAAAGATACTAGAATGACTTGCCATGTCCTTCTCCATTCCTTTTTTTTTACATAAATTTAACTTCAGTTAGCGAGAATGAGCTGATTTCCAGTAAGTGTGAACCAAAGACCCCAGGTAATGTTTGGTTGATATTGTTTGAAGTGTCTACCAGAGAACCCAAGGGACCTCAGAATTGGTGGAAGCAGCAAAAGTTCCCCATGGCAAGTGGCCCCTGAATTAAGCCTGATGGAGCCAAGAGTTCTGTTAAAATGGCAGAGACATTCTATGCATGGGAAGCCCCCTACACCCAAATGGGAGACCTAGCCTCTCCTCTGGTTAAATTCCCTATGTCCACGGATAGCCCTGGAAAAGAGGCAAATTTCTTCATCTTGAATTTTGAAAAACTGTAATACAGCAGATCTGACCACTTCCTTCAGCGTTCAGGCATGGACCAGTGGACTAAATATCAACTCGAGTTTGGAATTCAGGGACCTAACTCCTTATCTTTGGTCCTTCTAGTAACAATGTGAGCTTTGATCAACTTATCTCCACACACTGGTTCCTTTACTCTGGTGGTCACCATCCCTATCTTGTCCTCACAGGAATCTTAGTCTCTGCCCTTGGGACCACCCGGGGCTCTCTCTCATAAGTGAGTTTTCTCTATCATGCCAATCCCAGCCCCCACCTTTCTAACTACTGGCTCCAAAACATGACACTAGAAACACAGCTTCACTGCCTCACTCTGCCACTACTTTTTAATCTCCTTTTAAAGTATTGTTTTCCCTCAATAAAACATAAGCTCCTTAAAGGTGGGGACTATCTTGCTTGTTTGTGTTTGCTGAATGCTTAGTACAGTTCTTGGCACATAGAAAGCAAATACTAGGTATTTTCTCTTTTTTTTCAATTATTTATTATGCACCTATTATGTGTCAGGCACTATGATAATCACTTACAAACATTATTTTATTTGATTCTCATAGTGACCCAATTTATCCTCATTTTAGAGTTAAAGAAACTGAGGCAGACAGAGATTTAAATGATTTGACCTGGGATACACACCTAGTAATTGTTTGAACTCAAGTATTTCTGACTATAGGCTCAGTGTTCTATCCACCTTACCACTTTTAAGGCTGAGCTTGGGAAATTCAGCAATTCTTCATGGAGGAACTGGCATCCATCTTTCTGTCTGTCTGTCTGTCTGTCTGTCTGCCTATTTGTCTCTCTAACCATCCATCCAGCCAGCCTTCCATGTGTCTGTCTGCCTATTTGTCTATTGGTTTATCGACTTATCTACTAACCATCCATCCATCTATCTACTTATCCACCCACCTGTCCATCTGTCTGTCTGTCTTCCTATTTGTCTGTCTATCTATCTATCTATCTGTGTCTGTCTTCCTATTTGTCTGTCTGTATATCTATCTATCTGTGTCTGTCTTTCTACTTGTCTGTCTTCCTATTTGTCTGTATATCTATCTGTGTCTATCTTTCTACTTGTCTGTCTTCCTATTTGTCTGTCTATCTATCTATCTGTGTCTGTCTTCCTATTTGTCTGTCTGTATATTTATCTATCTGTGTCTGTCTTTCTACTTGTCTGTCTTCCTATTTGTCTGTATATCTATCTGTGTCTATCTTTCTACTTGTCTGTCTTCCTATTTGTCTGTCTATCTATCTATCTGTGTCTGTCTTTCTATTTGTCTATCTGTATATCTATCTGTGTCTACCTTCCTTTTTGTCTGTCTGTATGTCTTTGTATCTTATCTGTCTGTCTATCTATGTGTCTTTCTGCCTATTTATCTATCTATCTTATGTCTTTCTGCCTATTTGTCTGTCTGTCTATCTATCTTATCTAAGAGCCTTTGTCTATCTCTATGTCAGTCTCTCTATCTCTCAGGATCTCAGTTTTTCCTCAGTAAAAAGGAATGTTTGAGGTGGATAGTGTCAGAAGTCTGGTCCAGCTGCACCATTCTCAGAAATACCTTTTGTCCAATGCAATTACCATGTTTGGTCTATATAGAAAGAACCCAGAGATATGGAAGACTTGCCATGTTATTTCTTAGCGTTTCAAGAAAATAACTGTAATGACAAATGAGGAAAAAAGGAAACATAAATATTTTTAGGAGACATTGAGCATTGTTGACAGAAAAACACTTTGTCAGCGTGACTCCTTAGCTAGTCTGAGATTACTGGGATGCTACAAGAATAGGATCTTCCAATCATATTCCAAATTCCAGAGAATTAGCGTGCTTTGGAGAAGAGACAGACATAATACCAGGCCTGGATTTGTATAGGGGAAATCAGTGCAGGAGAGCCCTGAAATCCTGCCATAGGAAAATCAGTTGAAAGCATGTTTAGCCTGGGGTAGTGGAAGGGAGGCATGAACATTTTCTTCAAGCATTTGAAAAGCTGTCATGGTAAAGAGGGTTGGGTTGGTTTGCTTGGCCCCAGAGGCCAGAGCTGGAAGTAATGAGTGCTAGTTGCAAGGTCTATTTCATTCAGCTCAATACTATAAAATGTCCTATTCATTAAAGCTCTTATTCAATTCATCACCATGCATTTATTAGATGCCCACTCTGTGCCAGGCGCTGTGTTAGGCAAGAGGACTACAAAGACAAAGAGAAAGGAATAATTGCCTCCAAGGGGGTCAAAGTCATCAAGGGCCCCCTGAATGACCTTCCTTATACTCTTGTTATCAGAATGGGTAGGAAAACTGAAGTCTAATTCAAGGCTTTTCAAGAGGGTAGTCTGGGGAAGGGCACGGCCTGGGCAAGAGGGACTCTTGAAGAAGGTCACTCTTGTTCTGAGGTTTAAAAGAAGCCATAGATTCTAAGAGGCAGAAGTGGAGAATGAATGGGGATAGGGGGAGGAATTCTGAGCCTGCCATGTAGTCTGTGCAAAAGCTTTTAAAATGCAGATGGAGTGTGGGAGATGTGTGAGGAACTGCAGGAAGGCCACTTGGCTGGAACATCACGTCTGGAAGGAAAATAAGGTGGAACAAGCTGGGAAGGTGGACTAGCACCTGATTGTGAAGGACTTTGAATACCACACTAAAGAATCTGAGTTTTATCCTGGAAGAAATAGGGAGCCACCAACACATCATGAGTAAGAGAGTGATGAAATCAGACCCATACTTCTATCTCATGAGATAAAACGAAATACGATACATATGTAAAGCATTTTGTAAAGTACTCTACATCAATATATTATTAAACATTATCAATTTCCAAGAATAACTGTCAATGATTAGGCAGTCTGTCAATAAAGCTGCTTTATTGAGCACATACTATGTGCCAAGTCTTGTGCTAAATGTTGAGGATGGAAAAAGAGGCAAAAGATAGTTCCTGCCCTAAAGAAGATCTAATGGGGGAACACTACAAGCATATGAATACATACTAACAGAATAAATAGGGTATAATTAAAAACAGAAGATATTAGAATAAAGGGAGACTCCTTGTAAAAGATGGGATTATAAACATGACTTGAAGGAAGGTAGGGAAGTCATGAGGGAAAGATGAAAAGGAAGAGCATTCTGGGAAGGTGAAAGCCAGAGAAAGTGCCCAGAACTGATGTAGAATGGCAAAGAAGCCAGTTTCATTGGATCAAAGAATGTAGAGTGGGGCAGTAAGATGGAAGAAGACTGGAAATGTGCGGGTGGAAGGAGCTAGCTTATGAGAAGCTTTGAGGACTAAAAAGAAAATTTCATGTTTATTGTAAAATTCATACATTTAAATATATATTTTTATTTTTTCAGTTATTGAACATTTGTTTTGCCTTCTTCTCATCTATCCTTATCCACTGGAGGGAATAAAGAAATCTGGTGTTTTTGTATCATATAGACAAGCATAGTCAACTTTCTACATATATTAAATGTTACATTTTTTATAATATATTATATATATAAAACATGTATATGTAATATAATTATAATATATATATATAATTCAAGATTATATATAAATATATAATAAAACTATTTTAAAATATGACCATATTCAAAGTATTTATAGTGTGTCCTCATCTATGAAATAGGACTTGAAAAATTCCTCTTTTTTTCCTTCATTTTCGGATACAGACTTTTCAAATGATTGATATGCAAATATTTAAAGCTATAGGAAGTGGTAGATAAAATACTAGCCTTGGGGTTAAGATTTGGGGACAAATCCTAGCTCTGGGATTTAGTTTAGCCGAATTGTATAACCTCTAAACTTCAGTTTCCTTTCCTGAAATATCTACCTGATAACTACTAATTATGACATCACAGAAATTCTCCCTCTACTGATATCTATCTGGTCCACACCACTTCTCAGCTGTTGCACCCTTTCTTTTATTTTCTCATTCAATTTCTGGAATGAAGTACTTTCACTTGCTTTGTGAACTTCCTCAGAGCTCACTGTCTCTTGGATCTCTTATGATCTGGCTTTCATCCTCAGCAGTGAAGTGCCTTCAGTAAAACTTCCTTCTTCAAAAGTAATGTGACTGATGTACCTGGTGTTCATCATCCCTGTTGTCTTTCTCTGTTCTGTTCTTGGTCTCTCCTATACCATGCTTGGTCAGTGGATGCCCCTTGATGTAGATGGCCTCCCAGTGGCCTGGAGCAAATGTTACATAAGAGTTCCTTCCTTGTTCCCCTCTAAGTGAGGATATAAATTGGGTCGGAAGTACATTCTTTCATTTCCTAGAACAGTAAATAGGGCAGACTGATCAGGCTTCTGATCTAGGGTGATGAGATTTAGAGAGCACCGAGAGTAACTGTACTTGTTCAGCAGGTAGGACCCGCTGAATGTAGCATTTATATGAGTGTGTCAGTCTATTGATTATTTATCTTTCTGATATTCAGGCATCTATATATATCTTCTATATCATCTATCTTTTCTATCATCTCTCTCTAACTTCTCCATCATCTATCTTCTCTGTCATTTATTATTTCAATCTTCTCTGTCATTTTCTGTCTTTTCTGTCATTTATATCCTCTCTATATCTGTCTTCTCTCTATCATCTATCTTTTCCATCATTTCTCTCTTCTCTATCATCTATCCCACTCTTTTCTTCTATTATCCATTTATTTTTATCTGTCATCTATTTCTCCATCATCTATTTTTATCTTATCTCAATCATCTACCTTTTCTATCCTCTACCTCCTCTCTCCTTTCTATCTTTTCACCATCATGTTTATATCTTTTTAAACCATCCTGTCTCTCTCTCTCTCTTTCTCTCTTTCTTCCCCCTCTCTTTTGTTATTGACATCTTGCTGTCTCTCCTGTTAGAATGTATGTAAACTTCTTGAGATCTAGAATTCTTTTTGTATTCCTTTATATCCCTAGTACTTAGTAAACACTTAATAAATACCTTTGATTGACTAATTTAGAAAGAATAATTAGCTGAATTTGGAAGCTGCCACATGGAGATGTTCTTTCCTTTCACCTTGCCCTAATCCCAGCAGGCCATATCTCTGGTAAATTGCTCCTTTGCCGTGCCTTAGCCTATTTTTTCCCCCGAGGCAGTCTTTCAGTGGCCTCAGGCTGTCTCCCTGACACCTTCCATCTATCTTATATGTAACTTGTGCATACCTAGTTATTTACCTGTTGGCTCCCTATGAGCTACTTCAGAACAGGGACTATTATTGCTTTTTTTGAACCCAAATACCCTTAATAAACCCTTAATAAATGTTTGTTGATTGCCTAGTTTCTTGTTGTTCTTTGTTCATCCAACAGTGTCATATCCTCAAGTTCCCCTCACCAAGTGAATATCTCAAAAGTTAGTTTTATGTTGTTTGCTCCAGGGACCAGACCTGCTAATTACAGAGCTGAGGGGACCAGTTCTTTATGTGAGCAGAATACTTCCTCCCTCAACATTCACATTCCCAATCAAAAATCATTCAAAGGTTTTTCTTCTAATGGAATATAATCACTGTGATTGCTTATCTACTCATCAGGAAGGGGAAAAAAAAATAACAACATGGAGACCTATTGGCTATTCTATGCAGCTGATGATGTATTATTTAAATCTGCTAGGTAGATCCATTGGATTTTAATGACCCATTTTCTTTGATTCATACAGGATGAAGAGGAAGAAATCAAACAAGAAATTAACATGTTGAAGAAATACTCTCATCACAGAAACATTGCTACTTACTATGGTGCTTTTATCAAAAAGAATCCCCCAGGAATGGATGACCAGCTCTGGGTAAGTGTTCTTTTTCACATTTCATTTTTTTTCTCTCTTTTCTCTTTCGTCTGGACTTTGACCAACAGACAGCATTTGTCTTTCTTCTTATCCCCTCACTGACCTTTCAGTTCTCTTTTTTCTTGAGAACAATATTGTAGCACGCTTCTAAAATAGAGTCTAATTATCTAGCCACTCCTCAGTCTACTTTGCTGGATAATCTTCCTTTGGCTTCTCCTGGATATCCAGTATCTCCATTACTCTGTTCTGGGCCCTCTTTTCCCTCTTTGAAATTGCTTGGAGATTTCATCACTTCCTATGGATTCTTTTCTCATCTCTGTGCAGATGATTTTAGATCTTTTTATCTAGACCCAAACTATATGGATTTTCATTTACTTATATGTGAATAGATTGTTTTGGCCCCCAACAATGTGAGTTTCTCAAAGTACTTTCATCATTTTTGATTCTGTATCCCCTCTACCTAGCAAAGTGTCTGGTACATTATTAATATATAATAAATTCTTGTTGAATCTGAGTATGATTTTATACTCAGGATTCTTCAGCAGCCATTTTTTCAGTGAGGAAGAATAGACAATTTGTTTTAAAATAATTTCTCTCCATCCCACCTCTTCTAGCCCACTTTTTATTGGTATTTGATGACAAACGACAACCTATGATCCTCTGTGCTCTAGGATGTCAATATCCTTTCAAACATATTGGGGATTACATTGAATAGGGATCTAAATTTAGAGACCACCTACGTTAAAGACCATCTAGCCCAACCCCTCTATTTTATATATTTATGACCATTCAGATAAGATATGTTGTTCATCCAAGGTCACACTAATTAAATGGCAAAATTGGATTTGAGTCTAGCTCCCTCCAAATCCAACCCTCTCTCTACTGCAACTCTGAGGTATGGAATGTAATCATATTAGTCCTATTTTGCATACACCCAGAATATTCAGAAATCTGAGGGGTTTGTCCCCTGCCTTCAAGCTAATTCAAGTATCCCCAAAATGATTTTGGGGGGTAAAATTCGAGTGTTTCGCACGTCACAGCAACTAAGCAATGTTTTCAGTGTCTGATTGAATTATAACCTCAGAGAATTCTATCAGGCTTGTTGCAGAGATAAACACTTGTTTAGCACCAGCTCCTGATAATGGCCAAGTGAGTTTCCTTTATCAACTGCTCAGGTCGCAATACGGAAATCAAAAATGGGAGTTCTTTCAATAAAGATTAAGATCTCTCAGAAAGGCAGCGAGCTACTGACACATAGCATCACCCTCATACTTCCTCTGCCTTTCACTGGTGAAGAGGATCACTTGGGCTGTCCTCCATTTGGATAACTCTATCATTGACAAGCCAGGGACTTTGAAGTAGACTAATTACTATGAAATTAGAAAGCCACACAGTGTGTCTATATTGGGGCTATTGTGTTTTTAGAGAAATCACAAGTCTGAATCACTTCTGCAGACACCAGAAACCAGGCAAAATATCCTTCTGGTCACATTCTAGGCTAAGCAAAACAGATGATTGATTGATTGATTGAAAGATAGATAAATATAAAATACATACACTTACACACATATACATATGTATATGTATACTCATATGCATATGTGTATACATACACACATACTGTTTTCTCCGTTAGAATGTAAGTTCCCTGTGGACAAAAACTTTCTATTTGTATTCCCAACTTTTATCCCAGTTCTGCAATATAGTATTCACTTCAGCCATCGACTGTCAGCTGACACAGTTTCTTACTACAAGCCTCTGTCTGCTAGTAGGTAACTGAGTGGAGCGCAGAGGACACATTTATTGAATGTTTTATTGTAATAATTTGTTACATAAGTGTAGGGCAGAAGACATTTATTGATCACCTATCATATTCGAGGCTCTAGACAAGCTATGTATCAAAAGAAAAGAAGGGAAAATGGGGCAAGATCCCCTATGAAGTTATTTTAAAAGATTATATTTTAGAGTACTATATTAATAAATGTTTGTTGATTGGCTGGTCCGTTCTTTTTTTCCTTATGAGAATTTCCTTATTGACTTAACTCAGTTGTGTTTGGCAGCTTGATTCTATTTGTTCACGGAATCAGCTACCTGTAGTGAGAGAAACCCCCACCGTGTGGTTGCATGATAATTATCAACACTGCTGTGTGACTGGGGTCGCCAATCACCAGCAAACAAGGTGTTTTAGGTTGCTGGGGTTTTATGGCTATTACATAATTTAATGATCATTTTGTTCCATACGAAGAAAAAAAGAATGTAGTGGGCTTTAGCCAGAGCTGAGTGTGAGAATAGGAAATGTCAGAAATCAGTGGCATAAGAGCCTGGCCAGAGGGCGATTGTTCCCCACAGTATTTCCGAGAGTATTTTGTCCAATGTCATTTTAAAAGATGTGGAGACCTGGGGTTTTCACTGCTTCCCTTGGGAAACTGTAATCTCACAGTCTAATAGGGCTCAGGGGTGGCAAATTTTCTCCAGCTTGCTCCCAGAATAATGGCTAGATTTGTAGGAGGTCTTGGAACATTTGAGATATTTTTGTAAATGGGATTTAGAAAAAACTAAAAAGAAAAAATTATATACCAAACCAAAAAAAAACTCAACAATTTTTTTTTAACTAATGAGATTTCTCTTGGGTTTACTTGTATTTGAACTGGTTTCCTGTACTTTTGCACAAGTTCAAGCATATCATCTTCATGAAGCCTTTCCTTATGCTCCCAATCTTGAGCAATTCCCTTAACCAATTTGGGTCTAAATTTCCCCCCTCCAAAATGAACGGGGGCCCTAATAGGTCACCCAGTTTCTTTGCTGCTCTAGAGCTGTGATCCAATAACCATGTAACCTTAACTTCTCTAGCCTTCAGTTTCTAAATCTGTAAAATGACAGGGTTAGACTAGAGGGCCTCTTCATTCCTTTCCAGTTTCAGATCTTTGATCCTATGATCTTTTTAACATGAAAGGGAGAGTCCTTAGAATTTTATACCGCTTGAGAGCATCCATTATTTTGGTTTTGGATTCCCAGAATTTATCTTCATGTCTGGTGGGTGATTGTCTAAAAGGCAGTCAACAGAAATGTAGTAAGCATATCCCATGTGTCACTCATAATGCTAAACACTGGGAATACAAAAATTGACCCACACTGGGTATTTAATAAATTCTTGTGGATAGACTGATTGTGCTAGAATTCCATAGATCTTCCATGATCACAGGCCAACAGATTCTATCTTTGTGCGTTACCGACAGTCAAGGACCTATCATTTAATGAGGTCCATATAAATGAACAGAGATCATTTTGGTCAGACTGTTTTCATTCTATCCTTAGCAGGTCAGGGATTGATTTCTGCTTATATTGGGTTAAATTTCACCCTATACTTTCCCTTATTTGGAAAAGATATTGTGTAAAATAATTGCCATGGAATTTATTCAAAGAGAAGGAGAACCTATCAGGCAGAGGGAGGTCATCCTGTATATGAGCAATGGACAGAAAAGTTCAGAGTTGGCAATTTTCATTTTGTCCTGTCTCCTTTTTGCCCTCTTTAAAGTAAGAAGTGTGCCTCACGCCTACTCCGCAAAGTTATTGGGCAGTATAATGAGTTGATATTTATAGAGCTTGGAGCTTTGGGATGAAAGGTGCTAAATAAGGATTTATTGTTTATTGAATTTATTTGATGTATCCAACCTCCTGGGAACTTTTACTGAAGTTAATTAAAGACAGAGTCTCTGCCCAGGAAGTTCACAGTGTCACTTGAAAACCACCTAAAGTAAATGCTTCATTGTATTTTTGTTATTTGGGATGGCACCAGGAGCTATGGCTCCATGCCAGTTGGTGATCTCCCCCATCCAATGGTTCAGAATCCAACGTAAGGTTTTCAGAAAGAATGTGGTGCCGCAAGCAATGGACATGTCCTTGAGGTCAGCCTGCCTCCTTTTCCTATTTGGCCAAGGAAAACTACCTTCTATTTTTTTATGATAATTTTGAGGTTGGAAATTTAAGAAATTCTCTTCCTCACTTTATTTTTAGCCAGTAACTCCTCCACCTTAGAAGCTAGAATTTCCTCTGGTCCACATTGTCTAATGATCACTTTCCCTCCCAAGAATGGCACTCTAAGGTGGAGGCCTGAAGGGCCTTCCATTGTGCTCAACCAAGCCCACAGATGCTTCGTACCCTAATTATACTAATTGTGCCTTTGCATCCTTTCTTTGCCAGCTGGTGATGGAATTCTGTGGTGCGGGCTCTGTCACAGATCTGATCAAGAATACAAAAGGCAACACACTGAAGGAGGAGTGGATCGCGTACATCTGCCGGGAGATCTTACGGGTACGAGTCATATGGGGGCCTTCTCCCACTTCCTGATGCCATCAACGGGAGACAACCTAGGGAGAGGGGCACAGGGAACAAGTGTTCCCAACCTTTAGGATTGTTAACTCTGTCGGTGGTGAAGGCATCTGGGATAATTCGCTCCAATGAAAATGAGTACGATGCCAAACAGGTCAAAGAAGATGTGAAACTCTTCTGGATCTTATTTTATGATTATCCCTGGCATTTACTGATGGAGTGCTGTACAGTTTGCAAAACATTGTTCACACAGTGTCTCATTCAGGCTTCACAAGAGCCCCGTGAAGTTGCTATTATAGTTTAGTCTTATCGCTCACTTCCAGATAGCCAGCCAGCATGGTAGAGTGGACAAAGACATTTTATGTCCCATCCCTGACACTTACTGATTGGGTCATGCTGGGCAAGTCACTTAATCCCTCAGAGAACTCTCCAAGGCTATAAATGAGAGAGAAAGTGCCAACCTGGATTAGTAGGAAGAAGTTTCCTCACCTGGGAGTTCCCTATACTAAGTAAATCACCAATCCTCTATTTTCCTACTCCATTTTCTAGCATTCTCTTTTCTACTTTCCCAGCAGCAGCAGACAGGATCTGAAAAGAGTATCTCTTGTAACTGGACTGATAACTTATCAGAAAAGTAGTTGCTACAGGACTAGTAGAAAGAGGTCTAGACCTGGGGTCAAGAAAACAAGTTCAGAACTGGTCTTAGATACATAGTAACTATGTGATCTGGGACAAGTCACTTAATCTGTCTCGCTCAGTTTCCTCAACTGTCAAATGGAAATAATATTAGCATATAATTAACACATATTATTTCCCATAGTTGTGGAGATTAAATGTGATATTATTTGCAAAGCACTTAATACATGTCTGGTATGATATAAGTGCTTAATAAATGCTTATTTTCTTCCTACTGTTAAAAAGTCTTGAGCGAGGACATTTTTGAAAAAATTAGATACCTTCATTTTGTATTGGGAAGGTGGCTAGATCTGATTTTCCAACTTTGTTCCCTTGACACAGCTTCCAACTGTCATTTAAAAAAAAAAAGAAATATCCATCTCTTTCCATATATATGTAAATATTCATAAATGAATACTAGTTTATCAGTGAAGGATGTTTCCATGCAGGGAGCTTCCCATATTGATGAAAACAGGTCTAGAAGAACAAAAATTCTAAACGCACTTAGAAGAGATAAAGTTGTCCCTCTCACTTTAAAAGTTACATTTTATACATTGGCAAGTTTGATAATAATCATGAAGCACTTAAGTGAGTGATCATTTAATTAATGAGCCCAAAGTGCATCTTTCATTGTGACATATAACTGGGAACCAAAGAGCCAATGTGGATTCTAAATTGGCTCACCCTGATCTCTTCCAAAGGGGGTTATGTTAGGGACTTGTGGTGATCCCAAATTAAAGTTAATATATGACATTTCATATTTTCATTTGCTGTCGGTTTGCCAGAAAAAAATCAATGAGAGACATGTAGCTATCAGAAAGGAAATCCATATCCCTGGGAGTTTCCAGCCTCCAAGAACTAAAAATCAGAGTAATTCAATGGAGAAATAGAACACCTCCGAGTTTAATTGTCACTGAGTAATTGTCTTCTGTAGATAGTGAGCACAGGGTCACATATGAAAGGAAGCACTAAAAATGACAGTGATAAATGCCAGCAGTGGAAATAGAATTTCCCTGCCTTAACCTGACTTTACTCCTCTCCTTTCTCTTTGCTTTTCCTTTTCTCCTTCCCCTCTCCTTCCCTATTTTTCTTCCCTCCCTGGCTCCCTTCCTCTTACCTTGCCCTTCCCAAAGTCTCTTAATTCTACTGCCTTCTTTCTTTTGATTATTTCCTATTTTTCCTATATTTCATTTGTTTGTACATTATTCTTTGCTTAGATTGTAAGCTCCTTGAAAACAGGAACTTCTTTTACCTCTTTTTGTATTCCCAGATCTTAGTATAATGTCTATTCCATAGAGGGCCCTTACATTATGAGCAGTGGAGCATGAGAAAGGACAATGGTCTTGACTTGTTAGTTTTGTGACCTTGAACATGTCACTTCACCTCAAAACTTCTGTTCATTTTTTTCATTTCCTAAATGTAAGCAATATATACTTGATATGTGATATCATCAGTAATTTTAATCAGAAACTATTTTTAAAATAGCAAGAAAAAATATATTCCTTTATTTCTGAAGAATTGCACTGTTCCCAGATAAACCTCCCAAAATAAGGGCATAGGGTTACCTAGACTTTTGAGGTTGTCTCCTCTGACTAATTTTATTATAGAGGAAGCTCGGTGCTAAGGAGATGGTTACTTCCCCAACATTTGTAGGAGTAGAAATTGAACGGAATCAGGTGCTCTCTTCCCTATGTTATATGCTGCTTCAGAAAATAAAGGGCAAAACGCAATTCAAATAGGTAAGATGGAATGAAGTGAAATAGGAAGTCATTTGACTAGAACGTTTCATCTGAATTTGACCTTAATTCCCCACAGACAGAGAGAGGCTATATTATTAAACAGTAAATCCTGGTCACTTTTATGATTGTCCCATAACTTAGAGCATCATCTCAAGCATATGAAAGATTTGTGTGTATCGGCCCTCCAGGCCCATCTGGGACTGCTTATTTGGTTGGTTATTTTTTTTAAAAGATTTTTATTTTTGTTTATTGGAATGATTTATTTGTAATCAGGGGCTGCTCCCATTAACCCTTTCTGGCTCTCCATCTCTCCAGGGCCTGAGTCATCTGCATCAACACAAAGTGATTCACCGTGATATTAAAGGGCAGAATGTCTTGCTGACAGAGAATGCTGAAGTAAAACTAGGTAAGAGTTGTCACTGCTCAAACTCTTAGAATAGGCAACGAGAAGCAGACTCAGCCAAGCTGGGAACTAGAGGGAATTTGATAGACGTCACGGCAGACCGGCAGCTGAGTTTCTTTTTGCAACAATTGTGAATTTGAGGCCTACGGCTTGGAGTTCACAGTTCTAAGAATAGAAGTGGGATTGACAATTTGTCTTTGTTTATTTTGTCAGGGCTGTTAGTCGTACACTTGAAATGCTTAAAATTGCCTCCAAATTGGGGAGTAGCCGCCAGCCATTCTGTAATGACAGCCACTTGAGGAGGTTGAGGGAATGATGGGGACCTGGGTTTGTGTGAAAGTTGCTTGTATTGTATTCAGGGGGCCTGAACTCGAAATCCCTGCATGCTTCCTGCACCTGGCAAGGGCAGGATGCTTCTGTGATGGAATCCAGTTCTTTTATTGAAAGCACTCACAGTTGGGCATTTTCAGAATCACTGGCTCCCAGAATCATCTGTTTTATCTCCTTGTCTTCAAGTGAATGTTGATTTCGTTATGCTTTGTAGACCACCTGCCAGAGGAATGCTCGGTTCCAGACATGACTTGCTCTCCTGTTTCTCTGACAGTTGATAGAGGCAGATTTTTGATATTGCTTTTGGGAAAAGATAATTAAACTTTCAAAGACTAGAGTGAGGAAGCATTTCAATCATTTCATCCTGCCAACCTTGTGCTTTGGAGAATATCTTAATCTTTTCTTTTATCTTTATCTCTATCCCTGTTCTTATCCTTATCCCTATCCCTGTTTCTCCCCACTCCTATCTCTATGGCCCCCTCTTTCTGTATGTGTGTCTCTTTGTCTCTGTCTGAATCTATCTGTCTCTTCTCTTTTTTCTCTGTGTCTGTTTTTGTCTCTCTGTGTCTGTCTCTCCTCTCTCCCTTCATTCCTGTCTTCTTCCCTTCCTCCCTATCCCTGTATCTATCCTTATCCCTATCCCTATTACAGTCCCTTTTCCTAATTCTTTCCTTTCTTGACCTGTTCCCCAGCTTAAGAATCTTAGAGCATCACCTGGGGAAATTGAAAATTTCAGTTCTATTCTCAGGCACACAACCAGCCAGTACATCTTGAAACTGTTACTTTCACAGATATTCATTTACCCATTATCCATTAGAGCAACTCTTCCAAGACAGTTCTATGCATTAAATCTTACCCCTAGAAACCATTGCTTTCAGCTCAACTCAATCAACATCAATCATCTAATGGGCAAGGCACTGTACTGGGCACTAGGAATCTCCACTTCCCCATTTCTCCTGACTCCACCCTACCTCCAAGAGTGGAGGGATACAGTGATCACACACAATTAAAAAGCTCTGGTGGACACAAAGTGGCCAGAGATGAGACAATGCAGCATTATCACCCCTTTTGCTGGTTTCCTACACCCACTACACACCCCTGTCCATCCTTAAAATGCTCTCTCTTCTCATTTTTACCTTTGAAAATCTATAGCTTCCTTTAGGGCTTAGGGCCATCTCCCATAAGAAAACTTTTCCTGAACCCCTTAATTATTAATGTTCTTCCTCTTCTCCATCTAGATTGGAGGTAGTTATCTGTGTACATATTTTATCCCACTCTTCTCTACTTTGTTCCCTTTCTCTTCCTCTTCTTCCATAGAACATAAGGTCCTTAAAAAAGATACCATCTCCCTTTCTCCTTTGCATCTCTAGGACCTAGGACAGTGTTATTAGATGGTTAAAAGTGTTTATCCATTAACTGAATTGACTTTTACAACACATACACAAAAGCTACTGGCTATGTTCAGAGGCTAACCATGGTACTATAGAAAGAACCCTAGCCTTGAGGGCAGGAAGTCCAGATGACCAGTTCTGCTCTGAGTAAGACGGTAACTTTGAGCAAATGATTTCTTCTTTCTGTGCCTCATTTTTTGGTTGATCATAGAATGAAGGGCTCATTCAATTAGAAGCCATCTCCAGTTTTCTATGCGTCTATTAAAGATATCCCCAGAAGTATCTTGGTTCTCCATCAATTCCTACTAAGTTAGCATGATATATTCAATTGAAGAGTTTGTTTTAATCTCCAGTTCATTTCAACTAATCTTTATTAAGTTGTTTTGATTTATAAAGCATTGTCCTAGATACTGGTTATAAAAAAAGAAAAATTGCATAATACTATTAGGAGATAAACTTCTGCAATAGAGTGCAAGCTCCATGAGGCTAGGAAGTAATTTTACTTTTTTTCTTTTTCTCTCTCACTCTTTTTGGAGTGCAGTGCTTGGTTTATGGCAAGCTATTAAGAAATACTTCTTGACTCTTGATAAACTACCCTGCACTCAAGGATCCTACTGGGGACTAAAATGGTACATCTAGAGAATATATTGAAAAATGAGAGATTTTTTTAATGTATTTAAAATATAGTCCAAATTTGAGATGCAAAGGAAATATTGTACTGTCGTTTTCCCCTAAAGCATCCTTAGGAATCTTCAGAAGTTATGAAAATAAGTGCAGAATTCTTTTCTAAAAGATTCTACTTTGTTATGATAGCTTTTTATTTTTTTAACTAAAGATAGTTTTCACCATTCCCCTTTGCAAAACTTTGTATTCCATATATATATTTTTTTTTGTCTTCCTCACCTAGATAACAAGCAGGTCAATATAGATTAAATGTTCAATGAAGATTCTATTTTTTTTATGTAATTCCTGTGTTCCTATTGCTGAACTAATCCCCACCCCACCTTTTTAAGGAAGCATTCTTGTGCTGGCTGGGGGACATTTCTGTGTTCATGTTTGATCTGACTTTCAGGAAGACTCTGTCAATGCAAAATACTTTTTTTTTTTTTTTTGGCTAAGTCTGTGACTTCATCAGTGGAAGGAACTCCCAATATGGAAACTCTCTTCACTGATGCAGGTCTACAACTCATTCTAAGTGATAGCCTTAGAGTCTGTGCTCTTAGTAAGTGAAGGGATTGGATCATCGTCACATAACCAGTATGTACTAAAGTCAGAACCAAAACTTGAAATGTACCACAAATTCAGGATTGAGGGGCTAGCAGCTAGAAGGTATGTCAGGGCTGGCTGGCTCACTGTACTACATTGTCTCTTCACAAAGGCTCTTATTAAATGAAGTATGTTTCTTTCCTCTGCCATTTTTGATGCAAACTCCAGGATCGCTCCTCTCTGTTGTCAGCAAGGTGCTTCCAGGACAAACCAAAGATTAAGAATATCCTTGACTTTCAGGCCATGTGCCTAAGCAACTTTTCAGCTAGAACAAACACAACTTGATGCTATTTTCCCACAAAATATCCAACTTGCGACAGCAGTTTTATTTTTGTTTCCAAATGGATTGTAAGGTTTCGTGCTTAATATGTATGTATCTGTTTCCTTACCCAGTGGATTTTGGCGTCAGTGCCCAGTTAGACCGAACAGTAGGTCGGAGAAATACTTTCATTGGCACGCCGTACTGGATGGCCCCAGAAGTTATTGCCTGTGATGAGAATCCGGACGCCACCTATGATTTCAAGGTATGAGATCTTAACTATGTTGCTTTTGGGTTCAAAGCAAATCTCCCATTCTGGGATTTCTTTTAGGGGTGGATCTTCATGAGTTTTTGAGTGTATAGTATATTACACAGTTAACATTTCTTTAAGCATTTAATGTGTATAGGATAGTTCCATGAGCGAGGGGGGAACACAAAATAATCCTAGGATGTTAAATCGGGCTTTATATATTGGGACTTCAATGAATCTGCGGATGTCATCAATAGAACAGAGGGTAGTATGATCTTGTCATTCTTTGTGACTCTTGGCTATGTCCTCCTGTATATCGTTCCAAAAGAATCTGCCCCAAATTCCAGAGACATTCTAAGTTAATGTTTTTCTTTCTTCCCTTCCTCCCTGCTTTCCTTCTTCTTTCTACCCTTCCTCCCTCCCATCCTTCCTCTCACTCACCCTTCTTTCCTTCCTCCCTCCCTCCTTCCTTCTCTATCTCCCTCCCTATCTCCCTCCTTCTTTTTCTATCTTCCTCCCTCCCTCCCTCCATTTCTCCCTCCCTTCTTCTCTCCCTCCCTCTTCCCTCCATTCCTCCCTCCTTTCCTCCTTCCCTCCCTCCCTTCCTTCCTCTCTGTTTCCCTATTTCCCTTCTTCCCTCCTTCCTTATTTTATACCAGAGATAGCTACATGGCCTAATGAATAGACCTGGACTCAGGAAAACCTGAGTTCAAATCTGGCGTTAAAGTTTTGTAGCTGTGTAGCCTGGGCAAAATATTTGATTCCCATCTACCTCAGTTTCCTCATCTGTAAAATCAAAGGTCATAATAACAGCTATTTCTTAGGATTATTGTGAGGATTGAAACAGATAGTATTCATCAAGCACTTTGCAAACTTCAAAGTGTTATATTCGGATACTACTAGTACTACTACGACTCTCAGCAGCACCACCCAGGCTCCCCATCTGTTGTTCCTCCTTCTTGGCTCCATTCACACAGATATCTGTCAAGCTCCCTTTTCCTCATGTCTTCACTTGGAAGGCACTGCAGCTTATTGACGTGGGCCAAGCATCTGCTGACCTCCTTGGGGGCTCTTCAGAGACCACTCGAGACCACCGTGATTAGCACTGACCTCAAACTCGATTGTTGTGGGACTTAAATGGGACGATTCACGGGCCCTCCATGTCAGTTTGCTAACATTTGGATGACATATGCATGTTGTTGTGCCGGTTGTTATGCACAAGATTATAACCACACTAGGGTAATATATTTTAGGATGTCCATGTGTAGTTTTTAAATCCCCCCATAATATTTGATGGCTTATTTTGAAAAAATTCTTTAAAAATTTCTGGTTTGTCATTTCTGTCCACTAAACCGAGCTTTTGTTCCATCCTCATGGCATCGAAAGCCATGTTTCCACTTCATTTATCATTCATATTTATGACAAACAATCTTGGCAGTTATTTTCCTTTCTTTTCATATTCCATTTACATTAAATTATGAATTCCTTGTCTTCTGTCATCTCTCAACTTAAAATAGCCAGACTCAAGCACCCCTTGTGTTATATAAAGTTTCATTGCTAAGGGCCTTATTATCGAGTTTCTTTTTGCAGACGGGGTGTGAGCAGCTTCCGTATGGTGCTGAAAGCGCGTTGTATGTTGGAGTGGTCAGTTGAAATTCAGTGGGCTGCTCTTGGCTTCGTGCTGGGAATCCGCTAATAATAACCCTCCCAGTATCCAAGCAGAGGAATGAGATCTGGGACTTTCGGCCAAAGCACGTGCGAGAGCGGAGGTTTTTCCATGAACTTCCTCTGTCTCTCTAGCTTTATCCTCTGAGTGGTCCTCAAACAATCTTGGATGTCCCCAGCTTTGTTTACTGTCACGAAGGGCAACAGGATTAGGTGACATTGTGTTTCGATGTGGGTGGAAGCATCCAGCAAATCTAAGGCCAATGGAATCCAGGAGCCCTGCTTCTCCCCCACAGTTTTCTCATGGCAGTAGAAATCGCTGAGGAGGCAGGCCATATGGTCTTTGTATTGCTCACTAAATAACCTTGGAGAAAACTTTCAACTTGTTTTGTTGTGATTTAGTTGTTTTTCAGTCATGTCTGATTCTCTTGACCCCTTTGGTGTTTTCTTGGCAAAAGTATTGGAGAAGCTTGCCGTTTCCTTCTCCAATTCACTTTACAGATGAGGAAACTGAGGCAAACATCTGATGCAGTGATTTGCACAGATTTGTATTCAGGAAGATGAATCTTCCTGACTTCAAGCCCAATGCTCTGATGCTCTGTAGAATGGGGGATATCAGTTTAAGTAAACAAGAATTTATTAGATACCCATTGTTCTAGTCACTGGGGATATAAAACTTTGAATCAGTTCCAAGTCCGGTCAGAGAACACCACATAGTCACAGGTAAAATCACTACCAAGTTACACAAAATAATTTGGGGGCAGATATTGAAGACAATAACAATGAGATCATTAGGAATGACTTCATGTGAGAGATGGCACCTGAGCTGGACACAGGCTAAAGATTTAGAGAAGCAGAAATTAAGTGGACTGGGAAAGGGAAAGGTCCTTAGCTCATCCCATGAATTTCACTCCTTCTATACTTCATCTTGGCAAATAGCATCATTCACTCCCATTTTACAGGTGAAGAAATTGAGTCCTAAAGCTAGTGCTCTTGGTTGTTTATTGGGAACACCTAAAAGCTGTTGGGTCGCCTTGGAAATGATCTCATCATTAAATCATGGATTTTGTCTTCATCATACATATGAGAGAACTGAGATCCAAAGATGTGATGTGACTTATTTAGAGTTGTACAATCATCATGACTTAAAGACAGAATGAGAACTCTGCTCACATGGATCTCGCATTGTGGAACGGATCGTGGAAGGCTATCGCTCGCCTTCCTGAAAACACAGTTGGCTGTCCCTGAGACAAGTATTAAATCAGAAGAAGGCATCATCATTAATGAAATTGGGTCAGGAAAACACAAACTTCTCAGTCTTCATGATGCATCTCTCAGGGCACGAACAAATCTCTGAGTCTCTTTGGAGGAAAACAAGCTAGGAAATCTACCATATTCCATATTTTAATTTCTTCCTTCCTACAAACTTAGTCAATAGGAGAATTTTACAAGGGTGTATTGGAAAACAGTGGGATGACCTAAAAATTCATCTTCTGCCAAAACAAATGCAGTTTCTTTAAACTACTATGGAGAAGCAGTGGCTCTACGATTTAAACTCTAAATCCTTCTTGAGCTATCCTGATTCACAGATGAGATCCAGGCTCTAAGCATACATCTTTTAGGAGTATATTGCAATTCTTCTAGAATGACATGTTTAGCTGTGACTAATGACTGTCAATTGATGTCAGCATTTTCTTGAACAACTAGCAGAATCCCCTGGGGAACTGTAGGTCAGCTGAACAGTCTTTCACCTTGCTTAAAGTGCAGTTGGCTGTGACCTTTGGAATGGGTATTTTGTGATGAACATTTAATATATTATATGAATTTATTATCATTCTCATTATGGGTATTATCTCACTCCATTTGTTTGTGATCCTGAAATAAAAATAAAATATTGTCCACCCAGTAGAGAATCATGTCCCTTTTGGACAAGTTGAGTAGAGTTAGTAAAGGAGGGGAGGTGAAGGGCAAGAGAACAGCAGAGAAGAAAAGGATGGTCCAGTTCACTATAAGAAGACGTGAAACTAGCTTAACTCTTAAAAATTCTTTGTTATATCATCACACTATGAAGGAGAACACTTCAAATATGGTGACTGTGGATCCATGGCAAACTTCTCTAAGTTGCTTGGTAGATAATGCGCCAGATTTCAAATCCAATCTCAGACACCTACCAGCTTGTGTGGCCCTGGGCGAGTCACTTAACTGTTGTTTGCCTCAGTTTTCTCATCTGTAAGATGGAGAAAATAATATACCTTCCTCATAGTGGTGTTGTGTGGATCAAATGAAATAATATATAGGGAGATTTTGGGAAAACTTAAAGCTATATCTAAATATTAGGTATGATAATAATGATCATTATTATCATTGTTATCAATATTTCCATTGGTGCTTGTCAGGAGCATTCTATTATGCTCTCAAAGGCCTGAGAGTTGGCCTTGCGTGGGCTAGAACAGGGTCCTCGGTGGGGACGGAGATTTCTTCAATGACCCTCCCAGTATCCCTCACTGTACTTTCTTGCCGTATTTGCCAAAGAGAATTTTCTGATATTTGTTGGAACCCATATAAATCAAGGTCTTTCCTTTGCATTCATGACAAGGTGTAACGTCCAATTTGGGATCTCCTAGTGGAGGCTCCCAAAGGATTTAGCCAAAGTGTCTCTCAAGATCACAACAAATGCAAAGATTCAATAAGGTAATAAAAGCTCTGGAGGCTTCGTCTGCCCTTCGAGGAGAAGCAAAGCCTTTGGCTGAGCTCGCGGTTATTTATTGGAAGCAGACAGCGCCCGCTATAGAGAGGGGACCACAAACAGCCCGCCCCAAATCTACCCTATTATCAGGCAATAACATGAAAAATCTCATTTGTCTGATGGGCTCGTTTTCCCCTTGAGGTCCTTCTCCTTCTCATTTCCTGACAGTCTGTCAAAACACTTCAAGTCAACGGAAAGGTTTCATTTCCCTGATAAGTATGTGGGACAAAAATGAAAGCTTTTCCCTTTTGATGATAAATGTTCAAAAGAATCTAAATTAATAATAAAAACCACTTCACAATTCAATTCCCAGGCTGCTTTATTTTGGTGTGTGTTTATATGTTTATATAAAGACAAAAGTCTTTCATTTTATTAGAATCCTAGGTCCCGAAGTGGTAGGGACCCCAGAGGCAATCTCGGCCATCATTTTACAAGTAAAGAAACTGAGGCTCAGGACAGCAAGTGATTTTTTTCCAAGTTCACACCAGGCTATGAGCATCAGAGATAGTATTTGAATGCAAATGCTCTGAGTCAGTGCTCCTTCTGGAGCTCTTTGTTTATCTAGGAAAAGCATCATGGGGTGGTGGATGCAAAGTCAGTAAGATCTAGGGGTGAATCCCTCCCTCAGCTAATTATGTGACTGTCAAGTCCCTGATTTTTCTGTTCCTCATCTGTAAAACGGAAGCAATAAAATCCCCAGCCTCTGAGAGGTCACATGATCAAATGCGATCATAGATGAAATGCACCTTAAAAGGTGCTTTAGTAGAGGGGATTTTCTCATCTGTGAGTTCCCTGGGACCTTGAGATCTCATCAATAGTCCCATCTGCTCAAATGAGAGAATATGAATAAAGAAATTTGCAAAATATAAGCATGATATACACTTATCATCATTCTTATGACCAGCATTATTCTATTCCATTTGTTTGTGATGTTGTCAATGATAACAACAACTAGCATTTATATAGCAATTTCAAGTTTGCAATTTGCCATATATATATATATATATATATATAATCTTATTTGACTCCCACAACAACCCTATGAATTAGGTACTAAAATTACTGCCATTTCACATATATAGAAACTGAAGTCAACAAAGTGACTTACCCAGAATGTCATAGCTATTACATATCTTTTTTTTTCCTGAGGCAATTGGGGTTAAGTGACTTGCCCAGGGTCACACAGATAAGAAGTGTTAAGTGTCTGAGGCTAGATTTGAATTCAGGTCCTCCTGACTTCAGGGCTGGTGCTCTATCCACTGCACCAATCTAACTCATGCTTATTACATGTCTTTGATAGAATTAGACTTGGGTCTTTCTGATGCAAACTTTGTCTCTATGAAACCCAGGTGCCCATGACAAGTGCTGAATAGAATTATTTAGACAAAGATACAAGGTAATAAGAAATCAGGCTTCCAGTGCCTTGTCGTTAGATCATTCCTTATGGTGATAATGGTCATGGTACTTATTATGAGATCATAAGAAAATGATTAATTATTATATTATAATGATTATTGATTATAGCTTATGTTTAATTAGATATACATATTTTCACTTATATGTATTTTAAAATAATTTATATTATACACATATAAACATATATATGTACATGGGCATCTAGATGGCACAGTAGGTAGAGTATCAGGTATCTAGTTTCAGATACTGACCCTGGAAAAGTCACTTAATCCTGCTTGTCTCAGTTTCCTCATCTGTAAAATGAGCTGGAGAAGATGATGGCAAGCCAAGTATCTTTGCCTAGAAAACCCCCCAAGAAGGATCACAAAAAGTCTGATGTGGCAAGAAAAATGACTCTGTGAGATGATGGACCTTATGGGAATTGTTATTCCCATTTGACAGATGAAGAAACTAAGGCTCAATGACTTGGGCTCTGTCACACATCAAGTGACTGTCAGAAGCAGGATTCAAATATAACTCTTCCAAAGCTTTTCCCTCTTTTTTTAGTTTCTTTAAACTTCAATTTCTATAATGTAGATTCTAGATAATAATCCTTAAGGCTTTTATAAGGATGAAATGCAATCCTGATTTGAGAGCTAGAATAACCCCCTAGTGACCACATTTGGTCCTGTAACTCTGAGTATACTGAAGCCTGGGGAGGCTGTCAGTTGCCTCCCAATCCCTCAGTGAGAGCAGTAAGATTTAAATCCAGATACTCTTTCTTTCAAGGGAGACATCCTTCTGTTGCAGCATGTAGCACCTGCAGGGAATATAAAAGTGCTTTGGAAAAGCTTTGGAAAACCCTGATAGACAGTTAGGAGATGTTGGGAGTTTCTCCAGAGTTCTCCAGAGGCAGCACAATGTACCCACACCCACCCTTTCCAAGTCCACACTTAACTAAATACTTTAATCTCATGCTTCACCCTTTCCACTCCCTGGATGGAAGCAAGCAAGCTTCAGACTTTGTTAAAAATTCACCAGTAAGTTTAATGAGTCAAGTTACAAAAATGAATCAATTGCAGGTCAATTAGGGAAGCAATATGGTATGATAAATGGCTTGAAGTCAGGAAGTACTGAGTTTGATCCACCTGAAACACTTTATGACCTATGGAAAGTCACTGAATGCTCTGAGCCTCAGTTTTTCTATCTGCAAAATAGGACTTATAATAGTACAAACACCCAAGGTTGTTGTGGGAAGAAAATTATTTTAATATTGGTCAAAATCTTTGCAAAATGTCACAGCATTACACAAACGTTTTCTTATGTGATCCTGGAAAGCTGACTTTCAGTTTCCTCAATTTTAAAATGGGAGAATTGGACAGGATGGTTTTGGACGTGATGATTTATAAGTTCCATTCTAATTCTAAACCTATAATGCCATAATATCATGATCGGTTAGTTTGTGATCATTCAAAAGATCACTGAGCTTCACGCCTAGAGATCTGCATTCAAGTCTTAGATCTGAAACTTACAAGCTGAGTTGTAATGGACAAGTCTTCCTCTCTTTGGGGGACATAGTTTCCTCTTCTGTACAATAAAAATAATAATAATTAATAATCTGTGCTTCACTTTAGAAGAGCTGTCGTTACAGCAATACTATACAAAGATAAGTTTTTGTTATGTGGATTGTTGTTGATAGTTGTTTTCAGTCATGACCCTATTTAGGGTTTTCCTGGGAAAGACACTGGAGTGATTTGACATGTCTTCCAGTTCATTTTACAGATGAGGAAACTAAGGCAAATAGGGGTAAGTGACTTGCCCAGAGATCAGATTTGAACTCGGATTTTCCAGAATCCAGGCCCAGCTTGGAGTCCTATCCACCGCTAAAGTTAATTTATAACACAAAGATAGTTCCTTATTCATCACCATCCTTCATAACTTCCCATCATAAGTAGAGGTGCCAACTTTATAAAGCAGGGGTCCTCATACTTTTTAAATAGAGGGCCAGTTCACTGTCCCTCAGACTGTTGGAGGGCTGGACTATAGTAAAAACGAAAACTTTGTTTTGTGGCCCTTTAAATAAAGAAACGTCATAGCTCTGGGTGAGGGGGATAAACGTCCTCAGCTGCTGCATCTGGCCCGAGGCCATCATTTGAGGACCTCTGTTATAAAGGAATACAAGCTCTCTTTAGGATTAGCTTAAGGAAAATATGCTCAGGCTAATGAAAATTATAGAGAATTCTGATAGTACATAAAGAAATTTAAATGAATTCTCCCACATTCAAATTCTCCCAGTCTGAGCTATATGGTATGATCCCTTATTTGGCTGCAGAGGGCATTCTTGAACTCGACCACTGGCGTGCATTTCAGCTCAGAAGTTCTATGAATCCTCTGACTTTGGACTGCCTTGGAGGGAGGGTCTATTTATTCTATCCCTCCCTTCTCTTAGCACAGATGATCAGAACTTGAGTATGTTCTCAAGAAGCAACACGTTACAAGATTTTATTCCGAGTTACAGTTTTTTTAAAGAAAGATTGATAGTATTTATTTTAGCAAAGTCAAGACAAGTGAAGTAGTCAACAGGCATTTATTGCACTTTTGTGCCAGGCTCTGTGCTAAGCACTTTTAGACATGAAGGCAAGCAAAAAGAAAGGTGGTTCCTGACCTCTAAGAGCTTACATCCTAATGGAGGGAGACAACATAGAAAAGAGAGTGGAAAAGAAGAAATAGGGGGGAAAGATACTTACCCCAGATAGTGATGAAGTTTAGAGAATGAAATATGACTGGACCGAGCCAGTCCTCAAAATGAAACTTCCAGGAGAACTTGCTATTGAGAAAAGGGAGCTACTAGGTCAGAAGGATAAGGAAGCTGAAGCATGGTGGCCAAGTTGGATGTCCATGACCAAAAGGATCAAGACATTAGTGCTCAAGGTGTTTGGCAACAGGATGCAAATTAAGGACTCTGATTTTCGTCTTGCTGTGATGAGTGACCAGAATGTATCACGTGGCTCAATGTGCCTCTATTGGTGGTAAAACATGATTGATATCTCTGTTTCCATGGCTTTATCATATCCACAGTCTGATTTCCAGCTGGAAAGATCTTAATTCTCCCATTATATAGATGGAGAAACTAAGGAATAAGATTATTATTGACCTAGTAAAGTAAAGTGTGTATCATATGTAGAAGTCATCCATCCTTCCCCCATCCTTTCCCAATCTTTCAACAACTCCAATATCCTCTTTCTTTGTTTCTAATGGCAAAATCATATTTCATTACATGTTATATCAGAATTTGTTTGGCTGTTAACTGAACGATGGTTTGGAGTTTGTTTGGGATCAATTATATGCCAATTATCTGACTGGATCCTCCATCCAATATCCCCTATCATGGTGGTAGAGATACAACCCAGACATTCTACCAGACCCTCTCCCCTACCTTGCCCTCAAGGAGATTCACTTCCGCTAATGACAAAAACTCAGTTCTCTGTACCACATGCCTCGTGAAAACTCTACACGCCCTGCAGTACGTGACTCCTATGGAGGCAGAGCTCCGGAACCCCAGAATCGGACTGACATTGCTAAAGATTATAGGAGTTACATTAGGAAAGAGTCCAAGACTCATTCTTCGGTGTCTCTCCCTTCAGCATTGCTATTCGCAGTAGAGGAAGTGGCTTTTCTTCCTCATACCATCATCATCCTAACCCAACAGGAACAATCCTTTTAGCTTTGTTCAAGCTGGATTTCATCTCGCTGCCAGCTGGCCACCCACCAAGCGGGAGACGCATCCTGGGCAGTGACTCCGCCGAGGCCCCGGAATCTGTCTGTGTTGTGTTTGTAATGCACATTCTGCTAGGCTATTAATCATGCTACAGCCTAACCTGCACGGGGCCACTGGAATAATGAATTACCATCTTCTGCCCAAAATGAGTCACACCATGGCCACTAAGGAAACTTATCTCTCCCTGACTCGCTCTCCATCTTTCTCTTCCTCATGCCTCTCTTCTCCCAGGAGCCATCTTGTCACTCTTAATTGGAGCGTTTTCTCCCGTATTTAAGTTCCAAAGTGTCTCTGGGATTCACTAATGGATCCAAAGGCTTAAACAAGACACGTCAAGGGCGTTTCTTGCTTCCTAGTGCAGGCAGATGAGCATAGCCTGCAAATGACTTTGGGTGTGCAGCCAGGAATATCAATGATGCTTTTGAAAAATGAGATAATCTCAGGGAAAACGATCCTAACTATGATAGAAAATGGAGTTCTCAAAGAAACCACAGCTTCTGCGCACATCAGGTGGTTGGGTAAATGCCGTGCAGCCATTGGAAAGATTTCCCCTTTGGTTTGAAGAGAAGTGTGTTGTGTGCCTGGCCTTGTGCTGGGCACTAAAGTACAAAGAGGAGAATGAAATGGTCCCTGCCCCCGAGGGACTCACACTCTAATGGAAACAGACAGCATCTATACAAATAAATATAAAACCGGATTATTGACTAGCCCGATGCCACCAAGAGGCAACATGTAAGTGCTGCCTTTTTCGAGGCAGGACTTTCCAGTTTTAAGCACAATATACCGTGTAGAATCTTATACCTTTACAAGTAACTGGTAAATTAAAAAGCAACAGGTGCTCCTGGCCAGATGCTAGGGTGTTTGGGAAGGTAAACATATGAGGGAGAAGAACCAAGAAGGAAGAAGTAATGGAGTATTGACTTTTCACCCCCACTTAGGGATCCAATAAGTCTCCTCTCTCTAATCCTTCTTACATACAACTGCTGAAGTGGCATTCCTAAAACACAGAACACTCTAGGACTTTGCATCATTCAGGAAGTTCCAATGGTTTCCTCTTGCCTCTAGAACCTCCCTCCAATGTCCTCCTGTAATCGGGCATTTTAAGCAATTCATCCTTTATTTAGATACTACAAGGAGGTTAAATACTAGAGATAAAAGTCCCAACTGTTTTGTGTGTGTGTGTGTGTGTGTGTGTGTGTGTGTGTGTGTAGGAGTCACATACTACAGGGTATTAGTACACAGGAGATTTTCATGAGGCATGTGATACAGAGAACTGATTTTTTGTCATTTATGGTAGATGATCTCCTTGATGGGGCACTTGGTAGAATGTTTTGGCTTACACACACACACACACACACACACACACACCACACACACACACACTGACATATATTCATATATATAATAGTGGCATTAAATATATTTTGGTTATATAAATACATAAATATGTACATACATAAATATATAGAGATATGTATATTTATATGTCTCTGTGTGTGTGTATAATGAGGTTCGGGGAAGGATGATAAGTCTTATGTGTGATGCATACTTTACTTTTCTAGGTCAATAATTATCTTATTCCTTAGTTTCCCCATCTATGTAATAGCTAACTTAATATATATATAATTAATATATAAATAAATGATATATATTTGAATATATATATATATATGAAGCCACTTATTTTGGTGGCAAAGAAATAGAACCTAAATTATGTATCATTTGGTGAATACCTAAATAAGTTCTGATATGTAAATATAATGAATATGATTTTGCCATTAAATAAAGAAAGGAGAAAGTTTCAGAGAAATCCGGAAATACTTGTAGGAAATGATGCAGATTTGAGTTAGCAGGTTGAGAACAATTTTGACAGTGACAATGACATTTTAAAGACCAACACCTTGAAAAGACTTGAGGACTCTTGTTGATGCAAAAACCAAGTCCAGGTCCAGAGGCCCAGTGACAAAGCAGCTACTTCCTGATCATTTTTAAGAAAGGTGTTCGAGTCTTGGGTGCAGAAGAAACTATCCATTTGGGGGTTTGGCTAATATGGGAATTTACTCTTCTCAACCATGCATGTTTGTGAATAAGCACAGGAAACAGTTAGGAGAGAAAATAACTGCTCATTAATTGAAAAGCTCTTTTTTTTTTTTTTTTTTTTTTTTTTACTTTTTAAAAGTGAATGCAAAGTATATTCTTGAAGGAAGGCTCTAACACAAAGTGGGGTGGGTCAGGAGACATCTCATGTAGGAAGTGGCTTTTGAGCTGAGCTTGGGATTCTAAGGGAGAGTATTCTGAGTGTAGTCTGGGCAAAGACTGAGGTAAGAGATGGAATCTTGTGAGTGAGGAACAGGGGATGTCTCCTTTAACTGGACCATGGAGTAAGACAAGGGAAGTGGTGCATAATATATTTGGAAAGGCAACATCTCAATAAAGGGTGGATTGCTTAAAATGCCCGATTCCAGGAGGATATTGGAGGGAGGCTCTAGAGGTAACAGGAAATCATTGGAACTTTCTGAATGTTGGAAGTGTCCTGTGTTTTAGGAATGTCGTTTCATCAATTGTATATAAGAAGGATTAGAAAGGGGAGACTTATGGGACCCCTAAATTGGGATGAAAAGTCAATTCTCTATTACTACTTCCCTCTTTGGTTCTTCTTCCTCCAGGACCTGGGTAGGATCCCCTATTTCTTTGTATTTACCAGTTATTTTGAAAGACTTGAAATTCTACGTGGTATATTGTGCTTAAAATTGGAAAGTCCTGCCTCAAAATAGGCGGCAACTACATGTTGCCTCTTGGTGGTATTGACTAGTCAACAACTTTGATAAGAGTCCCTCTTTCACAGAACACGGACTCCTGGTTTCTGGTGATAATAGAAACATGCTTTTGGAGAAGCAGAGATAATGAGGAGCAGCAAGTAGTATCCAGAACCTTTGACCTCTTAATTGCCATGTCTGGAATCATTCTAGCTAAATGGCTGATGGGATTTGACAGCTGCTAAGCGGTGGCTGGGTAGTGTCAGTCTATTAAGTCTAATTCCTGATCAGTCGGTCAATCAATAAGTTTCTATTAAGAACCAGCCAAATGACAAGGCTTTGTGCTGGGAATACACATATTACCTCCTCCGTCAAATCAAATACTGCTTTCCCTCAAGGAGCTTCTATTCTCTCAGGGAAGATAGAAATATAGAAAGTATTTATAAGATAAGTACATTGATACAGGATAATCAGTAAAGCTGTAAAGCTTTTGGAAGGATCAGGAAAGATATATGGGAGATACCAATGAGTTGAGCTGTGAAAGAAATTAAGGATGCTCATTGTTTCAACCCTTCTCCAGTAAAACCCCAATAACTCAAAAGGATGTTCTTCCTGTGTGTAGATACATCCATAACTCGGTGTTCCAATTCAGTAGCCATTAAGCTCATCTAACTATATATTGGAATTAGAAGATACATTTCTGCATTTTGAAATACAAAAACAAAAACGAGGTACACTGGGAATAAAGAAAAAGGATATACGCACACAAACACATATACATACATGAAAGAAAGAGCAGTCATATCAGAGAAATAAGGATCCAGAAAGACTTTCCTGGAAGAAGTGGTGACTCTCATGCTGAGCTTTGTGCTGAGTACAAGGGATTCTTCAAAGCAAGAGATAAGGAGAGAGAGTATTACGGGAATTCAGGACAGCGGCAGAAATATTTGAGAAATGACAAGATGGTTAGTTTGTCTTAAACATGGAATATGTGGAAGGCAGAAATGGGTAACGAGCCTAGAAAGGTATCTAGGAGCCAGATTTTGAAAGGCAGAATGAGGGTTTTGGACAAGGTGTCTTAAAAGTCTTAGAGTAGTAACTACACTGTAGTGTCGTTAAGACTGCATTGGACTTAAATGACCTTGTATCAGTACCTAGAGATAATAGAGAGCCACTGAAGTTCTTTCAAAAAAAAAAAAAAAAAAAAGGTGTAATTCCAATGTATTAGTGATGAAGAGAGCCATCTATACCAAGAGAGAGGACTGTGGGAATCGAGTGTGGTTCACAACCAGCATTTTCATTCTTTCTGTTATTGTTTTCTTGCATTTTATTTTGTTTCTCTTTTTTTCTGGTTTGATCTGATTTTTCTTGTGCGGCAAGATAATTGTATAAATACATATGCATATATTGGACTTAATGTATATTTCTACTATGTTTAACATATTGGACTACTTGACATTTAGGGGAGGTTTGGGGGAAGGGGGAGGAAATTGGAACACAAGATTTTGCAAGGGCTAATGTTGAAGAATTGTCCATGCCTAAGTTTTGGAAAAATAAAAAGCTTTAATAAAGGGGGAAAAAGAAAAAGGAAAGAAAAAATAGGTGATATCAAAATAGCGCTATTAATTTAGCAAAACTTTGACATAAATGTATTTGTTAGTCACAGTACTTTGGAAACCAGAAATCCATCTACATGCAAGGTGTATTCCTTACTCAGTCTACAGACAACTTGATACTCTTGGATCTTTTCTGGTCCTCCTTACTGGTATGAATTTGTCCTAACAATAGACCATCAAGACCCAGAGGAGTGGGTGCTCCTCAAGTGCAGAGGCCGCTTCTTTTTATTTTTGCATCTTCAGCTACTGGTACCCTTACTGATTATCCTGTATCAATGTATTTATCCTATAAATACTTTCTATATTTCTATCTCCCTGAGAAAATAGAAGCTCCTTGAGGGAAAGTATTATTTGAATTGATGGGGGAAGTAATCTGTGTATTCCCAGCCCAAAACCCTGTCATATGTCTGGTTCTTAGAAACTTATAAGCTTAAGACAAGCTTAGGCTTGTCCTAACGTCTGCGGAACTGAGGGGAACCAGATTTTATTGTTTATTGGACAAATTTTTTTGGCAAGGATCTTCAAGACGATCTCATTTGGCTCCCTCATATTACAGATTAGGGACTGGGCCCAGGTCTTGGCCAGAGTCAGGCAATAAGGAGCAGAACTGTTCTGTCTCTCTTCTCTCTGTGCTGTATTATGAGATCTGCATGTGGATTTAGAGAAGCCCTCATGTAATTCTGTATTCCTTACCAGGATCCTCACCATGGGCTTCCCCAAGTTGGGAGAAACATTAGTTGGTGGGGACCGGGGAGAGAAGGGAAACTGGATTTGATAAGAAAACTGAAAATCCTTATATGGTCCTAGAAGCCAAGCCCTGAAATAGTAACCCGGGTTAACAAAATGCCTGATTGGATTAATTTATGCCCATGTTTGTTTCCTTTCTTTCTCTCTCTCTTACAGAGTGACTTGTGGTCTTTGGGAATCACAGCCATTGAAATGGCAGAAGGTGCCCCCCGTAAGTAAGGAAGTCTCAGCTGGGCAGGGTGGGGGGCAAAGGGAGCCGGGAGCATCTGTCGCTAAGCTAATGGTGGAGAGCTGCCAAGAGCTGCAATGGGCATTTCTTCTGGTACAGTAAACTGTGTATGGCATCAAGCTGGCATGTTGGGATTGCAAAATTGAGGTTATGTTCAACAGAAGCTTGATCCTTGTTGGCCAGTAGGAAGATTTCTTTCTTCAGCAGAAAGAGGCAGAGACGTAGACTGATGAAGACAGTGATAGAAACACTGACAGTCACAGGAGGGCTGGTGCTGAAGGAGGACCAGGCAAAAAGAGAGAGATAGAAAAAGATTTATGGAGATGGTGTCAAGTCACTGGCAGATGCTATGTAGAGTAATGGGGGCAGTGATAAGAGTCACAATCGGGCTGAGCCATGGAGACACAGAGAGCGATGGAAATGGTCACTGAACACCAGAGGGGCTGCTGGCGATGGAGAAGCAGACAGAAACCATGGGGGCCTAGGAGCTGGAGAGAGATGTGGGGACAGAGAGAGGTGGTAAGATGGCAACAGTGAGGCACAGTGCTGGAGACACAGACAGGGGACTGTGGGAGACACAGAGGCACCGACAGATGGATGGAGAGAGACAGAAATGGAAGCACAGGCAAGGAGAAGAAGGGGGAGGGGGCAGAGAGATAGAGAAATGGAAGCACAGGTGGAAGAGGAAGAAGAGAGAGACGGAGAGCAAAACAGAAAGAGACAGAGAGAGAGAGATGGAAACATAAGCAGAGTGGGGAAAGGGGGAAAGAGGGAGAGACAGAGGCAAAGAGAAAGAGACTGATGGAAACATAAGAAATGGGGGCACAACCAGAAATCATTGGAAGTCCAGAGAGAGATAAGAAAGGCTGAGATAATGCTGGAGAGTGATAGAGATACACAGAGAGGGAGATAAAATCAGATGGAGACAAAGAAAGAGAGACCAAAACTGATGAGAGTGACTGGGCCGGATGTGGAGTGATGAAGGTCCAGGAAGGAGCTAGAAATTGATGGCAACAAAATGCAGGACTGACTGATGGAGACAGGTGAAGACACAGGAAGAAGGAAATGGAGACAAAACTCTATAGACTAGTAAGGCAAAGAGAGAGAGAGAAACTGTTGGAAAAACAGAGACCAATAGAAAACCAAAATGGTGACAAAGACAAGACAAAGAACCAGAGAGATGGTGGCAGAGACAAACAGAAAAATAGGAGAAAAGGCAGAGGACAAAGGAAAATAAAATTCCAGGACAGTTGTTTTCTGGAGAAATTGAATCCATGAGGGATTCTTGAGTCCCCTTCTGCCCAACAAAAGAAATCTTTAAGTAGACAACATGGATCGAATAGCAAAGATTCTAATTTACAACTCAAGCCAAGGTAAAAGGTAGACTGGACACACTTGAGCCTCATTGTTTCCGTCCATATTAGATATTGATTTTGAGATTACCCACTTGTATTCGAGTTAAGGTGGACAGTGCTATGGCTGATAATGTCTTCCTTCATCCAGTTCTCTGGTGTTTGTAGTACAGACTGTAGCTAATTCTCTCTGGTTTTTCCTCTTAAAACAAATAGAATTGGCCATCTCTCATGACAGACTGTTTATTAAAGTCATTCTATTTTTGGTTTTTCCTCCAAAGCTGTTCCTTTCCTTTTATTACTTTATCTAGAGTTGATAGACTCAACTGGCTACAGAATTAGCTCTGCCAGTCACTGCCCATTATTTAGAAATGCCCAGTCCATATAGGATTGATTTAGCTGTAATTAATATGGACATTTCCCAACTGTTATAGTATTTATGGGGCCTATAATGCCAGTTGTTTTTGTTCAGTGATTTTAGCCACGTCTGCCTCTTTATGACCCCATTTGGCATTTTCTTGGCAAAGATACTGGAATGGTTTGCCATTTCCTTCTCCAGTTCATTTTATAAATGAGGCAAACATGATTAAGTGACTTGTTCAGGGTCACACAGTAAATGTCTGAGATCAGTTTTGAACTCAGAAAATTGAGTCTTCCTATCTCTAGACCTGGTGCACTATGACGCTACCTAGCTGCCTTATACTGTTAAAGGCATCTATAAATTACAAAGTCATATCTTAGCACCATTCTTTTTCCCCTTGAGGCAATTAGGGTTAAATGACTTGCTCAGGGTCACACAGCTAGGGCCTGTTAAGTGTCTGAGATCAGATTTGAATTCAGGTTCTCCTGACTTCAAGGCTGATGCTCTGTCTACTGCACCACCTCGCTGTCCCTCTTAGCACCATTCTTGATAACTTTTGCAGATAGAATCTAGTCACTTCTAGGAAAAATTGTTCATAGTACTGCGGTATAAAAAGAAAAACTTACAGAACCACAAAATTTTAGGGTTGAAAGGGACCTCAGTGACCAATCCAATGTAGTTCAACCCCAAGTGAGTCCAAATGTATCCAAAATGAGTGCTGGTCCATGACAGGGGATCATCCGGTTTCTGCTTGTTTACTACAATTGTTTAGGGAGACAGACCTGAAAAGACCAGTGACCTTCGAGAGAGAGGACCTGGATTCAAATCCCACCTCTGTCACTTTCTACCTATTTAATAGATTTTTTTTTTCCTTTGAGAATCTCTTTCCTCTTACAGAAAATAAAGGAATTGAATTGGATGTTTTCTAATATTCTTTCCATTTCAAAAATGCTATGATTCTGTGATACTGAATGAGTTTGAGAGGATAGGATAACCAACTTGAATAAAAATAAATTTTGCTAGAAATTATAGTTTCATAATTAAGAGTTAAGCTATTTCTCCAGGTTGACTTCAAGTCATGAAGCTTTCAGAATGACCATTTAGAACCTTGCCTGGCACAGCTGCAATTGTAATAATGCCCCCCAAAAGCAGCATTCCTCCATCTTCATTCTAATGCTTTGCTCCGCCTCCCACCAAAGTCCATGTAGATGACAGCATACTTGGATGAACCTTAGAATCCCAAAATTACAGACCATATTCCACTGATCTTCTCAAATTCATGAAGAAGATTTCTATGTGGGACAATCCAACAACAATTTAATCCAACAAGCCAAGAGTGCATTAATTATCTATTACACAGAAGACCTAGAAGTCCAAATGTTTTCTATGAATTATCATTTCTCATTAGATTGAATTACTAAATGGAAAAATGGATTATATAATTGAGATTGAAATATAGAAACATTTGTACATAATATAGTCTCTACTTTTCATTCTATATAATCAAGCTACAAAGACAAGTTAGGTGGAGAAATTCATAAATATCTGGTTGATATCAGACAGCTGAGAGAGAAAATTTCAGTAATTTAAACAATTATAGGCTCTAAAAGAAATCTAACTTTGGACCTTCAAGGAAATAGTAAAATAGAAATAATTTTGTATTCTAAAAAATGGAAATATGGGCTTGAATTTAAGCAAGGACATCATGGTGATAAAATCAATAGGGGATATTTTGTGGGACTTTAAAATTTGCAGACCCTTTATATAAAATCTCATTTGAGACACTGTAAGAGAGAACATTGTATAGGAACAGATTTTCAGCCTTGACATCAGGAAGACCCGAAATCAAAATCTGTCTTGACTTTCTGACTCTAGATAAGTCATTTGATCTCCATTTTCCCAAGCAACTTTCTAAAACTCTAAACTACAGAGTAGCTGCCCATCTTCGGCTGGTAAAGGAGATCAAAAGTCTGGTCTGAAAAACTACCAGTAAGTTGTGAATAGAAGTCTATTTCCATTTCTACTTCCATAGAAGTTTTTCATTGACTGGCTGGCTGGTTGTTCGCCTTCATTCTTGAAGAGCACCAAAATGACATCCCAAATGAGCAAATGGAGGCTTAGAATTTAAATGAAAGAAATAGAGGCTCTGGGATTTACCTAGAAGTTGAAGTGCTAGGATTAAAGGTTGGAATTTTAATCACAGTCATCCTGAATTGTCAGCTCAACAAACATTAAGCATTTGTCATGTGCAAAGTTTTAGGGAAGCAAATAGAAAATGAAAAATAGATTTTATCCTCAGGAAGCTTATATTCTATTAGGAGCTGTAATACATACACAGAAAGATAAATCTGATGTGTCACATGGCTATGTCATAATGGGAGGGAGAAATTTGGGGTCAATTGGACCCTTCTAATGTTACTTAATGATGAACAGTGCCCTGCCCCCAACATCCACACAAATGCTGAGAGTCTGATGCATTTTATAACAAGATTCAAGCCATTATTTAGTGACCTGCTGAGCCTCCAGCTCAGCTCGGCCACAGCGGAGACAGAAGCTCAGTGGCCACTCTTATCAAGCAGCAACCAGGCAGGACCCAGTTTCTTTAAATGGGAGGGCAGAAGTAAATATCTTTATGCAATGGTAATTTTCAAATGTTACCTATTCAATAATTCTGTGCCTTTAGTCCAAACCCTTATTTTCAAGTATTGCCATGTCACAGAGAGAATATTAAGACTTCACTTTCAGTTAGAAACACCCAGGACTCCACTCCCATCCCCTGTATATCCTAGCTGTGTGATTCTGGGCAAGTTAGCTTCTAAGAACCTCAGTTTCTTTCCTTGACAAATTTTGGTTAATAATGCCTGTATTGCCTACTTCACTTTTTTGAGGCTCAGATGACATTTTGAGGTCACATAAAGGGTTCTTTAAAAAAAAAAAACTATCATTTCTATACATCTTTTAAAGTCCTCCTGAATGAGAGCACACCTATATTTCCTACTCTGGATCATCTGGTCATTTTTGACCAGTTATATCATTGAGACAGAAAGGAAGAAAGGAAACATACATTTATTATATGTCTCCTATGTACTGGGCTCTATGCTAAAGACTTTATAAATATCATCTCATTTGATCCACACAGCAACTCTGGACAGGAGGTACAATTATTATTCTCACTTTATAGTTGAAGAAATCAAGTGATTTGCCCATACAGCTATTCAGTGCCTGAGAAAGAGCCTTGTACTAGTGGTAGCTGTGGAGGAAATACGTTTGTCTATATATTACTAATTCTGGGGGGGGGGGGTTTCTTCTTGCCTAACTGAACCATGAGATATTTGAGTCAGCCTTCTGCCTCCCAGTGTGATTAATGCCTTTCATCTTCTCTTCCAGCTCTTTGTGATATGCACCCCATGAGAGCTCTGTTCCTAATTCCCCGGAACCCAGCCCCTCGGCTGAAGTCTAAGAAATGGTAAGTCTGGACACCTAAAGGGATTGTCCTTACGTGATTCTTACAAACCAGCTCGAGACCATATCTGGAGCTCATGATAGTGGCCCTGGGTTGACATTTCCCTGATGATTTTCTGTAATCATTCGTTCGTTTGTTTGACTATATGTTTTCAATACCTACTCTAACAACAAAAATAATGATGCTAGCTAGCATTTATGGAGCTCTTCAAAGTTTGCAAGGTGCTATTTGTGTATATCTCTGTGTGTATATATACATGGATGGATAGATGGATGTGAGTAAATAACCTCATAAGGAAGGTGCTTCTGTTAACCCTGAATCTTTCAATCAGTTATAAGTATTTTAATCTCTTACTATAATATTTAGAAAGTGATTAGCACAGTTCTGGCACATAGTAGGCACTATGTACATACAAGCTAGATACTTTATCTAGTTCTGGCAATATAAATATAGACAAAAAGAAAAAGACGCTTTTGTTTTAGGGAGTTCATATTCTAAAGTATGGAGACAATACATAAAAGGGGGCTGAAAAGTAAGCCTGGGGAGGATGTAGGACTCACAAAGAGAGATGCGGATAATGTTCATAGAGTCAGAAATGGAACCAGGGGAAGATGAAGAAGAATGATGCTGGCAAAATGAATCCTGAACTTGTGAAAAAGTCACTCAGTGGATAATATTTGTTGAGTGCCCTTGTGTTGAGCAGAGTGCTAGATATTGGGGATACAGATCCAAAGAATGAATGGTCCTGAGTTTAAAAGAACGTATGTTTAGAATAGGCAGCCTGGCATAGGGAATAGAAGGCAAGCCTTGAAAATAGGAAGACCCAAGACCTTGCAATCATTCAAGTACTGTGCCTTTGGACAAGGCTCTGACCCACTCAGGCCCAGTGGTTTATAACAGAGGTTCTTAACCTGGAGCCCAAAGCCCCTACCAGGTCCGTGGATAGATTTCACGGGATTTATCAACTTGGAAAGGAAAGAAAATTAAATGTTTTTTTTTTTTTCCACATAGTTGGTTTTCTATGTAAGCCTATTTTTTACTTTAGACATTTAAATACATCCTTTTGAGAATAGCTTTGCCAGATTGGCAGAGGGGGTTCATGACACAAAAAAGCAATTAAGAATCCCTGGTCTATAACTTACAGACAATAGTAATTTCACATTTCCAAAGCCCTTTAAGGTTTGCAAAGTGCTTTACATAAATTATCTCATTTGATTCTCACAATAAGCCTGTTAAGTAGGTACTATTACCATTTCCATTTCATCGTTTCTATTCTGCATTTACAAATGAGAAAAATGAGGGTAAGCATGGGCAAGTGACTTGGCCAGGATCACACAGCTAAGAAGGGTCTTTTGAGCCTGGTTCTTCTCTACATGAATTCCAGCATTTTATCCATTATATCACTGCCTCAAATTTGCCAGGCTATGTCCGTTGAGGGATTTTTCCCATCAGAGATGGCTCACCCTCTATGAATGCACAAATCTGGGTGAAAGAGAATCAAAATAAAATAACATCAGTATCCAAAAACCCAGTCTCTCATGCCATCATTAAACTTCAATCATTGAACTTCTCTGGATTTTAATTTTATCATTTAAAAGATAAAAGGGCAAGGAGACTGTAGGGTCTGAACATTCTGCGCAAACACTGTCTACACACTGTGATTCAATCCAAGCTGCTTCTAAGTCAGTTTTGAAAGGCATTAGGACTAATTCCCCAACTTCATAGGCTCGTCATTGGTATTATTTCTTAATGTTAATCAATCCTTAGAATCAACCAAAAAGTATATAAACTGCATGAAATTTCTTGCTTCTCATTGAGAAGGGTGGAGAAATTTGAAGCTCAAAGTTTTAAAATATGTTAAAACATTTTATTATCGTATGCAATGTAATTTAAAAAATAAAATATTTTGGGGAAACATCACTCAAAAGGATAGTTTTTAGTTAGTAAAAAGAATATTGGGATCCAAAGATCTGAGTTTTAACCCTGCTTTTGTGTAGTCTTCGGCAAGTCATGAAGATGGGGAGTTTGGGATTAGGTGGGCCCCAAAATCCATTCCAAAACTACTTGGACATTTTGGTGACAAGAAACATTTATTAAATGTCTACTATGTGCCAGGCACTGTGCTAAATCTGGGGATACAAAGGCAGATAAGCACCAGCACTCAATAAGTGTATATATACTGAATCACTTCAGTCTTGTACCCATTGGAGATTTTCTGGGCAAAGACACAAGAGTGGTTTGCCATTTTCTTCCCCATCTTTTTAAATGGGGAAACTGGGGCAGATAGGGCTAAGCGACTTGCCCAAGTTCACATAGCTAGTAAGTATCTGAAGTCAGGTTTGAACCCAGGAAGATGAGCCATTCTGACTTCAAACCCAGTGAGCTTATCTACTCTGCCACCTAGCAGCCCATATATGTAATAGTTGCTTAATAAATACTGATTGGTTGATTGGTTCTGATGGAAGGACACAAAATATACATAGACCGATGAATATAAAATAATGAGAAGGGAGATACAACACAAAGACCTAGGGGACCTGGAAGTGTTCTTGGAATCGAAGGAAGATAGGAATTTTCCCAAGGCAGACGTGCTACAATCTATCCATCCTCGAGCTAAGGCATAGAGAAGGGATGGCGGGTGCAGAGAACCATTGACTGGTGGTTGTAACTGCACTAAGAGTGAATGCATGAAAGGAGGTAATGGGATTATAGGATCAGAGCTGCTGAGCAGTCGGGCCCTCCAAAAGCTCTGCAGTCCAGCCCTGTAATTTTACAACTGAGGAGACCTTACTGAAACCCAGAAAGGTTAAGTGACTCATAGCCATATTATACAAGTAAGTAAACCATCAGAGGCAAGAAGTGAACTCAGTTTCTCTGAATGCGGAGCTGCCGAGATACAACTGGAAAGATGAAGGGATAGGTAGATAGAGTATGAAGAACAGGTGGATTTTTTTTTATTTCATTCTAAGAGCAATGGGGAGCTGTTGGAAATTTTTGAGTGGGACAGTAGTGTATTTTACTGAGTTCTGCAAGGTCTAGAGAGGTACCTTTTCTCTAGGGACCATAGTCATCTTGAGAGCAGAAAGAAGGATTTGAGATGGAGGACTCACAAATCAGAGGAGGTCTGCTTAGCTTTCCACTGCTGACAACAGCACTGACCCTGTTTCTTTGGAAACAATACAACTTTGATCTTTGCTGTAATCGTTCCATCCCTATAGAGACTTGTGATGTCCAGCTTGAGAAACTAAGCGCCAAGAAATCAGGCTGACTTTTAATCTTCAAAATTTTGAAAGAAAAAAGAAGACAAGGTTCACATTGCTTAAGGGAGATGAAGTTCACAAGTTGGCTCCCGGCTGGGGATAGTGCTGGGTCTCTCCAAGCCCATTCCTGCCCACATCCTTCCTCTCTCACTCAAGGCAGGCCATTTGAGATCTGTCTCCCACACTGGGAAGAGAGATGAGAATGCCATGGTTTTGTGGAAGGCCAAGTGGACAAAAAATAGCCTGTTAATTTCCTATTTCATATTCAAAATTTGGCATCTACAAACATGTTTATTATTATTATTGGCTTTGACCACATGACATTTGACTTGGCTCTCTTCTTTGCAATAAAAGTCCAGCTTTGAAATGGAAACAGTCACTCAAGAGAAGAGAAATTTATCTGGAAGAACAAGAACTCTAGTGAGTTGAATGGAGTGGGAAATTTTCTTTTCAAAAATTGAAAAAGAAAAATAGTGTGGTGGTGTTTTGAAGGAAACTGGAACATTGAGGAAGGAAAAAAGAAAGGAAATATAATCCCAAAGCATCACAGATGTTGTTTTGTTACTAAATGTTCTGTACTTGTGTTTGTTAATGAGGTCAAAGGCACCTGAGTTCTCCAAATGTACAAAAGCTTCTGTTGTGGGTTAGCCAGAGAAGGGCAGAGAATTGCTGATCTTATATTAACTGTTCATACGGGAAGGGATGGGGGCGATCAGGACTGCTCCCCTGGTGTCGAAGGCTTGCGTGGAGCTTGCTGCCTAGTAAAAAAAAAAAAAAAAACAGGTCTTTTTAAACAAACTTCTGTCTAGTTGCACCTCTTTGATCTCATCCTCAGGAAGTTGATTTGTCGAGCCCTAGTATAAGACTTGACATTTCTCTCTATTAAATTTCATGTTGTCATTCACTTTAGTACCACATTCAGGCCTCCCAAGATCATTCTGAATTCTGACTCTGTCTTCCAGCAGGTTTACATTCCCTCTCAGCTTTGTGGCTTCAGCACATTTGATAAGCACATTGACAGCGTTTTCTAGTTGGTTGACTAAAAAGTCTATTGGAGGGCTGAACTGACAGATTCACCCAGAACCTCAGGGCCTAACCATACTTGGTCATCCTATTTAAGACACATAGAGTCATTTTGATGCTCCTTGGAACTTTCTCCCACTTTAAGATCATCCAAAACATGTCATCCAAACCAAAATGACATATGACTTTATGCCTTTAGAGAACCAGTGAACTTTCTGCTCCCAAAGCCTACAACATCTTGGCTCATTAATACACAAATCCAAATGGAGAGTGATGTTTCAATGAATGTTATGCATCCATTGAGGTCCAACCATGCAGAATATTTCCTCATCTTATTATTACTTTCCCTATTTGTACCATCATTGAAAACTTGTTACATCTCTAAATGGCTTTGAAATGATTGGATTAGGTCCTATTTTTGTGACAGATGTGATTAAGCCTTTCTTCCTTAGTCTGGCCCAAGCTTCAGAATCCTAGAGAGGAAAGAGTTAGAAGTTAGAGAATCTGAGTTCAAATTCTTGCATTGCCATTGACTGTGTGATGTTGAGCAAGTTCTCTTATCTCCTTAGACTTCAATTTCTTCAATTAATAAAGAGAGAGAATTATACTAGATGAATTCTAAGGTCTCTTCTGGATCTAATTCTATGATCCTTTGACGCCAGATATGTGACACAGTTTGTTAGAGTGCTGAGCCCATGATTTTCTGATTTCTCTGAAGTCAAATCTAGCTTCAGACAGTTGTGGGACCCTGGTCATTTCACTTAATCTCTCTTTGCCTCAGTTTCCTCATCTGTAACATGGGGATAATAATAGCACCTATCTCTCAGAATTGTTATAAGGATAAAATAAGATAATAATTATAGAATACCTATCACATAGTAGGCATTTAATAAATATTAGCTATTAAATCATCACATAGTAGGTGCTACATAAATATTTATTCCATGTCCTGTCCTGTGGTGTGAATTACAGAGAATTTTTTTTCTGTGAGTCTCAGTTCTTCCATTGGCAAAATGAGGATAATAATAGCAACCAACTCACAGAGTTGTTGTGAGGATCAAATGATATAATGTATGTAAAATGCTTAAAAGCCTTACAGTATTATGTAAATGGCAGAGAAGGAAAAGCTGTCCTTAAGTTCTGCTAGGTTGTCAGATGTATTTCATATGAAAGCTGGCAAGTCTCTTTTGGGGAAGCAAATAAAATGATAACGTTTCATTTATTATACTTTAAATAGATCAAGTTTGGCAGCATCAGTTTGGTTTTAGGCTTTGTTGAAAATCTTGAGGCTTTTCTGCCATCAAGTGATTTTCAAAATGCTCTAGGCAACAATGGAAAGAGTGTTGGGCTTGGAATTTGAAAGAGCCAAGTTCAAATTCCATCTCTTATTGGCTGAGTGATCTTAGATATGTCCCCTAAGTAAGCTCTCAGTTTCCTTATCTGTAAAATTAGCATAATGATAATAATATCTATTTCATAGAGGTGTTTTGAGAGGTGAGTTAGGCAATAGATCTGTATATAATTTCATAGACCTTAAAGGGTATGATATTATTAGTTATCATTATCATCATTTCAATGTAAGATCCCAGTGAAGGAGAATTTCATTGACTCTCGATAGAACACAAATTTCATGAGGGAGTGTTTCATTTTTGTCTTTCTCGAGTACCTAAGACAGTGGTTAGCACTTTTTTTATTTTTATTTTTTAATTTTTTTTTTAATTTTTATTTTTAAAGTATATGCAAAGAGATTTTTCACATTTACGCTTGCAAAACATTTTGTTCCAAATTTTTTTCCTTCCCTTCTCCCATCCCCTCCCCAAGACAGCAAACAATCCAATATATGTTAAACATGTGCAGTTCTTCTAAACATAATTCCACAGTTATCATGCTGTTCAAGAAAAATCAGATCAAAAAGGGAAAAATGAGAAAAAAAACAAAATATAAGCAAACAACAAAAAAGATGCAAATACTATATTGTGATCCACACTCAGTCCCCATAGTTCTTTCTCTGGATACAGAGGGCTCTCTCCATCACAAGTCTATTGGAATTAGCCTGAATTACCTCATTGTGGAAAAGACGCTAAGCACATTTTTTGGCATTTTGTTTAGACTTGTGATTCCATTATTATAGTGTATTCCCAATGAGGTAACTTCAAAGGAAGTTGATGATGATGCAGATGAAAGAATTAGTCACTCAGTAAACATTTATGAAGTATTGACTATATTGCAAGCACTGAATTAGACATGTGGGATACAAATACAAAGAATAAAAATGGAATAATCCCTCCTCTCAAGATGCTTACATTTAAAAGATGAGCAATATTTCTGTAATTTGCAATCTTAGAGATTTCATTGAGACTGAGAGAACAATATCTCCTACCCAGTAAATGTTAAGAATAGGACTTAAACCATATATTCCAAATTTTGAGTCCACTTTTCTAGTCACTATTCCACTCTATTGCTCTTATTCTTGGCATATAGTAAGTATTTAATGAAAATTAAAAATTAATTAAATCTGGTTGTCTCCCAGTGTAAGATAAGATACACTTGAATCTTCTTATAAGAACCAATGGGAAAGTCCATTGGGAAAGTCAACTTCCTATCCACCCTCCTAACTAGAAACCTTGGAAACCATCCTGCCCCACTTGTATCTGTACATGAATCTCCATTATGTTATCACTGAGCCTTTCTTTGATGGATGGACTCCATTGGCAAGTAATAAGTTCCTCTCTGATTGGAAGTCTACTTTTACAATATGTTAGAGATGCAATTTTCATTTGATATAAGAGCATCTCTGAAGTCCCTTCTGCCATTGAGTTCTTTGGTCCTTAAAGGAAGGAACAGTTCCTGGGAATGGGAGCAAAAGAAAAGAGAGACGGAGGGTTGTTCTGAGAAATACAAGTAGGGCCCAATGCCAGTCACTTTGGCCAGACTGCTTTTTGGAAGGCCTCATTTTTCCTGAAAACTTTTCACAAACCTCCTTAGGAAGATTAACCCAGCAGTCTATCAGGCAGTTGGAGGTCCCTAGAAGGACGTTAATCTATAAACAAGAAAAAGCCAGAGAGAAGTGTTTTCGTTTGACCCTGATTGACTTAGAAGTTGAGCTTCAGACTTCCAGCACCACTCACTACTACTTATTTTTATCTAAGACCAGCCCTTAGAAGATTAGCAATACTCGTGGTAATAGGCTTATTTTTTTTTTAATTTGAAATTACTTTGAGCAAGGACATAAGCAATCAGGGTACTTTATATAAGAATACTTTCCCACCGAGAGAAATAGCGTGGTGTGGTGGATGGAGAGGAGGCCTGGGGATAAGGAGCACCTGGCTTTAGGGCCAATCTATGATACACTCAGCCCACATGACTTAGACTCTTGCTTTCCAGGTGAGCCCCAGGCAGCTCACTTAAGATTCTCAGTGACAAAAGCATCGTCGATGGGAAAATGAAATTCTCATGCTGGGGTTCTCCATGACAATCAGAACATAAATCTGGACCAAAACAAAGAATATTAACAATAGGAGGCCTCTCCATAATTAGTCAAGTACTAACCACTCAGATTTGAACATAGAAGAAATGTCTTCACTTGCAATTTAAGGGAGAAATGAGTGCTTGACTTGAAGTCGGGATAATACAAGTCAGACTGCTTCATGTTCTTACTAGCAGCTTCAGTTGCCTTATATCTAAAACAGCATCTATTTTCCAGTTATTGCAAGGATCAAATGAGAAAATATATGTAAAGCACTTTGCTGACTTTCAAGCTAGCTCTCAGAATCATTATCATTCTTGTTATAATTACCATCACCATCATCATCGCCATCACCGCCATTATTTAAACATACTGATTTCTTTCCAGCTAAATTTCTATCAGGGATAACAGCTCACTTTTAGAAGGTCTATCTGAGGCAGACCCTTCAGATTCTGCCCCTTTCAAGATAGGGCCACGTGCCTCGGTGACTCAATTTCTCCAGCTAGTTATTATTTAGTCAAGAAGCTGTGGTCTTGGGGACTGTCAAGATACAATGGTTGGTGAAGAATCTTGCTCAAGAGCTGGCTCAATTATATGCTTTTGGAGTACACAGCCTCACAGATTTCTCAGTTTTCTGGGTGTCAGGGTGATGCATTGGAAGCCACATTCTAATGAGTCTGCAAGGCTTGTTTCTTAATTGGATATCGTGCCTTTTATTCAGCATCTTCAAACAAGTGAATAGATTCCCACTTAGAGGGCTGCTTATCCTTGAAGCTGTGAGTAATGAAAATAGAATGGCTATTTGTCCACATGTTAGCACCAAGTGGTTTTCTAGTATTAATTTTTATTTGACGTTAACTTTTTTCTTCGCAAAAAGCCTGTGTGGGAACAGTTTGTAAGAGTGACTTACCTCAAATCTGTTCTCAGGGACTGCTACCTTGAGGAAGTCCATTAGAATCTGGAATTTGTAAAAGGTTTCCTCTTAGGATCCATTCTGATGTCTTAGAAATCTTTTGTGAGAAATTAGTTTGAGAATGTATACGATAAAATAAAAGACTTTTCCATCTAGGATTTAAGGCTTTATTTCCCTTAGCTCTCACCTGTTTCTTAATCCCCATTTTATATGGTTTCCTTCCATGAATTCAAAATTCCAGGCAAACTGACATAATGCCTGTCCCTACAGCTCAAGTTGGGACTTCCCATATTTAGCTATTGGCAAATGCCATTCCTCCATACCTGTGATGTATCCCCTTCTCTTCTCTGACTTCCTACCCATTCCTCGGGGCTCATTTTAGGTGCCATCTCATTGGTGAAAACTTCCTGGATTTTCTCTCTGCTTTCCCTACTGCTGATTGAAAATATTCTCCTCCTTTTCTATTTCCTGAGGGTGCCATCTCTGCTTTTGAATATGTCATAATCTTCTAGGCTAATGTAAGCTTCATGAAGGTAAATTAAGGACTTCTGGGCACCATCTTCTTATTTCTAGTAATGATGATGATAATAGTAACAAAAATAATCATTATAGTTAGCTTTTGCATAGCACCTTTGGGAAGGGAAAGGAAGAAAATCAACATTTATTAATTGCCTACTATGTGCTGGGTTCTATACTAAATGATTTTGCAAATTCTAATTTATTTGATCCTCATGGCAACCTATTGTTATTGCCACTTTGCAGATGAGAAAATCAAGGCTGAGAGCTTAAGGGACTTGTTCCTAATGGGGACTTCCCAGTTTCTAGTCTAGTATTCTATTCATTGTACTATCCAGCCACCTTTTGATAGTACATTTCAAATGAATCAATCAACCAGCAAACATTTATTAAATGTTTACTATGTACCAACAAGGGTGTTGGATTTGGAGTCAGAAAGAGTTGAGTTTAGATCTTGCTTGGCTCAGACACTTACTGGCTGACTCAATCAAGTGATTCAGCCTCAGTATTCCTCATTAATAAAATGGGACTAGAACTAGAACCTGCTTCCCATAGTTATTATGCGGAAATCACTTCATCATTGCTGGGGATACAAAGAAAAAAATAGTTCCAACCCACAAAGAGCTTCCATTCTAAAGAGAATGGTAGCCTATGTGTAAATCAACACAGACAAAAGAAATATCCTTTAGAAGAAAGGTAGCAATTATGGGGCAGACATTAGCAGCTGTAAGACCTGGATAACTACTTGTCATTTGAAACAAGAGGCCTAGATAAAATGCTTTAGGAACATTGAGAAGATTCAGAACACTCAGAATTGAATTGAACTGAATGGAAATAAATTGAAATAAAATCATCCAGAGAGTGTAGTGCTCAAGAACAGGGGAGTTTTGAATATATTTTCTTGGAAGCTAGGTCGACACCAGGTATACAGCAGCTCCTTGTTCAAAGTTTTTCTTAAGCCTGTAGATTTGTGGGTATCCTTGAAGATCCTTCCAGTAGCTTCCAAAGAAGTGTAAGGGAAGATGTATTTGTCCAGCATCTTGAATGGTCACTGTAATAGAACTATCTTCAACATTTGCTGATTCCTCCTAATGATAAATCAGGGTGAAGTTTGTTTTGTTTCCATCTTAAGTAATACAAACATCAATTTGAAAATATATTAGAAATTTAAGTGGAAATGGCCAAGATACAAAGGAATCCTCAAGAAAGAGAAACAACTAAGTTATAGGAAAAGACACTGCGACCTGAGCACAAAGAGGAGTGAGGGCTCTTCTGAGTGTCTCCTAACGTTTGACTGGAGATTTTTAGTCAGTCTTTGAGAAGCCTAAGTAGGGCAGAGCTGCGCCCCAAGGCACCTCATTTCGAGGACCCTGACAATCCTTGAAAGCTTGAAGCAGCACAGAAGCAACAGAGCTTTGCACCTTGTTAGCAAGACAAAAATGGAGAAATTGGTTGGAGTATATTGCATCTATGGTCATACACCAATGTTCCCAAAGAAACTTACTCCCCAATCTTGGGGTTACTCTAATTCCCCCATCCTTCCAATGAGGAATACAGTCTGTGCTACTTTCCCAAGGCAGAGCTTGTAGCACTTAGATTTAACTTCCCTTGTCATAATCATGATCAATCATGCTTACTATCATTCTCCTCTCATATGCTACAAAGGAAAAGCTTTCCTATTTAAGACTGAAAATTTCCACAGCTCCCAGCAGATGGCACTCAAGGTCACTTTATGGATTTCTACTCTTAGGTGCCCAGGACTGGGTCATAATGGGTTATTAAGAGAGTCCTTAAAAGAATGAGAGGATTAATTAATAACATCATTCCCTAATCACATGGAACTCTCAGTAAGCGTGCCCACTTTTGGAATCCTGGGTCAAGTCCACCAGGACTCTCCCTTCTTGTTGACTTGTTAATCATTACAGAAGTAGTTCTGTCTACTTTTTTGGCTTCCAGTTCTCAAGACTTTCTTTAAAGCCCAGACTCATCATTAAGGAATTAGTGGATAAATATTACATGCTATAAATTCCAAGTCCTGCCAAGTCTTTGGGGTGAAGTCATTTTCATTAATAAATAAATTTTCAAATGAGAACTTTGTCCTTTAAATTTATAAACTTCACCAGGATGGTAATAGCATAGATATGTTCATTCTTTTGTTCATTCATTAATAGATGAATACAATTCATTAATAAATTAATACAATTTACACAAAGACGTGTACATTACTCCAGGATAGTGACTTTTATTTTTGTCTTTGTAACCCTTGCTTTCTGGCACATTAATAAATTTGACAATAATTCTGACACTTAATAAATGCTTGTTGAATTAATGAATCAATGAATAAATGAAATCCTTTATTCATCCAGGAAACATTAAGCATTAATATAGATAAGATACTGTGTTAGACACTGGAGCTACCAAGAGAGATAAGACATGGTTCCCACCTTCAAAGAGTTTATAATCTAATGAAAAAAGGAGAATATCACACATAATTAAATAGATTGAGGTAAAATGTAAAAAAATTAAGTAAAAACAATTCTAGGAGGAATTTTCAGGCAGTAAAGATCTGTTTAAGTTAGGGGAAGTGGGAAACAAAACATGGAAAACCAGAAAAAAGTGGCTTCTAAAACTGGGTCTTAAAGAGCAAGAGAGAATCCAGAGAAACTGTGCATGAAGGGTAAATTAAATAAAAATATTCCATGTTGAATTAGTCATGGAGAATCCCAGCTTTCTCACATAAATCTAGCAAATGCCAAAAATGGTCTTCAAAAATAGTAATGACAAAGAAGTCTGAAAACATACAATATTAAGTTACTTGAAGATAGCCAGAAAAAAATCAGTGACAAGTTGAGAATTTGAGTAAGGAAGGCAACATGAACACAGATAAATGCCAAAGTGGCCAAAGCAAGGAACAAGAATGTCCCAGTAACCTGGTCAGAAGCCAAAAAAGATAAAAATGAAGGGAAGCAAAATGGCCTTCTGAAAATCAACCCCAAAGCAGCCAAGTACAAAAAATTGTCTGAAAAACAAAGACAAAATAAATAAAATTGAAAACAAAATAAGAAACAAATAACAAAATAAAGCTTGAAAAACTTGAAGTGATAAATAAAATTGTTTTAAAATAACAATAATTATAAAGTAAACAACCTATTTAGCTAACCTGATCAAAAAAGCAAAAGCAAAATGAAATTATCAATATTGCATTTTTAAAAATAGCTCAGAATAAATGCAGAGGATGTAAAGGAAATTTTAAAAAATCATTTGGGCCTAGTATATACAACACAAAATGAAAACTTAAATGAAATGGATGAACATTTATATTCATTATCAGATTATCAGAATAAGAAATAGAGAGCTTAAGCCAATCTCAGGAAGAAAAACTGAACATAAAAGAAACACCAAAAAAAAGTCCCAAAGCCAGATGGACTTAAAAGAGAATTCTCCCAAATATTCAAAGTAGAATCAACTCTAATTTTATTTTTTCTATGTAAAGTTTATTAAATTTTATTATCATCATCATTGTTCACCACCATTGCCATCATCATTATGATTTTGAACTCTTACAATCAAGACAGATCACAACTCATCCATAATTTAGCAGTTCAGTCTTGGAGAATTTTATGAAATTTTGTGGTTAAGTGGTTTTCCTCATTCAGAGACAGGATTTAATCTCTTCTTAACTTTCTGTGTAATACTCTGTTCTCTATGTCATGCCCACTTTCCCCAAGTGAATGGGGAATGCAAGTATTTTCCACTAATTTTTAAAAATTTTTTTATGTATATTAATCCTATATTTATACTTTGAGAAGATCTTATTCAAAGGAAGGCTCCAAATTTCATAATTATTTTATTTGTATCCTCCACAATTTTGATCACATAGTCTAGTGAAATATGTTATCCTACTAAATCCTTTCAATGAGGCAAAAAGTCCTGATTACTTAAACCAAAATGGACAATAAAACTATAGAGCACTATCTATAATGAATACTACTTCAACCAAATTGAATAAATTTTATTCAATTATATATATATATATCAACATATTAGAGAGATTATACATTGTAATCAGTTTGATTTATACCAAAAAGTCAGGATTGTTTCTATATAGATTGTTTCTAAAAGGATCACATATTATTGTCCAAAAGAACAAAAACTGCATGTTTAATCAGTTAGCAAATATTTATTAAGTATCCATGTTACCACCATTGAAATAAATTCTGAAAATTCAAAAAGTGGCAACCTATAGTTCTTCTCTTCAAGGGCTCACATACTTGTGGGAGAATAACAAGCAAACAAAGATGTACAAATAATTTATATATAAAATAAAGAGATAATAAATGCACTAGAATTAAGAGGTGTTGGGAAAGGCTTCCTGTAGAAGATGAGATTTTAATTGGGACTTATATGAATCCAAGAAAACTTATTACTGTGTCAGTAGATGGAGCATCAATAATATTTCACCTTCTTATGTTAAAAAAAAGTTAGCAATCACAGTAATAAAATTATTTCCTAAACATATGACTTTCTGAAACCCAAAGCAAGTATTATCTGCAATGGAGAAATACCAGAATTCTTGCCAAAAGTTGAAAAAAAAATATTGCCATCAAAACAGAACGGTCAGGAAAGACTTCACCTGGAAAGGAGAATTTCTGCTGATTCTTGAGGGAAATAAGGAATTCTGAGAGGCACAAGTGAGGAGCAAGGGCACTATGGACAAATGGATTCTCTGGCATGAGGAACAGAGGTAGGGTGACTTAGATTGGAGCATGGAGTGCATGAAAGCAAACAAAACATAAGTAGGCTGGAAAGAGAGACTGGGGCCATGGTGTGAGCAGCTCTCAATACCAAACAAAGCAGTTTGTTTTTGTACTTGGAGAAAATAGGGAACCAGTAAAGTTTTTAAGGAGAGGGAGGGCATAGTCAGACCTTCACTTTAGGGAAATCATGTTTGTCCAAGGCTTGAGGCAGGGAGACCAATTAGAAAATGATTACAATAGTCCAACCACATACACCAGACATATTTGTAACCCTGCATCTTTGTTGTTCTTTCCTCTCCAATCCCCAGTTCTACCTCCCACCTTCTTACTACTTTCCCTTATATAAATATTACCCATCCTTTTGGGTTCAGCTCAGGTCTCAATTCATCCATAATTCTTCTTTTTCTGGTGATGGCAGCCCATATAGATCTCTCTGTGCTCTAATTTCTTTTGGATTTATTTTCTCTCTTGTGTAGACAATAAAATATGAATGAAACTGAAAAGGTAGATGGTAGCCAGATTATAAAGAATTTTAAATAACAGAGTATGAAGGTAAAAGAATCCTTGGAAGACTTTTTTTTTAATGAGTGTGTTGGGAGTGAAAGTCAGATCTGTGTTTTAAGAATACTAGTTGGGCAACTGGTTGGATAAATTAAAAAGGAGAAAAACTGAAAACCTGGAAATCAGTTTAAAAAAATTCTTATAATAGACAAAATGAAAGGTGTTGAGAATCTGAACCAGAATAGAAAGCATAAAATTGCTGAGAAGGGGATGAATGAGAGAGATGATGTGAAGGTGAAATCACCAAGAACTGGCAAATGATCACAAGATAATTTGGAGAGAAATCAAAGAGTCAATGATAATTCTGAAACTGCAACTCTGGGTGAACTGAAGGGATTTTATTGCCTTTGATGAAAAGGATGTCTGGAGTCTATATCTGAATATACACTGTTTTACAATCAGTGCCGTCCACGATATCCCATAGCAACCAGCACAGTGATGATTAACATGGTCTGGCTGATTGATTGTTCTGTATTTTCTGTATATAAACAGAATTTCTGTATATAAACAGAATAAACAGAATCATTAATTTCAGTGAAATCTTTGAGTTTGTATGATCTTTGAGTTTGTGGCATGCTATTTAGTCTAGAGATGAAAAGACTTGGGTGGGAGAAGAACAAAGGAAAGTGTATTGCTCTTTTGACCTTATTTAAGGGACTGCCTCGTAGAAGAGGATGAAGAAATTGTTTGGTATGGGAAACATAATCAGGAGCAGGAGGACCAGGCTGAAAAGAAGCCAATTTAGACTTGAAGTCTGTATTAAGTCCTGTCCATTAGAGCTGCTTCAAAGAACAAACTATTAAAAAAAGAGCATATCACTTTAGGAGAGGGGTGAGTTCCCTCTCCTTGAAGTTCTGTAAACCAAGACTGGGTGACCACACGTCAGGTATGGGATCTCAGGACTGCCTTCTGCGCATGGATTGGACTAGAGGGTCGCTCAGGTCCGTTCCATCTCCCAAATTCTGTGCTTCAGCGAGTGGTTGACTTGTAGTGTGGCTAATTCATGTCCTCTCTTTGATAGGTCTAAAAAATTCCAGTCTTTCATTGAGAGCTGCTTAGTAAAGAATCACAGTCAGAGACCCACCACAGAACAGCTCATGAAGCATCCGTTTATAAGAGACCAGCCTAATGAACGACAGGTCCGAATTCAACTCAAGGATCACATCGACAGGACAAAGAAGAAGCGAGGAGAGAAAGGTTAGTATTAGAACTAATCTTTTTTGTCTTCCATGGGAGGGGTCACCCAGTCCTGCTGGGAGGCAGTTGAAGAGACCAGACAGATTTTCAGTTGGTCCATAAGGCCTTGTCTTGGTTTTGGTTCAGGCAAGGATCAGACCAACTGCCCTCTGAGGTCACTCCCAGCTCAAGAGATTCACTGTTATTCGTCTGGATGAGTGACTGGTCTGTAGATGAGAAATTTGAAGACATATGTGCTATGGAGATCATAGAAATGGCATCTGTTTTTAAAAGAGGGGATCTGTGTTAGAAAACAAAAATGAAAAGCCTTCTCTCCAGACATGAACAAACTGAAATTCTAATGGCAGATGAAGCATTGAGTTTAAAGATATTTGCTTCCCAAATATATTTTCCTGTTTGAAAACTGGAGGGGAAAAAACTGGATAAATAACCCATAGTTGGAATGTTTTTGTGTAAATAACACCTAGCATAAATATTATCTTGTTCTTTTTCTCATCTCTGATCCATCCTATTCTTGATACGCTAAGCAAATCATCCATTCTTTCAGAGGAAGAGAAAAAACAACCAATATTTACATAGCTCTTTAATGCTTGCAAGATACTTTAGATATGGTCATCCTCTCAACAACCATAGAAGATAGATGCTCTTGTTATCCCCATTCTACAGATGGAGAAACTGAGATAGACAAATTAAGTGACTTGCTACACAGCTAATAAGTATCTGATTCTGCATTTGAATTCAGTTTTCCTGATCGCAAGATCAAAATTTTCCATTCCACCACCAAGACAACTCCCTAAGACTAGAACTTTCAGGGATAATGCCAGTTTTCATTATTAGAGGATGGCTTCTCACTGTGAGTTCTTTATCCCAATATAATCACGGTCTAGTTTTTTAAAAAAAAGAATAATACCCAGGAACTTCTTTTAATATATCCTAATCTGAGGAAAAAGTATATTTCTTCCTCCTTCTAAAGAAGAAAACATCTCATAATCTTTTAGGCACAGTGGTTTCCTTAATAAGTTTTTGCTTAGCCTTTTCCTTTGTTGGAAAAGAAGGTTGAGCGTGAAAGAGGCATGTGGCTATCTGGAAAGAAATATTTTACAGATGAGAAAACTGAGTCTGACAGAGCTTTTTTTTTTTTTTTTTAAAAAAGGCATCTATAAAACTAAAAAATGAATCCTTCTTGAGATGGAGCATATAAAAACAGACCTCCCATAGAGAAAGTTTATTGCAGCATTGATTTTTCTTTATACATCTGAGTAATTACTGAAAACATTCTCTATGCTCTCATGTACCAGTTTGTGCTCTGCAAGTCCCCCAACAGAGAAGAGAAAAGGTAATGTCATTTATTTATTTTCACTATGTTTCCAGCAAGTGGGAAGCAATTGTTTAGACTCCAGACCCACAAATAGCTATGCTACTTCACATTTACCGATTGCTTTACATCCAGCACTAGGTTGTTTCCTTTGATCATCAGGACCATCTTTATTTTTTTGCTTATTTATCTGTACTCATTTATATTTTAATATATGTCCTCAATGTGAAAATAATTCAAACACATTTTAAAAGCCTTGAAAAAGCCGAGCATTTATGATTTCTCTCCATCAGAGCAAATAATAATCCTTTTATCTTTTTCAAAATTTTCAACATGGACCTTTCAAAGAGGATGGGCTATTTCTATCTAGGATTATCTCTTGCACCTACCCCTTCTCTTTCCTTCAACAGCCTCTCATGAGTTCAGGACCTCCCCAGCCTTCATCAGCACTCTTGCACCCTTTCTGCCTGTCTCGTCTCTCCTGTGCATCATCACCAAAGTAAATCCCTTAAATGCAGGTCTGACCATTTCAGAATCATCCAGCTAATTCTAGGGACTCCTTGTGCTTTTAAAAGAAAATACAAACTCTGTTGTCCTTTTAAAGCCCGTTAAAACAAACAACATATTTTTCCAACTCTATGTACGTTCTTCCTCTTTCTATACTCCATGATCCAGTCAATCTGGCCTGTGCACTGATTCTGCTCCATGACCTGAATGTACTCTTTCCTAACTTCAGTGTCATAAAATCCTTTAAGTTGAAAATCACGTGTACCTTCTAGTCATAACCTTCTCTTATCCCTCAAATAGGTAGTATTCTCTATCCCTAAATGTGTATTTAGGGACTGCTCTACTGACTCCCCAATTACCTCCCAAACTGTGCTTTGTTTCTGTATATATATTCTCCCCAAACAGAAATGAAGTTATCTGAGGACAGGAACATGTTTCATTTTTGTGTTTCCTTGTGTCTCCAGTGACTGCCATACAACAAGACTGTCAATACTTATTGATTAATTGACTGATTGATGAAAGTTTAAGTATAATTATAGCTTCATTTTGTAAAATAAGGACTTGGGGGCTCAGAATTCCCCTGAATGGTGGGAATGGAGCCATAGTCCACATCATTAGATCCATAAGCATTGACCAAGCCTCAGTAAATACTAGGTATCAACGACACAGAGGGAACATGAAACAGTCCTTGCCCTCAAAGGGCTTATATTCCATTGGGAGTAGGCGAGAAGTCTAATTCCAAGATGGTGGCTCTTTCTACTGAAATCTACTGCATCTTCTGAGCTCTTTTCTTTTTTATCACTTATATCTAGAGCTTAAAAGGATCTTAAAAATCTTTTGGTCCAGCCTCTCTCATTTTGCAGAAGGAACCCCAGACTGAATCCACTTGCCCAAGATCCATTTAATATATAGCTGAAATCACTTTTGATCTAGGTCCTGTTATTATTGTGTATGATGCAGGGTGAGGAAATGTCACAATGAATGAAATCTAGATACTGAGAACTATCTAGAAGCTGCAGATAGTCATTAGGATGCTGGGAAATAGGTTTACAAAGAGTCTCATGATGACTTAAAGAGGCATCTGATCTTTCTCATGGCTAGGATCTCCCAGAGGGCCACTGCTAATCTCCAAGTACCGACCAAAACAAGATATAATGTCTGATACTTAAATCCCATCCACTTGAAGCCCTTTATGTGAAAGTGACTCAGTTTGTTTCTTTTAATCTTTGTTCATCCTACTTTCAGTCTCCTCAATGACAAATGATTGAGAGAGTATTGCAATTCTATCCTTTATTATGTTCTTTTTTTATTTTTAAATGAAATTATTTTCTATGAGAAATACTGACATCTGCTCATTTTTCTCAGTAATACAAAAGAAATCACAACAGATTCTGGCTAAATATTAAAATGAGGTAGTCCAATAAATGAAGGTTTTTCCCTAGAGGTGAGAAATAATTAGATTAATGTGATTCTTTACTTTGCCATAATCTTCTTCATCAAATAAGTATTCTACATTCCTCTCTGAATTCTTTACTTGTTCATTTCAGTTGAAGTCACAGTTTGGAACCAGGAAATATTATATTTAGTCACATTCCTTTATAGTGAGGAAGACAAATGTGTACATCTTTTATGCACGCACACACACACACACGCGCGCGCACATACACACACACACACACACACACACACACACACACACTCATCTCCTTTTTGTTTCCTGTACCACATTATTTGAGAATGTTCCAATACACTCATATGATATTAAGTAGCATTGCTATTTGTGCTGGAGTCTTATCTTCTTTTAAGATTGTATACTTTGTATGACAAAGAGGATAAAACTGAGAGTCAGGAAAAATTGGGTCCAAATTCCATCTTTTATAAGCTATGAGACTCTAGCCAAATCACTTGGCCTTTTAGATTCAGTTTTATCATCTGTAAAATGGGGATACCCAAACCTGTAGTACTTATACCTATGTGAATACTAATTTAATGATCAGGTGAGGGGGGTGTGTGTGTATGTGCGTGAGAGAGAGACAGAGACACAGAGTACTATAAAATCTGGCTTTAGCTGCTATATCATATTGCCTTTCATCAATGTCTATCATTATTATTATTATAGAGGAAATGGTCCATATCTTATCTAAACTTTACCTCTCCTCCAATTGCTAGCATGGTGTTCTGTGCACAGTATCAATAAACATAAACCAATTACCTACTATGTGCCAAGTACTATACTACAAGTCGAGGATACAGTGACAAGAAGGAAATGTTCAGTGCTTATCAAGGAACCTCTATTTTATTGGTAGAAACAATGTGTACACATATAAATGTATAGTAACTGTTGATAAAATCCAAAATCATTTTGGTGGAGGAAGGGGCAGGGACCTGATAGCACAATCCTTAGATGTTGGCATTTGATCTCAGCTTTTAAGGAAGCTCAGGGCACTAGGGGCAGGTGCATTCTGGCTAAAAGAAAGAAAGAGGTGATGCAAAAGCTCAAAAAATGCTCCGTAGATTGCCCTGGATGACGTCCGATAGTAGACCTTTGATACGTGTGTGTTGATGAATAAATAAATAAATGAATAATTGATTGACTGAGCATAAGAAAAGTATAGACAAAAGGCAAATGTACAACAGCTTCAGCATCATACTTTATAAAAAAATGATTAGGGTGGAAGACCTAAGTGAAAATCCCAGGTCTCTTGTCACCTGGAACTTGCGTGACCTTGAGCAAGCTCCCTGGGTTCATCCATGGAGTATAACACTCCTAAACTTTTTCAACTTCTGATTTTTTTTTTTTGCCTTTGCTTCTCTGATAGCTCTTTTAGGTATTAATCAGTCAAATTGTCCTGTGATTTAAGCTAAGTAAAAATACTCCATAAATTTCAGGTCCTCCCATGCAGTCTCTGTACGGCTCAGCTCCCAGGAACAGTGTGACCTCAGTCTCATGAGCAGTCTACTGCAGGTCTCTTGAAAATTACATTTCCTAACCTAGAGCAGCTGTCTAACAGTAACAGCATAGCCAGCGGTGGAAGGGTAGAAGTTGGTGGGGGTGGATAGGGAGTGGTCAGACAATATAAAACTGGAGTTTTCAAAACTTTATACACCACTTTGTATAATATAATACATACTCTGATTTATCAAGTTATAGTCTGTAGACAAATTATAGGTCCATAGAAATCATAGCTGAAATTCTGGTCACAAAGTGATTTTTCCTCCTGGTATGTTCAAAGCAAAACTAAAAACTAATTAAAGCTAATCTTCTCACGGAATAAAGACTCCTCACCATAGGGAGTAAGAGGGTCAGTGTGGTGCGATGGTAAGAATGCCGTACCTGGATGCAGATAGTCAAAAAAAAAAAAAAAAGAAAGGAAAGGAAAAAAAAAAAAGAAAAGAAATTTACATAACTATTGTATATTTAAAAGGAATAGCAAGTTATACATAAGGAACTTGTAATTTCATGTGCAATCATCTTTATTTTAATTATGCTTTGTTATGGAAATGTTTTTATTCCATAAATTAAAATTTAAATAAATCATTTTTTTAAAATGACACCGTACCTGGAGTCAGGAAGGATTGGGGTGTAGATACTTAGAAAATATGTGACCATGGCAAATGACAAAAATCTCTGAGCCTCAATTTCCTCATCCATAAAATTGAAAAAAACAATCACAATACCCACTCAAATGTTGTTCACAAACACTTTGTGAAATTTAGAGTGCTATTTAAATATCCATTTTCCAGTGTTTATTTTGAGGGATCAGGGACATAGATCTATGCTTTTATTGGTATTGGGAAGTCCCAGTGAGAATTCCTTTCCCTACCAATTCAGGAAGGTACATACTGCCTTTTGTAAATGGATTACGCAGTCCAAGATAAGACTTCATTCCTAAGCTCAAGTCTCTTTAGATCAAATATTAATAATTTAGTCATCTTTCTAGAGTGATTTTCCAGGATGGTTAGACCAAAACACAATTCTATAAACACTGATTATCTACCTCCCTTTACCTCTTCCAACAACAACTATTTTCATCTTTTCTCACCTTTGACAATTTGATGGGTACTTTAATTTTCATTCTTTTTATTAGTGATTTGGAACATTTTCCCCATGAAGTTGAGGTGACCGTGCCTCAATTGCTATTGTTATCCCCAGCATAGTGCTTGGAACATCTTGTTTTTAATAACTATATGACTGAATTTAATTAAATCACCGCTGTATAAAATTACTACAAAATGAAAGAGTAATTTCCAACAATTTTAATCCTTTTGTTGTCGACAGTAGAGATAAGAGAAAAATCTGGAGATAGTTCAAGAAAATATTGCGGGACATTGGTCTTTGTGTTCTTAGCCCTTGGATCAATAAGTAGCCCAATGATTCATGCAGAGAGTCCCAAAGAGTTCTGAAGTTGGAAGCCAAAACTCTTGGAATCATGGCCTGCTCTGTCATAAACCAATGACGTGATGCTAGACAAGTAACAGCTCCTCTCTGGTTCTCAATTTTATCCTTTGAGAAATGGATGGAAAGAGATGAACATGAAACAGAATCTCTGATCCCTTCTAACTCTCATGGTCTGTGAATTTAATTGTAGATGAAACGGAATATGAATACAGCGGCAGTGAAGAAGAGGAGGAGGAAAATGACTCTGGAGAGCCCAGGTAAGAAAGAAATCCAAACCACCTCTTTCGTTTTTCTTACACTTTTTTGACCTTTGGGTGCTCCTTCTCTTTCTCTTCATCTATTTGCTTCAATGCTCCTTAAAAATGACCTTGTTTAGCTCATTCTTCATTAGCATAATTAAGTATTCAAGAGAATGTCTCTAGAGAAAGCCATACAAAAGAGTCAGATTTTAAGTATCCCCTTCTCTGTCCCCCTAGGTTTGTAGGGCCTAGTCAAGGGTTCTTTTGCTTATACAAAGATCAGTGGAGAACAAAGGCATTTATTAGAATAATGAGGGTCAAATATCACTTCTGAAAACAGTATCCAGGGAGTCTAAGAAAAGGTGAGATTCTGGGGCTTCTATTTAACTATTTCAACCTCCCCAGGACCTCAGTTTCCTCATCTGTTAAAAAAAAAAGAGGGGGGGCGGATACTAGATGATACTACATAGCCTCTTAGGATCATCTCAGCTCTAAATCTGTGAACCTATGATCCTTATCTCTGTGTATTCGTACGCAACTTAAATCTATTAATTAAAATGAAGGAATTAAAATAAAGGAACTAGTCTGCCTTTGGCCATCCCATAATAATGTTCACAGAACCCTGTCACTTTGCCACTTAAGGGCTTTCCAAACTTGCTGCCAAGCCAACCTTCCTAACTTTATGTCATGGTCCAGTCCTCACAGCTCTGTTTTAGCCAGGGTTGTTGTGAAGGTCAAATAAGATAACTTTAGTCCAATGCCTGGCCAATAGTAAATGCTACAGAAATCTTAGCTATTATTATTAGAAGCAAATGGGCCTCTTTGCCATGATCCAAACAAGGCGTTCCCATGTCTAACCCCTGTTTCTTTGTATAGATTTTCCCCCGTGATGGGGAATCTCTCTTTCACTTTTGCCTTTTATAAATCCCTTATTTTATTTTGTGTCACTCCCTATTCGAAATCTTTTTTGATGCCCTGATTTCTTAGTTGAGTTAGTTACATAATCACCATCATCCTTTAAGGTTCACAAAGCTCTTTACATATATCTGATTTTATCTTCCCAACAGACTTGGAGTTTGGTACTATTATTATCTCCATTTTATAGATGAGGAAACTGAGGTAGACAGAGACTAAATGGCTTGCTTAGGGTGGCACAGCTACTAAGTAGCTAAGACTGGATTTGAAATTAGGTCGTCTTGTCTCTAGACTCTATCTCCTGTGTCCCCTTAGCTCTTTCTAGGAATATACTTCCATCTTTTTATGTATCTCTTTTCCCATAAAAAAAAGCTCTCTGAGAGATTAGTTTTTACTTTCTCTATGTCCTCTCAGCACCTAGCATAGTGCCCGGAAGTCCTCAATTGCATCCTTAATGCATTGTCACCCCTCAGTACCTTGACTAGGTATTTTCTCAAACAGAGAGATCCTAACTTGAGAACTGAAAGGTGACTTAAGAGGTCATAAATTACAGGGTAATAGCTTTAGAACCGGGCAGGATCATGGCAGCCATCCAGTCTAGCTCTGGCCCACTGGGGTTAAACATCTTAATGCATGGTAAGAGCTGAGATTTGAACCCAGGGCTGGGGCTCTTTCTCCGATATCACACTCCCTCATTTTTTAATCCCTGCATTTTCTGCTGTGGTGAATTTGATTCCGAGTTTTCCTCAATTCTAACCTTTTAAGCCAATAAGCCTGAGGTGAACACCTCACTGTGATTTCTCTTCTCTACGAGAGGTAAACCCGCAACCCTGGTAAACTCTTTGCCTGCCAAGAGATGGCCAGCTCAGCCGTATCATCTTCCAAGGGCAAAGACCAAAGAATTCCTTCCTTGCACCTGAGGCTTCAAATGTTGGCCAGGACTCATTTGGCCGTGTAAAGATAATGGCTCCCAGGAAACCATGTGGAAAATGAAGCCGTCCTCAGAGGTAGAATACCAAATGCTGTGTCTCCAGTTGTAGCCAGTCCAATATCACTGGCACATGCTGTTTTCCAGTAAGTTATCCAGCCAGAGACTTCACGGTTTTTCTTATGACCACCCATGCAAATTAGGCACAAAACCAATGACATGAGGTGTCCCCAAAGTCTTTGTGCCATTTTAAGTTATTGGAACTTAAAATACACTCATACTATTGAGATACCCTGTATAAAGTTCAAACTGATCTATGCTTGGGTTCATCTAGCTCCTTCGCTGGGCTCTCTCCAACTCACAGGCCTGACATTTGATCATAATTAAGAATTATGTTTATTAGGGGCGGCTAGGTGGTGCACTAAATAGAGCACAGACCCTGAAGTCTGGAGGACCTGAGTTCAAACACTTCCTCGCTCTGTGACCCTGGGCAAATCACTTAACCCCAATTGCCTCAGCAAAAAAAAAAAAAAAAAAAAAAAGAATTATGTTCATAATTATATGAATTTTTAGAAACTTTTTATATACTTTATAAACTTTAGATTCTATATTTATAAAATTTATAGCTTTTATATACTTAATAAGCTTTAATTTTTATATCCTTTTTAAAAATTTTTATCAACTTTAATCTTATTGAATTCCTGAAAAGTAGAGAGGGAAATTTTAAAAATTAGATAGCAGCATTCGAGTCATGAACAAGTTACCCTGCATAGGTGATTTTGATTGAAATCCAGGAAATCTAAGGTCATGACCATTTGACATATCTTAGGTGTCCTTAATTTTTTAATTGCATTATTAGTCTAGTGCTCTGTTCACTGCTGTAACTCTTTAAGAATCCAGGGTGATCACATCCACACTAGGCTACAGGAACCCAGAGTTACCACCATTCACAATGAGCCAATCATCAAAGGAGAACTTGTATTCAATAACTATTTGTTGAATGCTGAAAGATTTCAAAGCTTTGGTGGATGGGTCATGGGAAATAAAAAAAGCAGGTTGAAGAGACCCAAACCTCAGAAAGTTTCCAGTCTAACTGGGGCAATGAGACCTCTGCCATCTCAAAGGAAGTGTGGTCCAGGGGAATTAATGTTTAGTTTGGAGTCACTTCCAATCCTGTCTCTGATTCTTATTCTGACCATGGCTAATTAACACCACTATTCTCAGTTTCCATTTTCTTATCTATACCTTTGGGGTTTACATTTTTGAGCCTAGGATCTGGGTAGCATTCACTCATGGCAAATGATTTTGAAGAGAACAAGACATATCTCTGTTTATTTTCAAGTTTTCAGGGAAGACCTAATGTTCTGGAGGGGGTTCAGGTTGGCCAGTTGATATCTAGGGAACATCATCACGAAGGCATCATTATCCTAGAGTCCCATTAGGATAAGCATTTATTAAATACCTATTATGTGGCAGGCAACGTACTAGATAATAGGGGTACAAAGCAAAAGTGAAGTAACTCCTGGTCTCAAAGAGCTTATATTTTATCAGTGTTAACTCTCCCTTTCTTTCCATATGTATATATGTGTGTATATATTTATATATATGCATATGTGTTTGTGACTATATTATACATATTAATATATTTTAAATAAATGCAGGGTAATTTTCAAGGTAGCTAGTTGGTGCAGTGGATAAAGCCTCAGGCCTTAGTCAGGAAGAACTGCATTTAAATCTGGCCTTAGACACTTACTGTCTGTGTGATCCTGGGCAAGTTACTTCATCTTGTTTGCCTCAGTTTCCTCATCTGTAATATGAACTGCAAAAAAAAAAATGGCAAACCACTTCATTAGCTTTGCCAAGAAAACCTCAAATGAGGTCATGAAGAATCAGACATGGCTGAAATGACTCAGTTTGTTTTTTTTTCCCTTGGGGGGAAGAGGGGAGATAGTAGCAGCAGGGAGGATTGGGAAAGGTTTCTAGTAGGCAGTGGCCTTTAGTTGACTTTTGAATGAAACCAGGAATTCATGTGGAAAGAATATATTCCTTTCATCTGGAACAATCTTTGCAAAGGGCTGGAGGAGAGAGATGTGAGAAATGGCAAGAAAAGACCACTTAGAGAAGGGAGAGCATTAATATCCAATAAGGATGGTAAGTTAGAACCAGGTTACAAGCAGGTTTAGACATCAGAAAGATCTGCCTTTGATCCTAGAAGAAAAAGGCATTCATGGGGTCTATTGTTCAGGGAAGTAACATTGTATACTTTTGGAAAATGCCTCGGAGGCTGATGGTTCATTCATTGCGGCAGAAAGCAACCAAAAAGGAAAAAAAAGAGTCAAATTTGAGGCTACTATAATTTCCTTAATCTGGCAACTATCCAGGACTGCCAACCTCTAGGCACTGTAATAGCCTTAAGCACAAAGTAAACTGAGTCTCCTTTCCATGTCCCCATAGAAATTTTTTTTCTAGGTATAAAAGATGAAAGTTCTACTCAAAACCTCCTTCAGGGTCTTGATTCAAATATCACTCTATGGCAATTACTCCATGACCTCTCTGTGCCAATTATTAGGTAGAATTTTAGAGTCGGGTAAATCTTAGAGACAATCTGATCCAAACCCCTCATTTTACAGATGCTACAACTGAGGCATGGAGAAGTTTACATGATTTTCCCATGATCATACAGCTAGCTGGTGTCAGAAATTCAAAGGTGGATTTACAAAGCAAGTGTTCTTTTTATGGTACCAAGTTGGGACACACAAAGAAAGTTGGCCCACAGCCTAGGAGGGGTGATAAGACATATACAAAGAGCTAGAGTGTGACTACACCATGAGAAAGGCTCAGAGAAAAAGGACAAGAAGGAAAGAAGAAAGCTTCAAGCAAGAGATAATTCTTGGTTAGACTGTGGGGGATAGATGGAAACTGCTGAGACAATTCCAGAGGGAATGAGAATTTTTGCAAGAGAGACCAGAAACTTAGCAAAGAGTAAGAATAACAGCAAATAGCCCTGTTGCAGTATAGGGTCTTGGAGAAGTTGCCTATATGAAAAGGCAAGTGGAATAAAAATGACTTTGCTCCCAGTTTTCATTTGCCTCTGAACAGTTGAAAATAACCTCCCATGGGGCAAAAATTGAGGAGAAAAATGTGGGTGCCTCTGTGTTACTCCTTTTGGGCCTCCCTCCTTCACTGGCTGCCCCTCCTCCCCTCGTGTGGAAGGGTCCAACTCACATCAAGTCATTGCAAGTGGGGAGAAGAATCCCAGAGAGGGCCTAGTCTCAGAACAGAAACCATTCTAGTCCTTTGAGCAGATTTCAGGATTTCAGTCACCCCTGATTTTCCTGGTAAGGAATTGCCCTCTGCCAGTGTAGATTGCATCCTAAAGTAGGTGGTAATTACCAGGGACAAAAAAAAATCAGGCTCCTGTGGCTAATCTGCTGGTACACTTCTCCCAATTTAGTGAGGGCTGGTCTTAAGAACATGGAGTACAAAGACTGGCACTCAGTCACTTGATTAACAAGCATTCGTTAAGCTCGTACCTGACACTGGAAGCAAAACATCAATAGCTTACGTTCTAGAGGGAAGTTGTTCAGTTATTCACTTGTGTCTGATCCTTCATGATCCCATTTGGGCTTTTCCTGGCAAAGATACTGACGTGGTTTTCCATTTCCTTCTCTGGCTCATTTTACAGATGTAGAAACTGAGGTAAACTTGGTTAAGTGCCTTGTCCAAAGTCATAGTTAGTAACTTTCTGCGGCCATATTTAAACTCAGAAAGACGCATCTCCCTGATTTCAGTCACTCTGGGAACTCTGGCACTACCTAGCTACCCCTCTAGAAGGGTACATTTACATATATTGTATATATACTTTTACATATACATTTATGATGTATTTACATATATATTATATATGTATGTGTATTATGTACACATATATTATAAATATATATTTACAATACATTTACATGTATTATATTTTCAGTGATGATTTCTGAATGCATATATAGATAAATTAAATTTATATGCAAGAAGTGGCAATAAAGGAAACGTCAGGACAGCCCAAGTAGAATGCCAAAGAGCACGAGGAAGGCCAGTCAGCAGTACTCTACTATCTGTTAAATAAATAGTTTCTCTGAACTGGGCCTTCCTCCAGCCCTTCAACATAGAAATTCTCAGCTCTAAACCATGTCAGGGGAAGGGATCATAGAGATCCCTGATCATTGGGGATCAGATTTAGAACCTTTGTCTTTGTGTGTGTGTGTGTGTGTGTGTGTTTCTGTGTTTATGTGACAGACAGATAGGCAAGATAGACAGCTGAGGAGAAGGATTAAAGTGCATAGAGAAATTGTCACTGTTGGTGCTGGATATAGATACTGGAAAATTAACAAAAAAAGGGAAAATTGAAATCTAAATTTGACTATATAAAATTATGCTAATTACAGTCATTTATAAGAACTAATTACCATACAAACAATAACCATTATGCAGCTCATTAATATCTGCCAGATTAATTTTGTTGTAAGTTTTATTTGATGGCAACACTAATCTGTTTGTGGTTGCTCAGTTTTCTGATGCTCATTTGGCACAATCATTCGCTCTCTATATTTTTTTTAAAATCAGGAGGAATATTAGATAAGGTTAATTTGTTATTAGCATACACATTGCACCTGCATTCTAGTGCTTAAAATTATTTATTCTCAAGTAGCTTAAACAAGTAGCTTGAAATATTATTTATAGTATTATTTTCTGTGGGGAGAGTAAGTTCTCTACCCAGTCTCCCAGTCCCTAGCTTAGAATGAAACTATTTCACAAATATATCTCAACAAATAAACAATAATGTTTAAAAGAATTATTGGATTTCCTGCTATCTTGGGGAGGGGGTGGGGAAGAGAGAGGAAGAAAATTTTGGAATACAAGGTTTTGCAAAGGTGAATGTTGAAAATGATCTCTGCATATATTTGGAAATGTAAAATACAATAAAACATACATCTATGCATATATCTATATATAGATCTATATCTATATATCAAAATATATACACATATATTTATATATAAATCTATATCTATAAATCTATTAAAAATATAAATATAGAAAGCATTAAGGATACAATGGTATCCTGACTTGGAGAAGCTTGCCACCTAATGACTGAGGAGATTATCAAATACTATATTTGAAGTAAGTTATCTCAGATGATCTTCACTAAAACTCTATGAAGTGATTATGAATTATAATTCACTTTTGAATTATGAAAACTGACTCAGAGTATGTCCATAATTAAAAGTTACTAAATGTTAGAAAAGGATTTCAACCATGTCATGCTTTCACAGGATCCAGCATCTTATCTGTCCTAATACTCTATGAAGGAAAAGAGTATAAAATGAGATTGATCAGGTGTTTGAAGTCAAATTATAGAGGACCTTAAAGGGTACGATCAGAAGTTAAACTGTATTCTCCAAACAATAGGAAGTTACTGGAAATGGAGTCTTTAACATCATCAGATTTTCTTACAAATTAACCTTTATTTACAAATAGAAATATTACCAATAATTTTCATCTTGATAGTACCAATGATAAAACCGCATTCACAAATGATGGCTTTCGGTCTCTTAAGGATTCTATACTACAACAGTCCTTTAGGAAAATAAGTCCTTTCTGTTAATGCTTTGTTGGGAGTGGGAGAATGGGGTATGGTATTATATGATGATGTGTCATTTGCGCTTGGTTCCGAATCATATGATTATTATCCACAACTCTAATATTTCAAACACTGCTTGTTTGATGGGTTGGTTGGTGGAGCAAGTTGGGAATTATCATTATTTAATATTGTTTTTCAAAATGTACTGTATTATTTTATTTTGATGCAACATACACTTCTCAACAAACACTTCTCAATAAACTCCCTACAGAACAGACTGTCCCTAAAAGATCAACTTATCCATTGTAGCAGAGAGAAAGGATGTGTCCTTGAACTTCAATAGTATTCTAATGACATTGACTGTTGTTTATGACAAGACTTTCTTTGCCTTTCCACATGTCTATTTGCGGCACTCCCTCTGGGCTTTCCCCAAGCTCTGACTCAGAGAATCAGTCCTCAGGAAGACCCAAACTCCTAAAATTAAGACTTTTGAGCCTCTACATGTGCATTAAATGCATTAAGGAATAATGAGCTCAAAGATTTTATTTACTAATATGCATCATAAGAACTACTATCCCTTAATTATACACATTATTAATGGAAGAGTAAGCACTTTCATCGGGTTCCATAGTAGGGAACCATGTTCATATATGACCAAGACCATTGATACCCTTACTTGCTATAGCCCCACTTAGCTATTCCTTTCTCCATCTTCACCGGGTAGATTATTCTACTAGACTTACAGTGTTTTCCTTGTACTGGCCTGGTATCTTCTATTGAGTGAATAGCTGTACAACCAGACATGATGTCTTATGGAAGCATTGGTAGAGGAAAGGAGGGAGAGAAAAGTATCTCACTTCCCTGGGAACTAAGGAATGGTTTCAGACCTAGATTCTTCTTCAAAATCTGGTTTTCTTCTATGATGTCAGAAGGAAGACTCCTTAGGTAATATTTTGATTGTCTAGAAAGTGCATCCTGCTTTTCTAAGGACACCAGAGGCACAATCAATATTTTTGCCAGTCAATGACTAGCTACTCTCTAACACCTCATAAAATATTAATAAAGAATAAACCATCCTTTAGGCCCATGTTGTCTTTTACCAACCTGCCTGTTATTTTCTGTGTTTGCCTCAACTGGGCAAGGGGGAAGTCAATTAATCAATCCTTATCAATTCCCCTACCCAGATACCCTTATTTTCACTTTTCATATCTATTTTCATGTTGTAATCATCACATAGATAGCTCTTTTGGCTCATTTTTTCCTTTTCTATATCCCTTAATCCAAATCTTCTGATATTTCAGTAAATCAATGAGTAGACATTTATTAAGCACTATGTATATACCAAGTACAAATAAAATAAAATGAAGAAAATAAAAGCAATCTTTCTCTCAAGAGCCTAACATTCTGTTAAGGGAAAAAAATGCATACACACACACACACACACACACACACACACACACACACACACTATATATACATATATATATGCACATACACACATATATCCATAAATTAAATATGTATGCATTTATATATAAAACAAACACAAAACAAATATATGATAGATAAATACAATCTGGTTAGGAAGGGAGAATAATAGCAATTGGGGGCATCATATAGATGCTTAACCTATCACATGTATGCACTACCATTACAATTCAATAAAACATGTTGAACCATTTATTGGATATGTTTTAATGGAGATTTGGAAGTACAAGTTGGACTAGATGCCTCTGAGCTTCCTAGCAAAACTGTAGTTCTATGATTCTATTAAATTGGGCCTTTTAAAAAAAAGTAGCCCTATATGTAATCCCTATAAAAATTATAAGATCTGAAAAAAAATCTAAGACGATGTAGCAAACCACCATCTTTTAAGTACCCATTGTAATTCAGAGTACCGTTTCAAGGGCTGTAGGACATTCCAGGCAAGTGCTAAATGATGGTAGTATCACTGCCAGAACAGAAGGAAAATTGGATTTGGCTCCTAAGAGAGGAGCCAGATGTCCCTGTTATACAGACCACCAGGCACATTCCCCATGTGGAGTAGTATAGGGTGGGGGAAGGATGCAGAGGGATTGGTTATTTTATAACTTGCATTTTGTAATGTTGTTTCTAGTTCTTTAAAAGTCTGGCTTAGTTGAACCTTAGATGTAATTTCAAATGAATGAATAAGTGAAAGATAGATAGGTGAAAGAGGAGAGAGAGAAGGAGGGAAAGAAAGAGAGAGAAAGAGAGAGAGAAAGCAAGGAAGGGAGGAGGAAGGGAGGGAGGGAGGAGGAGGAAGGAAGGAAGGAGAGAGGTAAGGAGGAAGAGTGGGAAGGAGGGAAAGAAAGAGAAAGAAAAAAAGAAAGAAAAAGAAAGAGAGAGAGAGACAGAAAGACAACTAGATAGATTGATGATAGAGCAAAAATTTATTAAGGATTTACTATGCCTATTAGACTAAGTGCTGGGAGTATAAATATATGCAACCAAGATAGTTGTTGACTGCAAAAAATTTATATCCCAATGAGATAAGACAACACATAAAGAGGATAACTGGGAAGTGCAGCATTGAGGGGATAAAGCTTACATATTAACAACCTCTTCCCTTCCCCTCTCTCTCTCTCTTTCTCTCTCTCTCTCTCTCTCTCTCTCTCTCTCTCTCTCTCTCTCTCTCTCTCTCTCTCTCTTTCCCTCCTCTCTCCTCTTTCACCATCTATCTTTCATTTATTCATTCATTTGAATTTCCAATTCTTCCTCTTGGAAGTTTTCTTGCTCCAAGGGGGAGGAGGAGAAGGTAGAGTGGTGATTGGAGTATAGTCAACAATTAGTCAATAAACATTTTTTTAAAAATTCTTGAACAGGCTGTGTAACAGACATTTGTGATTTTATATATAATACCATTTTTTTTTTCCTATTGGGATGTCTTTAGTGCAGTGTTTGGCCTACAATAGGTGTTTGATAAAAGTTTACGGCCTTGACTTAATTGGCTTTGTTGGGTGTATTGATGATTTTTTTTTGTAACTAAATAGAAAATATTAAATTCTATTTAAGCTTTTAGATCCGTGGCTATCATACTAGATTCTATATGTTGTATTATTTACCAAGAAAATGTCTTCATTGTAATTATTAATATTTTTACCAAAATGAACAGTTGGATTCTATTACCAATTTATTCGGTGCTAATGGTCACTTTAATAAGTTAGAGATGATTTATGATAGTGTATTATAAGTGGTGTGAAGCCAGCAGCTCCCACATTGACCACGGAAGATCCACCTTCCCCAGATAGATGGGGGAAAGATGCGCTAAATATTGGCTTCTCCTGCCGAGAACTGATCTTGTTTGTGATGCCGTCCCACCTTCCCGAGGAACATTCTTTTTTTTTTTAGCATCCCTGTCTCTGACCGCCTTTTCTCTCCCCACATAGCTCCATCCTGAACCTGCCTGGCGAATCCACCCTGAGACGGGACTTCTTGCGGCTTCAGCTGGCCAACAAGGAACGTTCAGAGGCCCTGCGGCGCCAGCAACTGGAACAGCAACAACGCGAGAATGAGGAACATAAACGCCAGTTGTTGGCAGAACGTCAGAAGCGCATTGAGGAGCAGAAAGAGCAGCGCCGCAGGCTGGAGGAGGTAAGCAGGGACTAGGGATGCTTAGCTCTACCAACTGGCATGGGCAGGTCTGGCCAGCTGTAGAGGCTGAGGTGAGAGGGGGAACCAAAAAAATGAGGAGTTTCCAATTCTTCCTCTTGGAAGTTTTCTTGCTCCAAGAAAGAAACATTTATGGAAATAGAACTTAAGAATATATCTCTCATAAGAATATATTGTTAATGTCTTTGGGAAATGGGAAGCACTGGGCAAATCATGGGGGAAAAGCTATCTCAATTCAGTTATCAAAAGTATAATGTTGGTTCAAGAGGTAATGGACTTCCATGTTATTCGATCCAGTGTCTTTAGTAAGTATCCACTCATTGAATAAGCATACCAGGCCTAGAGTCAGAAAGATTCATCCTACCTTAGACACAATTCAGCTGTGACATTTTGAGCAAGTCACTTAACTCTGTTTGCCTCAGTTTCCTCATCTGTCAAATGAGCTGGAGAAGGAAATGGCAAGCCACTCCACTATCTCTGCCAAGAATAATCCAAGTTAGGTTGCAAAGAGTCTGACACAACTGAAAAATGACTGAACAAACAAACTTTGTCTGACTGTGCCAGGAGGATTGAGAAAGGCTTCTTTCAGAATAGAGGATTTTTAGTCAGAATTTAAGGGACACCAGGAAACATAGGTGAGAATTTCAGATCTGGAGAACACAAACAATCTATCAACAAAATTCATTAGCATCCCTAATGCTAGGCATTAGGGATACAATCAGTCAATAAACGAGCATTTATTAAGTACCTCTCTGTGCTAGGCTTTAGGACACAAAGCCAATAAAAAATTCTTAACTTGAAGCAACTTAGGTTTAATTATTAGGAAGTTCTAAGTACATGGGGATGTCTGATATACACGTGTTATGTGTATGTGCATGTGTATATTTATATGTACATGTGTATATAGAGCAATATAGGAAATGATAGTCAAAATGCCAGAGAAGATGTAGTAAGTCAATTGTGCTGAAATCCAGCATGTACAGGAAAAAGTAATATGTAACCAACTTGGAAAGCTAGGTTGAGCAAGACCATGAAAACCCTTAAAAGTTAAACAGAGAAGTTTGTATTTCATTTTAAATGTAATAGGGAACCACTGATACTCATAGAGTAGGGGAGTGCCATAGTCAAACAGGCCATTGGACTTTTTCCTTGATTAGTTGGAGACTGAACTGGTGATGAGTACTTGGATATGTTTACTCTCTGGGATTCTGCAGGTGCTGGCTCTGGTGCCTGAACTGCTCCTAACATCATAGGAGCCTTTGATAAGGCATGTTCCAATTTACCTTCTGTAGCTTCATATGCTTTTGTATAATTTTACGAGGTTGAATTTAACTGCAATCCCCCTGCCCATTGAATTCAAAGCCTTTTCTATTTTCTTCAAAGTTCCAGGAAATTGATAATGAGCTAAAATAACTTCAACAAAAAAAGCATATATCATGTGTGTGTGTGTGTGTGTGTTATATGTATGTGCGTATATATAATTTTTTTTTTTTTTTTTTTTGCTGAGACAGTTGGAGTTAAGTGACTTGCCCAGGGTCACACAGGCAGCAAGTATTACATGTCCGAGGTCAGATTTGAATTCAGGTCCTCCTGACTTCAGGGCTGGTGCTCTATATTCCGCACCACTTAGCTGCCCTGTGTGTGTGTGTGTGTGTGTGTATATATATATATATATATATATATATATATATATATATATATATATATATATATATATATATATATTTAACTGATATGTGAGTGTACGTGTGTGTGTGTAATATATATCAGCTTAAAATTGTATGTGTGAAGCATTGTGCTATAGACTGGAGAGGTAATCTCAAAGTGGGGGCAGTAAGAGGTTGGGTCCTAGGAAAAACCCTAGTAACCCTAGTGAAAGTCAGAAATTAGAGTATTACATACAAGGAACAGCAAGATGGTCAGTGTGGTTGGGTCATAAAGTATGTGGAGTTAAGTCAAGATAGCATTTATTAAGCACCTACTATATATCAGGTACTGTGCTAAGTGACAAAGATGCAAAGAAAGATCAAAAAGATCTCTGATCTTGAGGAAGTCATGGGCCAAACATAGGGGATGACAAGCAAACAAGCTACATGCAGGATAATTGGAGAAGCCCAAAGGGAAAGCATTGCATTAATTTGGGATTGGAAAAGGCATCTTATAGAAGAGTCTTTTCATTAGAATTTAAAGGAAGACAGACAGATTGGAGGACCGGCAGCAAGTATCCACAGTCAGGGGGCTGAAAGAACAATGTCGCTGTATCAGATGATGTATGGAGGGGGATCGGTTGTAAGAAGCCTGGAAAGGGTGGGGGGCGGGTTCCGAAGAGCTTTAGAAGCAAGACAAAGGATTTGATTTGATTCTGGAGTTAATAAGGACAAAGGTAGATTGAAGCTTTAGGGAAATCACTCTGGCAGTTGAGTGAAGAGTGGACTGGATCAGGGAGAGACTAGGCAGAGAGATCAGCCAGAAGACTATTACAATACACCAAGTGAGAGATGATAAAGACCTGTTCCTGACAATGTGCTCTCTAGATATATACAAAAGAGATATAAGGCGATGGTGGGAGCAAGGTACTAGTACAACTGGCGGGATTTCTATTAGCAGGATAGTGAGAAGCGTACCAGACTCAGAATTAGAAGAAACTTGGGTTTAAGACCTGTCTCTATCTATGTTGCAGTGGGCAAATAAGTTTCCCCAAGCCTCAGTTTTGTCTTCTGTAAAATGTATATGTAGTGTCTGCAGGGCAATTAGGTGCCACGGTGGATAGAATGCTGGACTGAAGTCAGGAAGATCTAACTTCAAATCTAGAATCAGACACTCATTAGCTATGTGTCCCTTAAACACTGTTTGCCTCAGTTTGCTCATCTGTAAAATGAGTTGGAGAAGGAAATAGCAAACCACTCCAGTATCCTTGTTAAAAAAAAAAAAAAAAAAAAACCAAAGGGGTAAAAGAGTAAAATATGACTGAAAATGACTAAACAAAGTCTGCATTGCCTGCTTCAGAGCTTTGTGGTGAGCATCCAATGAGATCGAAGACATAAAGTGCTTTTTGCCAACTCTAAAGCACTACATGAATGTTAGCTATTTCCATCTTTAATATTGGGAGCGCACATAGTGAGTGGAGGGGAAGGTGCCGAATTCACAATCAACAGCCCAGGGTTAGCTTCCCATCCTCTGAAGACACCGTATCATTAACTTGCTTCGTGGAGAAGTCAGTGCCCAATTGTAGGGTGGAAGGCTGCTGGTACGGGAGGCCGAATCATCTCGAAATAGTTTCTTGAGATCTGGCTTTAGTCAGTGAAAGAGAGAACCTCATTTCTACTTCACATTCATCGGTCTCTTCCCCTTTCATTGTTTCAGAAATCAGGTGGAATGTTTGGGCACCAGTGTCCGACTGGCCATTCTTACAGAGGGTTTCTTTAACTCCCAGAAGCCCACTACACAGCCCTCAGGTTCAGCAATTAGGGCAAGAGGAGGGAGGGTTTATAATGTTGTCAAGTCCACTTCCTTCAGCACTAGAAAATTTTCAGGAGACTTGAAAATTTCTACATGAAGGGATGACCTAAGGCAGAATGGAAGATGCTGGGGAAAAAACATTAGTAGCATGGAGGTTCTGCTGCAGAAAATCACTTTTTCTTGAGATATAAGGCCCTCAAAAATCTGACACCACCCAGATTTCTAGAACTGTACTCTCTGCATTGGATGATGGTCCAATCAAAACAGTGTGCATTTTCCTACCCAGATAATACCTATACTGTTTTTTCCCAACCTTTTCTCAAGTTTCTTCTTCTAGCACAGAAGCAAAGCAACATGAAGAGGCTGATTACAGGAAAGTAGACATGGGATGTTCTCCACCTCTGTGTCTTTGAGCTTTGTTCCTTATACCTGGGAGGGACCCTCTTATTCGCCTCTTTAATTCCTAGTTGTTTTTTTTAAGTATAACTCATATTCCACTTCTTTGAGGAAGCTTCACTTCCCTAGTTACCCTAGTTGGTAATGATAATAATAATTTTTAATAATAATAATTAAAATTATTATTAACAATGGCAATTATTATTAATAATTTAAATTATTATTAATGATAACAGTATTTATATTATTCTTTACATATGTTACTTTATTTGATCTACAGCTGAGAAGTAGGTGCAATTATTGTCCCCATTTTATAGATGGGGAAACTGAGGCAGAAAGCGGTCACATGGCTACTAAGTGTCTGGGATTGTATTCAAACAGCTCTTCCTGACTCCCAAGTTCAAAACAATGTCCACCTCTTTGCTTCCTCTCCAATCTCACAGAGAGCTTTGTTTTGTTTCTCTCTGAAATTTAGTTTATCATGTAATGCTGCCAATTATAGTTCCCTCTGTGTTTTTCTTATATTCATGAGCTATATAAGCTGCATAAAAGTAGGGACCATGGGTTACTCTCATTCTAGTCCCCTTCACAAACAGTAGCTTCATAATAAATGTCAGTGTATGTTAGTTCAAAGAGCATCAGTGCTGCTGGTGGAAGTCCTGGGTTCAAATTCTTGGGCAAGTCACTTAACTTTCAGAGCCTCCATCTCTCTTTTGTAAAATGTGTTGTTGGACTCGATGACCTTGAGGTCATTTTCTGTTTCAGATCTCCGGATGTCCCCCAAGCCTGACCTACTCTCCTTCCTCCCCTCTGCTCCTTGATTCCCCGGGCATCCTTCTACTCTCAACTCAAATTTTCCTTGCCACATTAGTCCTTTCCCAGACTCCCCATTGCTAGTGTTTCCCTCCGTAAGGATCTCCCAGTTTCATTATATCTATCTTATATATACATAATTGTTTACATGCCATCCTCCCCTTAAGATTGTGAGCTCCACGAGAGCAGGGGCCATATTTTTATCTTCCTTTGTGTCTACAGTGTCTGGCACAGTGCCTTGTACGGTGTTGATGTTCTTCACTCTTTTTGGGAATTGTCTGTCTCTTTGTGAGCCCATTTAGAGTTTTCTTGGCAGAGATAGTGGAATGGTTCGCCATTTCCTTCTCTAGCTCATTTTACGGATGAGGAAACGAGACAAACAGGGTGAAGTGAATTGCCCAGAGTCACACAGTAGTGAGTGTCTGACGGGGTCAGATTTGAACTCATAAAGTTGAATCTTCCTAATTCCACATCCACCCATATACACATAATGTCCATATATATTGTATATAAACATATATAATAACTATATAAGTATATACACATATACACACACATACATACATATATATATATGTACCTGGGAGGGACCCTTTTATTCGCCTCTTTAATTCCTAGTTGTTTTTTAAAGTATAACTCATATTCCATTATATATATATCCATCCATCCATCCATCCATCCATCTATCTGGCTGACTGTCTACACTTTGAAAATCTTAAAGCTCTCTTACACTATCATCACCATCTAATATTCTGTGGGTGTTGGATGAATGAAGTGGGTCAGATCGAAATATCTAAGTAGTCCACAGTTACCTCCTGTTAATAGATGCCAAGGTAGTTAAAGACAAATAAATATTGGGTACAGAATTTTGCAGACAGGAGTGGAAGACAGACTCTGTATGCTACTGGGAAATGGTAAACAGGTTGTGGCTACAGGTGAAGGATCTCAAAGAAGCCCAGACTCCAGATTGTCAACTCAGTGATAGTCTAACAGCCTTAAGTATTTACAGTCATCAAACATTTATTTAAGTATCTTAATTGTGCTGAGCTCTGGGGACACACAAATGAAAAATATCAGCCTTTGCTTCCCGAGAATCTTGGAATCTTCTGAGAAGATAGAATTTGTACCCAGCTGAGTACAACACAATGTAGAAAGAGATGGCGGCAATGGAAAGATCCCAAGATTCTATCTCTAGGGAAATTTAAAGAGGTGTAGATGACTTCCACCTGGGAAAAGGGAAGAGGGGGAAGGAAGAGCCTAAGGAAAGTTTTCATGGACTAGATTGACCTGAGCTTTGCAGGAAGAGAAAATTTGGGCAGGTAAACGTGAGGAATTGGGAGCACATGTGAGGCAAGGGGGAAACATCTTGAGAAAAGGCAAAAGACAGCAGCATGAAATCGAGGAACAGCTGGTAGGACGGTTTGCCTGGAACGTAGTGTAAAGTAAGGCTAGAAAGATTAGAGCCAGACTATAGACAGCTTTAAGTGGATCAAGGGGGGGAAATGGATGAGAAGAATTTTGCAAACCTTACACCATGGGGTGTGTGTGTGTGTGTGTGTGTGTGTGAGAGAGAGAGAGAGAGAGAGACACACACACACACACACACACACACACACGCGTGCTGAGACTGAGATTAGGAACAAGGTTAGGGAGCCTTTTTTTATTTTATTTTATATTTTACCTCAAACTCAGTAGGAAGAAACAGGAAACTTTGCTAGGAAGGAATAGGACTAAATCTGTCCAGTAGAATATTATTTTTGTAACCGTATGGAGGGTAGAGAGTGCCAGGAAGTTTTGAAAGGGAGACTGGACCCAGAGAGATCAATGGAGAGGATATGATAGCAGTGCAGGAGAAAGTGATAAGAATCCAAAATTGAGTCCTAGCCATAGGATGAGAGGACAGATGGGAGATATTGTGGAGATAGAAGCGGGGAAGATCTGGCAACAATTAATTGAATGGGGAATGAGAAGGGAGAGGGAAGAAGAGTCAAGGCCGACTGAGGTTTTGAGTGGGTGGCTTAACCAAGATAAATGAAGGAAACGGCAGGAATCAACAAAAAATTCAAAACAATTGTCGCTGAGGATGAGAAAGTATGTGCCCTTCCCCCACTCCCCCCCCCCCTTTGATTGCAGCATATAAATCTTTTGTCCTAGTTTCAGATTCAGGTAACAATTCTTGATACCCCGCACTGGTCCCCCCCCCCCAATTTTAGGATGACGATGGCAGTGCTCACTTATATTTTAGAGTATTTGAATAATTTGTCTGTTTTCTGACTTAGTGAGAACCTTGACGGAAGGGAGTCAGATCAGTCACTTAGTCAATAAATATTTATAGAAGCACACAGTGCTAACTTCTGGTGATACAGAGACAGAAGTGAAATTAGTCCCAGTCCCAAACACTCAAGTTTCTAACTGGGTATAAATCACATACATTTATGTTTGCTACCATTTAGTCATTTCCTTTATTTCTGATTCTCTGTGATCCCATTTGGGATTTTCTTGACAGACATATTGGAGTGGTTTGCCATTTCTTTCTCTAGCTCGTTTTATAGATGAATTAACTGAGGCAAACAGAGTAAAGTAACTTGTCCAGAGTCACACAGCTAGTACGTTTCTGAAATGAGATTTGAACTCAGAAACACGAGTCTTCCCGATGCAGCATTTGGGGCACTATAACACCATCTAGCTATCCTGTACATGTATATAATTGTATGCAGAGTGTCCCATACAGATATATAGATATATATAGTATATATACAACGTAGATGCAGGGTAACCTTGGATGGAAAAACATTGATAATTGTAGGGGACAGGGAAATGTTGACTAAAGGATCCAATCTTTCCTCTCATCCAAGCTGCTTCCTGGAAACAATGGAAATGTTTACCTTTACTCCTTCCTCTTTCCTGCCCATTGTGGATTTCCCCAAGTCTTAGCATTCTCAATGAACCAACCTGGGGAATTTCTTTCTAGTTACTTATCTGGACCCTTGCCTCCAATAAAATGTAAGCTTCTTGAGGGCCGGCACTGGCAATAAATTTTTTTCTTTGCATCCCAAGTAGCCAAAGAATAACTTCCTTTTTTTCTCCTGAGTGTAGACATACAGTTTTTTTCAGCACAGGAAACTCCCACTTAGAAACAACTTCCACAAATAGAGATTGATTTTTCAGCTATAATTATGAGTGTGCCGTAATTGGCTGTACCAATGAAAGGTGGAGTTCAAAGGTGATGCTCCCTTGGAGTCTTACAGGTCACGCATGTTAAAGCAAAATTTCAATTCAAACCATTCGGACTGCAAGGTTCACCCTCATGCAACACACCACCCTGCTTTCTATTTTGTCTATGCTTGATACAGATTTTGAACCAAGTGTGAAAGTGAAGTTTGTTAAGATACTAGAGATATTATTTAGAGCTCTGTGCAGCTGGCAGATACCCTGTAGGTTGCCAAAACAGCACTTAGCATAGAGACAGATAGATAGACAGACAGACAGATAGATGGATGTAGATAGTAGATAGATGGAAGGATAGGAAGGATGGATGGAAGGATGGGAAGGATGGATGGGATGGATGGATGGATGGGATGGATGGATGGATGGATAGGAAGGATGGATGGATGGATGGATGGATGGGAAGGATGGATGGATGGGAAGGATGGATAAATGGATGGAAGGGATGGATGGATAGATGGGAAGGATAGATGGATGGGATGGATGGATGGATGGGAAGGATGGATGGATGGATGGATGGATGGGAAGGATGGATGGATGGGAAGGCTGGATGGGAAGGATGGATAGATGGATGGATAGGAGGGATGGATGGGAAGGATGGATAGATGGATGGGAGGGATGGATGGGAAGGATGGATAGATGGATGGATAGATGGGAAGGATAGATGGATGGGATGGATGGATGGATGGGAAGGATGGATGGATGGATGGGAAGGATGGATGGGAAGGATGGATAGATGGATGGATGGGAGGGATGGATGGATAGATGGGAAGGATAGATGGATGGGATGGATGGATGGATGGGAAGGATGGATAGATGGATGGGAAGGATGGATGGATGGGAAGGATGGATAGATGGATGGATGGGAGGGATGGATGGATAGATGGGAAGGATAGATGGATGGGATGGATGGATAGATGGGAAGAATGGATGGATGGATGGGAAGGATAGATGGATGGGAAGGCTGGATGGGAAGGATGGATAGATGGATGGATGGGAGGGATGGATGGATAGATGGGAAAGATAGATGGATGGGAGAAAGGAAAAAAGAGGGGAAAATATACACATAGATATATAGATTATAGATATATAAACACATAGAGATATAGATACACATGTTATAGATAGACATATCTATCTATATAAGCACTTAATAAATGCTTGTTGACTTGACTCATGAGCCCAGAGTTTATAGGGTCTTACTTTGGATCTATCAGCAGCATTGTCTTAAGAAAAGCGGTTACCTTCTGTCTTGCTAGTAATGAATGGATGCCCAAAATATAATTGCTGTAATAGAGACCCTAACAGTCTAAAGAGCAGGGATAGCTCTTTTAGCATCCCACTCAATACTCCAACTAACATGAACCCCAAGGAGAATTCAGCCCAGACACTAAATCTTTTGTTCTTCAATCATGTTTATTCTTCTTGGTCCTGTGGACCATCACATGCCATTATTGTCAACTGAGGTTTTCCAGTGTCCGGTCCATATTAGAATGGTCTGCCATTTCCTTCTCTGGTGGAACACAGCAAACAGAGGTCAGGTGACTTGCCTAAGATCACACAGCTCCTGAGTCAGATTAGATTTGAACTCAGTTCTTCTTGATTCTAAGTCCAGAGCTCTATCCACTGCACCACGTAGCTGCCCTACAGAATTAAAGTGCCATCTAACTCACAGAGTTATTGTGAGGCTCAAACAAGATGTTAAATATAAAATGCTTTCCAACTTTAATTTGCTGTATAAATAACTCTGTAAGATTTAGAGATACAATGTCTAGCACAGGGAGATGTGGGAACATTTGCCAGGGTCATGTAGCCAATAGGGTTGGGGCTTTTTCAAGGTCAAATGAGGTAGGAATGAGGGATCCATTTCTATAAGTTGAGGGCCCATATTAAAGCCAGTTATTAGCCTCATGAATTAACTCTTTTATGGGGAAACCGAAGCCCCGAGAAGTCTCGGGATTGCCCGAGATCACGGAAGAACAGATGGCAGAGCCCACTTCCAGAGCAGGCGCTCACTTTGCAGCTCATGCCGCCTGGGTGGCTCTTGCTTACAGTCGCTCCAAATGGACTCTCTTGCTTCTATTGGCTTATTTCCATCATCAACTCCCACATGAGTCCCATGAGACGGCCCCGTTTTGGAGAAGAAGCATCCAAGTACAGGGTTGAGGAGCGAGACCAGGCTCACAGGGGCTCCCCAGCAGCCAGAGCTGAGCTCCCAGATCCAGCCCGTCTTTGACTCGAGTCCTTAACTAGCTTCCTCCGGGCAGAGAAAGAAGAACCTGTAACAGGCAATGGCCAGTTGGGATTCATCTGCAGGAAGGAGAGCTTGAGAAATGGCTTGGAGTCAGTAAACATTTCTGCATTAACGGTGGAAACCATTGAAGGAACCATTGCTTAGCTTGGTAAACTATCAGTTGAAACTTAAATTTGCTCTGAGAAATTAATGGCAACAATAACTAATAATAATCAGAAGTAGATATTAGTCAGCATTTCATTGAGTTTGTAAAGATTTAGCCTCTGCCATAGAGCTAGAAAGACACAATCAAATGGCTAGAATTACAAACCAGAAATTCTTCTTTTATTTTTTCTGAGGCAATTGGAGCTAAGTGACTTGCCCAGGGTCACACAGCCAGGGAGTGTTAAGTGTCTGAGGCCAGCTTTGAATTCGGGTCCTCCTGACTTCAGGGCTGATATTCCATCCACTGCACCACCTAGATGCCCCTAAATTTATTATTTTTTACATACTTTCTTAATTCAATTGTTTCAGTTATGTCTATGTGAACTTATTTGGGGCTTTCTTGGCAGAGATACTAGAATGGTCTGCCATTTCCTTTTCCAATTCATTTTACTGATGAAGAAGCTGAGGTACACAGTATTAGGTGACTTGGCTAGGGTCACAAGTTAATATGGGCCTTTGAAATTAGGTCTCCCCGACCCAGCACTCTATCCACTGTGCCATTTAGCTATCAGATGTAAAACCCCTGTAAAAGAGCCTACAGTGTCCTTGAGAATTCAGAAAATGAATGGGACACAAACCAGAGCATTAAAATACACAAAGCCATTGCCTCCAACCACCCAGACAAATAATGACAGCAGAAACAATAGCCAGCATTTTTATAGCTCTCACTATGTGCCAGCCACTGCGCTTAACACTTTACGATCTCATCTGATCCTCACACCAACACTGGGAGGTAGAAGCTCTTATTATCCCCATTTCACAGATGAGGAAACTGAGGCAAACAGTCACAGAGCTAATCGGTATCAGAGGCCACTTTAAACCCTTCCTAAGCCCTGCATTCTATGCACTACAAAAATCTAAGCACATTTTAAAGTTGCCATCTCTAATACTCAGCTCTTCAAGCCATATGGAGCGAAATGTTTTCAGAATATAGGGAGCTAGCAGAAGAAATCACAGTCTTGTAGGAATAGGAGGAGGTACATCTCGTTCGTTCCTGTCGTTTGCTTTTTAGACTGTGCCAAGGATGCTTTCAGGAAGCTCGTGGAAGTTGCACTTCCAGCTCAAGATCATTCTTCAGCTATAAAAAGCAGCCATTTTATTTCCCTGTACATTGATCCACTGAACATTAAATTATCACAAGCGATAGCATGTCATGAGACCGTTCCTATCTGAGCCCCACCAGGAGATGAGAAGATGCCCATGGGGTCTGTGTGACCCTGGGCAAACCTTGTCATTTCTCATTGCTTCAGGCACGCCGGGTCAGGTTTTATAACGGGCAGAGAAGGAGTGAGCTCCGGTGAGTTGGGAGAGGCAGGGTCCTTAAATGGACATTCCTTATGCCAACTTCATCCCAGGTCCAGCCAAAAATAAAAATGGCTGATGTTTATTCAATGCATTATGGTTTGGAAAATGTCGTACATTTAGGATCTCTTTTGATCCTCACGCTAGCCCTGTGAGATAGATGCTATTATTATTATTCCCATTGCATAGAAGAGGAAATTGAGGATTAGAAGCTCCAAGTGATTTGTGTAATAAAGTGACAAATAAATATCTAAAGCAGGCTGGTATCAAAGAACCTGGGTTCAAATCCCATTTCTGTCACATAGTTCCCGTATGACCTTTGATAATCACCACCTTACAGGATCTCGCTTTCCTTAACTATAACATGATGTGATTGGACCAGGTATCTCTGAGGTGCTTGCCAGCTCCAGGTTTAGAACCTCAAGTTCCGTTATAATAAGTCCTACAGCTTGTCCATTATAATGGTCTAGAAAAGCAGAGAACCAGCCTGGGAGTCTGCAACATCCGGACTCAAGTCTTGCCCCTGGCACATACTGGTTGCATAACTCTGCTCCGCCATGAGTCCACCATGCTGCCCTCTCCTAATCATCTAGGAGCTGCAGTGGATAGAAAGCTGAATCATACAGACCTGAATTCAAATCTGACTTCAGATGCATATTAGCTCTGTGATTCTGGGTAACCCTGTTTGCCTCAGTTTCCTCATCCGTAAAATGAGCTGGAATGGAAGGAATGACAAATCTTTTCAGTACCTTTGCCAAAAAAAATTCAAGTGGGGTCACAAAGAGTTGGACATGACTGAACCACAAGGTGAACCACCTTGAGGAGATCCTCATCTCAATGAAATCACAGGTTTAAATAAAAAGTAATGGCCAGCAATGCCTTCAAAATGGTCCCACCATTCAGACGTCCTTTCTCGTTGGTGAATTACACTCTGCGCGGATTTCACTTTTCCCGATGCCCAGCCTTCTTAATTTTCGGTCTCATTTTCTTTTGACTGATGGGCTCGGATTTTTCCACTTCCTTTCAAGTATTGTTTTCTTTCTTTCTTTTTTTTTCCTCTGAGACATTCAGGTGGGGACACCTGGGTGTCTCATAGAGCTGCCTGTCTTTGTTTCCACCATCTTACCCCGACCCGGCTCTGTTGTGCACCCCATTCTTCCTATTGCCAGATGGACCTGGCTTAGCTCAGTGAACTGAGGGCCTTTTGAAGTCTTCCTTTTCAAACTGGGCCTCAGAAGACCTTGCCAGGGAGTGGCTCTGACTCGGGAAAGCTCCTCTTATCTGCAGGAGAAGCCGACTCCTCCTGTTGGATAATTAAGGTCCCCTCAACTGCTGCTTACAGCTTTGCCCACTCCCGGTACCTAAACCTTCCCATCAATAGTCAGAGAGCTCCTCAGGCCTGACAGCCCCTTGACAGCATGTGGATGAATTCAGCTGCCAGAGCTGGCCCTTTGCACCCAAAAGAATCACAAGCGAGTGGCTGAGAGGAGGAGGAGGTGGGTACGGGAAGGAAGGTTTGCCATTGGTTGCCCTGCTGTTGCTACCCTGAGTCATCTCTTTTCAGGGATGGGGCTCTCAGTGGTTCAGTCATTCCAGGAGGGATGAAAACATCATGTGCAAACCGAAAAAGCAAGAGCTAAGGCAGAAGTTAGGGGAAAGGGGCAAAGAGATGAGGGACGAGCAGGCAGAAACTGAGATAGATAGACAGATGGACACACAGGTAAAAAAAACCAGATAGACAAATAGGCAGTCCCATAGTCAGACAGACAGACGGATGGATAAGTAAATGTGTGGACAGAAAGGAACAGAAAGGAAATAAATGGATGGACGGATGGACAAACAAATTGAGAGATGAACAGACAGATGTTTGGAGGGACACACAGGTAAACAGATGGACAGATAGATACACAGATGATAGATGGATGGACAGATGAATGTACAAACAGACAAGAACATAAGGAAACATGGATGGATGGAGAGACAGACACACATAGAGAGACAGATGGATAGGATACACAAGTACATGGACAAATGGACAGATGGATATATGGATGAACACATAGATAGGGAGACAGATGGATAGGTGGACAGAGAGATAAATAGTTGCGCAGATATACAGATGCACAGACAGACAAGTGGAAGCAGATAAAAAGAGATAATTAGACACAGAGACACCTACACAAAAAAACACCTAGACATTCTGAGAAACAGGCAGACACACTGAAACACAAATACACACACACATACACACACACACACGGAGACAGAATCATAAATACAGGTACATAAAGACACACACACACACACAGGCAGACAGATAGTGTGGTTCTGGGGCATTGCTGAAGTCACATTGTTCTGCCCATGTTTCCTTTCTGCCTTTGGAGAACTGGCCAGAGCTGAAAGAAAGCACCAAGTGCAAGAGCAGTCCCCACACGCCCATGGCTCAAGCCTGGCATGAATTCAGTGGTGCTGGGGAAAATGGCCTTTAATTCACTTCATCATTAACGGCAGTCAGTCGTAATAGATCCTGGCGCAGCAGCAGCAGGAGAGTGGGAGAACAGAGCTGCTCTCTTCCCGGCTGGGGACAGAGGCACATTTCAGCCTCCTCATTAGCATTCCCCAGGAGGAGCTGAGCATTTTATTATATCTTGAGCCGGCGCTCCGTCATTTAAATCACCTGCCAGCAACACCAAGGTAGGCCGGCCAGGAGCTCATTGTCCAGAGCTGCGCCTCCCGGGAGTGCTCAGGTGATGGTGTGGTGGCAAGTGTACACTCTTCATGCCATTTTGGTGCATAATAAGAGGCTGCATGCTGCGGTGGCCAGAAGGCCAGTCTCGCTCTCAGAAATAGTGGGATTCAAGTCCTGCCGAAGGCGTCTACTGACTTATGTGATCCTGAACCAGTTGTTTGACCCCTCGGTGCCACGGGCAAGTCTCTAAGACTATTAATTACAGATGAGTTGCTGCTCCACATGACTGGAAAGACTTTCCACATTGATGAAATTACCAGGCTGGGGGACGTTGAAGGGAGGAATGTTTCCTACCTCATCGTTCTCCCTCCCAAAAAAAAAAAAAATGGAGTAAAGATATTTTGCTTCCCTTCTATTATTCTATTCTATTATTCCCTATCTATTTCCTATTCAGATTTACCCATTATTCTAAAGGCTTATTTCTGGATAATGAAGAAGAGCCAGCAGATCTCTGTTGCTCACTGCTTCTGTGATCTTGGCCAAATCACTTCAATTATCTGGCTTTAATTTTCTCACATCTACCTTTCCTGTTTCTTACAGGGTCTGTATTAATAATTTGGGAGTATATTATTTCTTCTTTTGTGAAGGATCTCAAACTTCTAGACTTTAGGCCATGGTGTTCTAGATACTCAATAGGGACTAAATGTTTGTCACCAGGAGCGATCATTTGCACAATTTCTATCATGTCCTTGCATAATCTGCATTAATCCATAAGTCTGGGTTCTCTATAGGAAAAACACTCAAATATCCAATGAAATACAGATTGAAGGAGATAATATACATAGATATGCATCTATGTAAAGTATTTTAGAAATATTAATATGCTATATTGTTATATTATAGTCAACATCATCATTGTTGTTATATCAAAGTATACTTGGGAAACCAACTCATTGGAATATAGATATAAATCATAATGTAAATGGGCCATCATCATAACCCTAAGCTTTCTAAAATACTTTATCATATATATATATGTGTGTGTGTGTGTGTGTGTGTGTGTGTGTGTGTGTGTGTGGAGAAAGATATGTTTTTGTATGTGTGTATATATATGTGTATGTATATAAATATGTATTACATATATGTATGCATATGCATTGTGTATATATGTCTATGCATGTATTATACGTATGTGTGTATGTATACATATATGTGTATAGAGGGAGAGACCCAGAACAAGGACTACAATTCTCTTGAGAGCCAGAGTGAAGAACAGGACATTCTAATCATACTGTCTACAATAAGAATTGTCCTCAAGAGTTTTCAGTGATACAGAAAGATACAGAACTTTCTACAGAAAGTTACAGAAGATAAAATTGACAATTTTTTATTCAATTCAAGAGGAATCATTTTGTCCATCTGCTTAATACTTTGTAGCACATTAACCAAAAGAGTCATAGCAAAACGGGGACTTTTGACAGGATCATCTCAGTTTTTTCTGCAATTTCTGGTGGCCAGAACTTATGTCGGGTGCCATGATCAGAAATCCCCCTCCCCTTATTTCTGAAAACAAATCCCCATGACAGCCATTCAAGCAACATGTTGTAGCAGACATTCTTGACTGAACTCTGAGGGAACATGGAGGCCCTCATTGTTAATATTATTCTTTTTATGATGATGACGTCTACATTATTATCATCTTATCATTATTCCGTATCCCCAAAATCTGACATTCTCACCATTTGGATACACATTTTGTTCGGTTTTAAATGGTCCCAGAGCACACTTTGGAAATGTCTGGCCTAATAGATATGTAATATTTTCTGAAACAAGGGTTCTTAATATGGGATCCATAAACAAGGCTGAGGGGGAAAATGTACCTTTATTTCCTTTAACTGAATTTTAAGATTTCCTTTGATTATTTTAAAACTTTCTGAGAAAGGATGCACTGACTTCAATAGAGTGCCTAAAGGATCCAGGATACAAAACAGGATTAGACCCCTTGATTCAGTTATTCCTCTGTCACCTCCTCTATTTAGAACAAGGGTCCTACTTAAATACAGAAATTGTTTCCTGTATGTAAAGTCAGGGCCACTAGGTGCTACAGTAGATAGTGTGCTGGGCTTAGAATCATGAAGATCTGACTTGAAATCTGGCCTCAGACACTTACCAGTTGTGTGACCCTGGACAAGTCACTTCATCCTGTTGGCCTCAGTTTCACCATCTGTAAAATGAGCTGGAAAAGGAAATGGCAAACCACTCCAGTATCTCTGCCAAGAAAACCCCCAAACGGTGTCACAAGGAGTCAGACATGACTTAAAGGAATGAACAACAAATCTAAATCATCTCCCAGCCTAAAAATAAAATAAAAACAAGTTTTCTTTTGTACAAATAAAGAATGGGAGTGAGGCCATACCACCAAGCCACCACCCACCCCTGGAATCACTCTGAGAGGGACAGAATTAGAAATCATTTTATTTGCATATTTTTCCCATCTTGCACTAGAGGCTCTTCCCTACACTCTATTTTTCTGTGATTTCCCTTTAGCTCCTTCTGACTTTCTTCCTTTTCATGTCTCATCTTACTTTCCTCCTTTAGCTTGGACATTTTCTACAAGCAATATTAATTGAAATGAAAAAGAGATCCCTCCACCCACAAAAAAGAAATAAGTTCTTCATCACCATCTTTTGCCTAAAGATCCTTGCTCTTAGTCTTTCACTGGGATTTGAAATATTTTAGTTCTCCCCTTTTAACCCAGCAAGCACATGTACAACTTGAAGGAAGAAGCTTTATTTTTCCTTAAATAATATGGGTCTGCCATCTGAGGTAGTGCCCTTCTTGGAGGGATAGAGATCAATGTTGCTTTGGAAAGACATTAACAGCAAGGCTGAGCACTTGTTAGCTTGGCAGGGAGCCTTCGCCAGGCTGGAAAAGTGATTTATTTTTCCACCTCCCTACAGGAATTGGAATCCTGGTTTTAGAGGTATCTGACCCCAAGTGAGCTCATTAGGAAGGATTACTCACTTTGTAGTATCAGTAACAAAACTCACAAATCACTGAGTTAGACCATAGTCTCAGAATCTATTATCAATATGGTATCCACATGGTATGGTGGACGTAGAGGGGGACTGGATGGATGCTAAGTAAATATGAGACTATTGATTTCTGTCAAATTCTGCATCTAAAAATCAGCTACATCTTAAAATTACTTTGATTCTCTTACAATTGAACCCAACATCCATGAAACAGACAGCAGAGTAAATAATTTAAAATGTTAATTGTCTGGAAATTACTTTGGGCCAATATTCAAAATTCACAACTCAATTTTTTTTAATATTATTAAGCATCTACTTTATCATAAAATTGATGACTTGCATTGATGTAGTCTTTTGACATTTGTTAGCTCATTTTAGCCTCACAAGTACCTTGTCAGGTAGATGCTATTTTTAATATCGCCTTTTTGTTGTTGTTGTTCAATCATTTTCAATTCTGTCCAACTCTCTGTGAACCCATTTAAGGTTTTCTTGGCAAAAATATTGGAGTAGTTTGCCGTTTCCTTCTCCAGCTCATTTTACATTTTAACAGGGTTAAGAGACTAGGGTCACACAGCTAGTGTCTCCAGCCACATTTGAACTCAAGAAGAGGAGTCTTCCATGGCAAGGTACTGGGAGTGCAAAGTAAAAATGGCATACTTCCTATATTTCATTCTGCATGGCAAGAGGAAATGGGAAGGGATAGGATGTTTCTACATAAATAACATAAACAGATTAGAGAGTACTGGGGCACAAGGGGAAAGGAGACAAAACACTCCAGTGATGTTTGGGGATTGGAAAAAATCCTTTCTCTTGGAGTATCAAACAGGGTTCAGGGAAGGCTTCATTGAGATGACTTCTGAGCCAGGCTTTGAAGGGAGGATAGAGGTGAGAAGACGAGGAGAGGGAATGCCTCCATGAGAGATAGCTTGAGGAAGAATAGCACATCAAGGATTATCCAGTCTTCCTAGTTTCCTTGAAGGAGGAGTAATGGGAAATAAATCTGAAGAAAAAAAATAGGAGTGGAGAGCCTCCTAGACCAGGACAAAGGAATTACATTTTTTTTTCCCCTCAAGGCCATTTAGGAGCCACAAAAAGGTTTTAAAGCATGAGCGTGGCATGGGCCTAGCTTGGAAAGATGAGTTTGTCAGCAATTATTTTGGTGGTGTATTAGTTAGTTATTCTCCCCACTGGCACGGACCCTCTTTAGTTCAATCATTCACTGATTTTTTTGTCTCCTTCCAGTCACAACCAAAAGATTTTTGTGACTGCAGAATACTTGGTTACTCTTGACTGGAAAAGCAATAATCTTTGTTGTGTTATTGTTGACTGACAAGTAAATGAGATTAAAAAAAAATTTGTCCAAATCTCACCAACTTTATTAGGTCGTTTGTAGGACTCCCCCAGCAGTAGTGAGAGATGGCCCCAGCAGGAGCATTAAGATATCCTGTTTAGCATCTGCCATTTGCCTTTGGTGTTTTTGTGGCATTCCCCCAAACAGCTTAGGAGCTAGCATCAATATACCCCTGGCTCTGTCTGATTTGCTTTTTTGGAGCTCAGTGTGACAGAGCCACCATCTGACCTGAGTGTTGGGTCCCCAACTGGGCCTCCACAGTCATGTGAAATCAAGCATCCAGAGAATTATAAAGCAGGATGTCAATCTCACCTGTTCACATGTTCTGCGCTCTCTGAATTTCCACCCAGAAACGAAAACCATTTTCCAGCTGTGACGCAGGGCCTCGACTTCATAGACCCAGTCTTGGCAGAATCAAATCAAGAAATATTTGTATTAAGTCTTTTCTGCGTATAAGTTACTGCTGGGCTTGTGGCAACTTGGATTTCCCTTGGCCAACTCCTTTTCCTCAAATCTCCTCCCCTTCATTCCCTTCATCAATCAACTCTAGCACCTACCCATGGCTTCTAGAATCCAATAAAAAATCCCTCTAACTTGCTTTTAAGGCCCTTCATCATTTTGCCCAACCCATCTCTCCAGACTCCATGGATATTATTCTCCCCTCACACTGCTTGATCCAGTCCTTCTCTTGTTTCTTACACATGGCATTGCATCTTCCAACTCCATCACTTTCCACTGGCTATGTCCCATGGCTGGATTTCACTCCTTGTTCTCTTCCTCCTAGAATCAAGGCTCTACAAAGTGACCATCTTGTACAGGAAATCTTTCCTTGCTCCCCACCCAAGTGCCTTTCCTTCTCAATGCTTACATTTAATGGCATTATTGTATTTATTCTTCATATGCTTCTATTATGTATTTATCAGCTCTTTGCAAAGAGGGATTGCTTTTTTTCTTGTCTTTGTCTCTCCATCATTTCACACGGTATCTGGTTGGTTGAGCTATTGCTCCTTGTACTTTTTCCTTTAGGACCAAAGAGCACCAGAGGAAGCACTGAGAGTCCACAGGGCCGTCTATCACATTCAGTCCAAGTCAGAAAGCATTGATTAACTTCCTCCTCTGTTTCAAGCATTGGGCTAACACTGGGGGTACAGAGAGAGAAGTGGAACACTTTGTATTCTTGGGAAGCTTCCATTGGGAAACAACACATATAAAAGGAGATAAATAGAAAACCATAGAAATAAATTTCAGGATAGAGAGAGTCCAACATTAACCACTGGGAAATCAAGGAAGGCCTTGCAGAGGAGGTGATACTTGGGCTCAGCTTTGAAAGAAGCAAAGGAAATGGATTCTCCCTGAGATCACTCCTGTAGTAAGAGAACTACCCACTGTTGTAGTTTGTGCCCCCTCCCAAGGAGTACCAACTTAATTTTATGTGTGTTTATCCCCTCCATAGCAGCAAAGGAGAGAGAAAGAACTGAGGAAACAGCAGGAGAGAGAGCAGCGGAGACACTATGAGGAACAGATCCGCCGTGAGGAAGAAAGGAGGCGAGCAGAGCATGAACAGGTAAGCCGCTGCCAGGAGAAACCTAAAGTGGGGCCATTCGGTGTGATTTCAGATGAGATTGCTACGTTGAAGGAAAAAAAAGATTTTTTCTCCCTTTGTGACCAGAAGCTGTGACACAGTTTCAAGAAGTCTGATGTATAACCTGATAAATCTCCCCCTCCACATACCTCATTGGCCAAGGGCAAGATCTTGGAGCAGAATGACTTAGTCCACCTGGTCCCCTTGTTAATGTTAATGAGTGGGACTTTTTGGGAAGACCAGATGAGTTCTCCCCTTCTATGACTAAAGCTGTTCTCCTTACCAAGCTTTGTTCCTCACTGCTCTTAGCTCATTTATAGCCTTTTCTCCCTAACTCCATTCAAAGATCAACAGTGTAGGATGCCGCCTCCAAGAACTATTAGGTAAGCACCAGGTGGATAATAGCACTCAACAACAGTTGGTTTATTCCCATAAATTCTAATGCAACCCAGAAACTTTATTGTACGACTTATGTTAGGAAGCTCCCAACAACCAGGATCTTAGAAGAATAAGCTTGAAAATGTAAGTGAGGTTATTTAACACCAGGCAATTATTCTGAAGCTCATCTCCATTGGCCATTTTTTGAAGAAAACTTTTATGCTTTTGATCTAAATGTCTTTGCTTGGGAAATGTGTTCTTCTTGCTGGCTAAAGAGGTCTCTGGGTGTTTTCCTTTTTCGACCCACCCAACCCCCTCCTTCTGGATACCACTTACCATCTTCTGTTGCTTTGTGAAATTACTAGTTCTTTCTTTCTTCTCTCTTTCTCTCTCTCTTTCTCTCTTGGTCTCTGTTCCTCTGAATTCCCTGCTGGCCGCCTCACCAGGAGTACATCAGGAGACAGTTAGAGGAGGAGCAGAGACAATTAGAGATCCTGCAGCAGCAACTATTGCAGGAACAAGCCCTCCTTCTGGTAATGGGATCCCCAAGCACCAGCTTCCTGCTCTCTGTCTTTCTTTGGTGTATATGTTTGCATGGGGTTGCTTGTGTCCTCTGTCACACATGCATGCATTCTAAGAGGGAAACCTGGTGTGCAAGACACAGGAGAGGAAGTCTTCCAAACTCTGCTCTTTGATTGATTTTATAAAACTTGAAAATGTCACTGGAGGACTTGGATCCATATCTTAACTTTGTATTTAATGCATGTGTGATCTTGGGCAAGTCATTGCAGAAATTCCTCATTTTACTTATTTGTGTGTAAGCATGTGTGTAGGTATGTGTGTGTTTGGGTTTATGTTTATATCTAAGTCTAGGAATTTCCTAATAAATTTCATGGGATGATCAGGAGGTGAGTCCTTGCTGGGAAATTCTCGATTGTCGATTCCCTTGCTTCTCAATATCAGTATACCCTTAGATATAGTAAGAGACCTTTCTATAGATATATATACATATATCTATAGATATATAAAATATCTATATATAAGACCTTTCTAAGAAGTAAATTTGATAAAGGTGAATGGTGACTTATGTACCTTGGGAACTCTCTTCACCAATAAAGACACACAATACCAGAAGAAATTTAAGCCTGTCACTTTAGACACATAGAGATTAAGTGGCTTGTCCAAGGTCATACATTTCATGATCCAGGAGAGATCTGAACATAGATCTTCTTGGTGTTGATCCCCAAAACTCTAGCCATCGTCTCACCACTTCATTTCGAGACAACTTATTTTTAATAACTTACAAAAATCCAGCTGGAGTCTCACTTTCTGGGTTCTTTATTAAATCCTATTATTTGATAAAGTTTTGTGAAAACCCAGCTGCATTATAAGTTCAGAGTGTTCAAGACCGTGGCATTCATTGCTTTGGGACTCTCAGAGCCATTTGTGAGCATGCTGAAACAAATTCAAAGTAAAGCATATCATTTCGATGAAAACCTATTCAAATTTACAAGCTCTAAAGGCCGTATTTCATTCGTGGACTATTAATTTTGTTTTATGCTGAGAACATTTTGTGTTCCTGGCTCACACTGCTCTCATTTGAAATACTTTAAAAAAAATTTATTGTGACAACATGCTCTCATTTTGTTTACTTTTTAAAATCAAAATTCTATTCGGTGACATTCTGCTTTTACCTTTTGAGTCCATAAATGTGCTTGTTAAAAGAAGTTAGCCTATATTCATAAACACACATACATATGCATAAGCATACATATACACACATTTGCCAATCCCTTAAAATTTTTCCTTAATGTGGACCTAGACGTAGACTTGCAGATAGAATCATGGGCAAGTAACTTTAGCTTTACCTTTTTGGGGCCTTAGTTTCCTCATCTGCAAGATAATAGGCTGGGACTGAATGCCTTTTGAGTTTCCCTCTACCTGAAAACCTGTTTTTCTATATTTTCTTCAGTGTGGGAACTCCTATCCTATTGAGAAAACATTCCACGATGGGAGCTCCAAGCATGGAAACATCCATATGATGCAGACCATCGTATTGATGGTCATTTATAAGTCTTAGTGAGTTTCCTGTAACGTTGAGAATTAAGTGATCTTATACTTGAGCAAATATTTAATATTATCAGAGATGGAACTTGAACCTATTTTTTTCCTGATTTCCGAGACTAATCTTCATATTCACCATAACAAACTTGCCTCTCGACTTTTTTCCTTGAGGTTCATATTTAATTATATATCTCTGATTGAATTAAATGACTAAATCAGGAAATGGAGGTGAACTATTTCAGGTATTCTGCAATGACAAGACCATGCCATTGCATTGCCACCATTTTGCCAACTTATGTTGGAAATCCAAAGTAAAAGGACTTCATCTTGAATGCTAGCTTTGCTCCTAACATCATATGTGAGCTCTTCAGGGCTCTGCTTCATCTGAAATTCAAAGAATCAGCCTAAAGAATTCTAAGGTCCTTTACAATCTAAATATACACCACCTGGGTGACCTTGGTCAAGCTTCTAAATGTCTCTGGGTCTGTTTCCTCTTTAAAAATCTGAGGTTGGACCAGGAGTTTCTTTGCCGCTTTAAATCTATAACACTTCCCATTTGATCTTAGCAAGTTACTGAATATCTTTGTGCTCCAGATCCCTCAAAATGACAGGATTGGTCTAGATGACTTCTAAAGTCCTTTCCAATGTTAAATCTAAGACTGGGCTCAGTTTCCTCATCTGTAAAAGGGGTAGGTTGGAGAGGATCTCTAAGGTTCCTTCTACTTCTAAATCTAAGAGTTAAATTGGTTCCAAACCATGAATGAGTCTTGGCTAAGTGGGAGGGAGGGGTCCTGTTTTTTCTTTTTAAGTCCTGCTTCTGACAAGCTGCCCCCGTGTTAATCCCATACTTGGGTGTTCGTCGGTGTTGTCTGTGCCCATGGTCCGTCTTCCTTTTGTCGATTTACAAGAACCACTGCGCTCTCCTCCGGTATCCCTGACGTTCTGTCCTCTGTTCCTCTACCCCCTCATTCTGGGCAGGAGTATAAACGCAAACAGCTGGAAGAACAGAGACAGGCTGAGCGACTGCAGAGGCAGTTACAGCAGGAAAGGGACTATTTGGTCTCTCTTCAGCAGCAGCAACAGCAACAGCGCCAAGACCAGAGGCCAGGAGAGAAGAAGCCTCTATACCATTACAAAGAAGGGATGAATCCCAGCGAGAAGCCAGCCTGGGCCAAGGAGGTAAGAAATCAAGGGCAATGAGCTCCATGGTTTTGAAAACTTGGTGAGCTTGGTCTATCCACAAGGGTGGAGAATGGAGTTGGATGCAACAAAGTTGTGAGTCAATTCCTTACAAGACTCTGTCGCCAAAGGCAGAGAAAAGTTAACTCAATATCCCTTTATGTTTGTGTCAATAAATTGAAAATCTTCCTTCCTTTTACGAAATTCTAAGTTAACATTTTGTTTGTAGGCCAGACATTTTACAAGCCCTCCTAGCCTTCAGCTAAGGGCACCCACCACTCATGCATGGGATATCTTACCCGTGATTGCTCTGAGACCTACAAGGAATTGATTTATTCTTGTATATTCCTCACAGGTAAACCTCTATCTCCAAACCGGTAGAGTGGAATTAATAAACATAATCCTTGGGTGGTTAGATTTGCAAATTAAATAATTTTATTTTTTTAACATCCAGGGATAAGGGACAGTGGAAATAGAGTGACAAACATGCATAATGTGGACTTCCTTAATGTACCTACTGTCCATTTTCTTCTTGACATGTATTAGAAGAAAATCACAGGAGGTGAGTCCCTTTCCCCTGCTGTCTGGCGAAGGGGCTTGTATCCTGTGTCCACATGCTCCTCTCTCTTCATAACTACTGCTTCTTTTTTTTGATGTTTGTGCTTTAATGGTTCAATTTTGTGATCTACTCCCAGGTACAGCAGTGGCCCTTTAATAATTCGCCCATTCTTCCAGCTAAGTGGACCCACTGTGCTGTCCGCCAGCAGCTGGCATGCCTTGTGACCGGCAGAGATGTGTCACTGCCACCTGCCACAGAGCCTTCTCCCCCTCCCGAGCTGATCCCCTTGGCTAAGCCCAAGTCATGGTCCAGGCCCAAGGCAGATGTTCCAAAAGCCAGCGGGTTATCCTCTACGACCATGATGGCGGCGGGTCCTGTGGTCCTGAAGAATGCCAAATGGAGGCAGCTGTTAGAGACTCCATCCCAGAAGAACATCGTAACTGCTGCACAGGTTAGACTGGGCCTCCAGGAGCAAGAGCCGAAGACGCAGGAAGACGCGAGAACCGCAGTAGTAGCCCGCCCCAGAAGGTCTCACTCCCAAGAACCTGGCTCATTTAGGAATGTGGGCACCGAGCTCGTCAGGACTTCTTCACCGAGTATTTCCAAAATAACGGGCCCTGGTTTGGCTGATGGGAGACTCCTGAAGGACTTTCGAGTATCCCCTGGGATCTGGGGAAGAAAGTCTGTGAACTCATACATATTTACAAGTGCCTTTTCTCCTCTGAGGAGTGTAAAATCACTAGGTGACATCTCCTTGGGGCCGGAGCATTTTAATCTAAGTGTTTCTAACCCTGGGTGTGACTTCAGAAGAGTGAAGAGGAAAGCTCTCCTTGAGAATCACTTTGTTCCCTTGAGAAGCACCCCGGAATTTCTCCTTTCTCCAACACAACTTCTCCATGCACATACTCAACGGAAGCTAGGGGAAGGCTTGGAGCAATTTCTTCTTCCCTCCTTAGGTCTCTACCAAGCACGATCTCACCTGAATTTATCCACATTGGCTCCTTTATTGTCAGGTTTCCCTTTGTCCCCCTCGCAGAACTTTGTAGCCTATACTCGCCATGTAGATCTGGCTCCTCTGCCTTCAGCCTTCAGGAATAACCATGTGGCTGATGGGAAATCCTCATGGATTCCCATGATGCCATTTTCCAGCCCTTCTTGCTGTTCATCTTTACTTCCTTTGCAAGCACCTGGCAGTAAGAAAGCAGTCACGGTTGGGCCCATAAATGGCAAGAGAAGCATATCACTGAGCACGCCTGATGTGAGGTTTGCCAGACACCATGACTTCGAGCCCCCGTTGGTGGGTGCCATCTCCCAAGGAGTCTTATCAATCTCAGTTCTTTCTGGACACGTGTGGGCTTATTGTCTCTGGTCATCTGGTTCACATAACTCCTCTGGGCATCTGTTTCATATACTTCTAGTACTATAACTAACATAATTCTGTTCAAAGAGGGATTTTCAAAATGGACTGTACTTGTCTAAAGTCACATTGAAATATGAAAAAGATGAAGAGCTAAAAAGAGACATAAGAATGAATTGATAATTTCTTTGACTCAATTCAGCATTTGTTTTTAAGATCTGTTTCTTTTCCAAGCTGAGAAAAGGAAAAAAAGCACCCATATATCTCTTAGTTTGGACCTAACTCGAAATCTAAATTTTTCAACAATCTGCATATATAGTTCTATTGTCACAAACCTCATCTCCTAAACTGGAGAGGATGAGTAATTTAGAATAATTACTATATACTTTATGTTTTAAGGCTCCCACTGTGAACAGAATTTTCCAGCTAAATGTGTGGTTAGGTTGCTGTCCCTATAGCTAGCATGGCCAACTGATGAAATGATTTGGATGTCTCTGAGGATATAGGAATGAACTTGGAAAGTTGATTTTCCCAAATGAGACTTTTCCCAGAATGTAAATTTGTGAATCTCCTACAAGGGCATGAGTGAGTAAAGGCATGTATAACATAGTCCAGTGGAAGAAACATCAGATTTCAAGTCACTGGACCTGAGTTTCCATTTACTCCTTATATGATCTGGGATTTTGCCTCTCTATGTCCCAGTTTCCTCATCTATAAAATGAAGGAATTAGACTAAATGGAGTTTTAGGCCTCTTCCAGTTTTAAATCTGTATCTCCATATTCCTGTATAGAAATCAATAGATATGGCTGGACCACTTTTGTTGCTCAAAGAGGATGGCCAATATGGCTCCATGTTTGTAGAGTCAATCCGCTTTTCCTTCCGTACTTTCTCTAATCTCCAGAGCCATGTTAGCTTTCCAATTTTATCTTACATCCTTCTTTGCAACATAATTTTAATTGCTACTTTTGGCCAACTCATCTCTTTCCTCATCAGCCAAACACCACGAGAGGGGCCCTTAGATGACTTTATTTTGCAGGATCAGAAATGGTATTGCCATTCATTTGCATCACCTAACTATGGGTTGGGAAGAGTCACTAGCATCTGAGTAAGAGAAGAAAAGAACTTAAGCATTCTCAGATTTTCAAAAATATTAATGAACTTCCCAACTTACAGTACTGCCATGACATCGGATCATAGGGCTAGCTGAAATGGCCCTGTAGGCCACCTCCCATCAACTCCTGGATTATTTTAAAACTTACTTCAAAAGTGTGTTATTAAATTAAAAGTTATCTCCCATAGAAACAACTTTAGTCATAGGGGTTAGGTTCCCAGAGTTTCCCTCAAAGTCTCTTTAAATGTTTATCCAAAGGATAATGGAGAGACATCACGAAGAACCTACATATATTATGGTTATAAAATCACAAAGGAAGAGTATAAAAGGTATCCTCAAAGAGGAAAATAGGGGGAGAAATGACAAGCTGCTCATTGAGCACAGAATGGTAAAGTGGGGAAAATTGCCAGCTTTGGAGTCAGAGATCTAAATTCAAATCTTGACTCTCTTACTTTAGTCTGCATGAGCAAGAGAACTCAGCTGCTCATTTCTCTACATTCTTTGATTTTCCTCCGAATATCCCAATATGTAGTCTAGATTTAATTTGTCTCTTCCTTTGCATCCATATGACCTTAGGCAAGGGTTTTGTTTTGTTTTTTAACTTCCTTGCACCTAATTTTTTTTTTAAAAAAGCTCTATTCCTACCACCCTTATGTTCTCTATCTCTGTTCATCACTCTTGTCTTTCTGTCTCTCTCCCTCCACCTCCCCCTCTTCTTTCCTCTGCCCTTATCCCTTTTCCTTTTCTCCTCTCTCCTCCCTCTCTCCCCCTTCCCCCTCCTTCCTTCTCTCTCTCTCACTCACTCTCATTCTCTCACATAGGATCATAGGTCTTGCACCACAAGTAATATCAAAGATTATGGAATCCAATTCCTGTTATTTTACAGATAAGAAGACTGAGTCTCTGGAGAGTCATGTCTTATGCCATGTCCCTCAGGGAATAATAAAAGCCAAAAAGCTTTTTTAAAATTCACTTCCTCTGATTCCAGCTCCAGTGTTTTTCCCAGCTTGCTGCACTGCCCCACCATAGCCATCTTTTCTTTTCTCAGCTCCATCCACTATCATACCTACCCTAGACTAGAATGAGAAAAGGCAAGAACTATCCCAGATGCTAATGATGTCAATAATTACAAGGAGAGAAAAAAAGAGAATCCCAAGTTGATCAATTTTTGAATAAGAATTTTTCAAGCACATACTATTTCTCATGCATTTTAGTTGCAGATTAAAGGGAAAGGGCATTTCTTTGGTCCTTGGCTGGCACCTAAATAACCAGTTATTTCTAAGGATCTTTGCAAGTTGGGTCTGCCTGTGTGCCATTTGCTTGACTCAGTTTACTTAATGAAATTTCTAACTCAGAAACCCCAATGACTGCTGATCAAAGAGAAGTCGGGTTTAGATGTAGGTATTGTCCACCGAAAGGGAAGCACAACAGGAGGCGTAATTCTGTCTTCTCACTTGTCACCCTAAGGCAGCGACTTAGGGCTCTCTCCTGCTTATTCCAAGCCCACTTCATGCCTCCATCTTGGCAGTACACACTCCTTCTCTGGGGAGCAGCAGAATGCTTGGCGCCTGCAAGTGTTGAGTGAGATGATATCTGATGTATTTTTTTTACACTCCATCATGTTCTTTCTTTGTGATTCGTGCCCGTCATCTGGCATATCTCTTTGGTTTGGCAAGCAGTCACCAGATCTGTCTGCTCCAAGATGTCGCTATATTTCCCATCAGCCCCTTTGGAGTTGAGTGTTAAGCCCTTAGAGTAGCTTTCTGAGTCTTCAGTCCTTTGCTGTCTGTTCCTTCCCACCTGTCTCTTTATCCTTTGTGTCATCATAGGTTCATGTCTTTGGAGGTGGAAGGGCCCAGGATGGTCATCTAGTTCAAACTTTTATTTCTGTATCTCTTCAGTCTATTTCTAGAGGCAGCTAAATGGTGCAATGGCTGGATTGCCAGTCTGTAAAGCCCATTTAATCTGTCTGCTTTACTTTCCTCCACCAATATATGTGTTTAATGACATTTATATCCCAGGGTCATTGTGAGCATCAAATGAGATATATGAAAACAGCACAATGTGCTTAATAGGTACTTAATTAATGCTTATTTTCTTCTCTCACTTCTCAGCTACCTTTTAGTTCAGTCTCATTTCTTTCTCTTCTTAGATTCCTCAGTCTCTGATAGGATTTCATATGGCATCTAAAGTGCCATCAGTATGGTACAGGATTCACATCCATTTACAAAGATCAGCAAAGTATGGAGTGGGGGGAGAAACATTGTCTTTGGAACCCAAGATTAAGGATCAGACCACAGCACTGCCCTCTAACTTCTGGTTGACCTTGTGCAAGCCACTCTGAACCTCAGTATTACTCATCTACAATATGGAGACATTGGAGTAGGTGACCTACAAAGTCATTGATTATCCTCTAATATTCAAATAGAAGGGATCTTTAGTGGTCATTTTTTACTTTTTTGTGTCCTAGACCTCTCTGCCAGTCAGTCTGGTGAAATTTTTCTCAGAATGATTTTTTTAAATATATAAAATAAAATGCTTTGGATTTCAAATGAAACCAATTCTTTTGAAATATAGTTATCAAATATTTTTTTAATTTTTTTTAAAATGTATTTTATTTGAACAGAGTAAGAAAAAAAAGAAAAAGGAATACAAAACAAAATAAAATAGAACAAAAGAGAATATTGTCATGTGCCCAGCAGGACTATCAAAGTATTTTTAAAACAAAGTTCATGGACCCCAGATCAAGATCCTTTGAGAGTCCAACCTCTTCTTTTCTACTTGTGGAAACTGATGTCCATAGAGGTTGAGCAACTTGTATGTGGCGATAGAATGTCAGCCACTATTTAAACCCAGACCTTCAGCAGACTTTATATTAAATCCTCAGGGCTACTTAGTCCTCAGTTTACCAATATTTGATCCAAGCTGCCCATTCTCCTCCAGCCTTTGCATGAACTCTGGCCTTTCTCCTAGCTCTACGTGTATGCTTCATTCCTGGTTTTCATTGGGGGCCATACTAACAGGACCCTGGTTGGGACGAGACCTCCAGAAATCTCTCCATTCAAACCCCAGTTCTCAAGTGAGCTTATGTTTGAATTGTCCCAAACTGATAAAGTCTATTGTTTCTGAAGCCCTCTAGAGGGGAAAAGAGCGCACAGTCTTCCTCTGCAATCATTTGCTGAGTTGGTTTTGCCAAAAGGCAGGATGTGACTCATGCTATTATGTGGCAAGTGAGCCCGGGTCAGAGCCTCTTGAGAAGACTCGGAGCTATTCTCAGCCTCTTATTTCTTCCTCCAATATTGCCTTCGAGCCTCAGAGTTGAACAGCTGTTTTGGAAGAAGTCTATTAGAAGTGTGTTCTCAGTGTTAGAAGAAGAAAGAAAGAATTACGCAACAACTCGAGTGGAGCTTACGTTGGATTCTAGCACAGTTTTTGCCATCAGCGCTGGAGTTACTGCCCCCCATGTTCCATGCCTGTGGCTTGTCATGGTAAAGACCTTGTCCCTTCAGAGCTGATCAAAAGTTCCTCAGAAGGATTTTGTTTAGATTTCATGTTAGAAATCATGTCATACCGAGGAAAATTGGCTTTCAAATAGAAATGAATCAATTCCTCCTAATCTTTTTCACTTTTCCATTCATTCTCCCTTTCAGTGATGCTATCCCTTATAATAGAAAGTATCTTGTGGACTAGCTCTTGGTCAGCTTGGTTCAAACACTAGCTGAAAGAGCTTCTTTTTATTTTTTTTTTCTGTTTTCCCCTATCCTTTGGCAGCAAGAAGTTGGTGCTAAGACTTGGATCACAGGCAGACTTTTTTGGAACTCCTTAGAGGCAGATAGAAATAAGCCTGGATGATAGCCCAATTTCTATTCATACACTTCCTCATAATGAAGAAAACTTTCTGTGTTCTATCTTTCTTTCTTTGTTCGTCTTTCTTTTCTCCTGATATGAATAGAATGATCTTTGGTGATATCAGAGTATAGACCCATACCCAATGATGATATCAACAGTTTAGCCAGAGAACCCAATTGTCCCTTTGATCTACTCAAGAGATTTTGTTTTTAGAAAAGGCACCACCAAGGGGGTTGTTGATTTCTATACTCTAGACCTGAAAAAATTTTATTAGTCAAGTGACATTTGAGATGCCATTATTTTCCCTTCGTTCATCAGGATTGGGTTTTCAATGACACTTTTTCCAGAGCGCATATTCCCCGACTACATTGTATCCTCTCTGTCCAGCAGTTAAATTTAATGCTTAATTTTATGCTGGAAGAAGTGTCTGGCAGGCCCTTAGGTTTAGAGGTAGAAGAAAATTTAGAGACCATATTACTCAACATCTTTATTTTGTAGATGAGGAAACTTGTTCAAAGTCACATAGAGGTAGTAAATGGCCAAAATGAGTTTTGAACCCAGATCCTCCAAACATTAAAACTAGTCTTCTTTCCACCATACCATACCACACCTCCTCCCCATAAAATGTCCTCCCAAGAAATCTTCAGAATTCTTTGTCTGAAGACTGGTCATCGTGAATGCTCTTGCAGAAGAGATGATGGATCCTTTATGTGAATTTCTAGGTGGTAAAACTAGAAAGATACCAGGGTGGTGAGGCTGTTAAATTACTTGGTGGAAGACAAAAAAGGATTTCATTTATGTATCTGAATTTTTTTAATTTAAATTTTAAATTTCAAACAAAAAAACTCTGGTTTTTAACAGTTTTAACAGTTGTAATTAACTTTCCATCCAAGTCAGCATCAGTGCCATATCTTCCCTCTTTGCCATGTTCCTTTCATATGTTGTGATTCTGTCAGAGGTAAGGACACTTCCTTTGCTGGGGTAACATTGAGGAGGTTTGCAAGTGGTATTTAGCTCTTTCTGCTTTTCATAAAATGGACTCCTCTGGGGCAAGCTTTTCTTCCACTGGCTTTTCTTTCTCTTAGCATGCTTTCTAAACCGCCATATGTGTATTTTCAAGTACAAGACAATTATGTGACTAAGCTAAAGATTTATCTGGATTTAAGAAAATAGCTGGAGTCTCAAGGTTCAAGTATTGTGAATGCTAAAACTGTAACTATGATGGATCTGGATACAAGCCTCATTTCTCCTGAAATCCTCTACCTCCATCTTCGGACACCCTCCGCACATAATTGCCTCTCCAATCACCCTTGGAAATGGCCTCCCCAATAATGGCTTTGGATGTAGAAAATCTGCCTTCTCCTGCCCAGGAGGTAGTATCCCAAGATTGTTCCCTTCACAATGAATTGTTTCTCAGAAACTCCTTCCTCCCAAATTCTAGTTATCCCAGGTATCAGAATTGTAAATTACAGCTTAGCTGGACACATTGGTCTTATAAAAAATAGAGGTATACATGTGGTATTTGCAGAAGTAATGTTGTGCATGGTTGGGTCTTGCTTGATTTGCTGCTGCAAAGACGCTCTCATCTTTATCTCTTATCCTGAAACTAGCCTTGTCCTGGTTATCCATGTAATAGCCACTGGTTTTTTGCTTTATAACCTGGTGCAAGAAAAGGGTGAAGGCAACATTCTGGTTTAAGATTGTAGCCTATTTGGATATGTGGTGCGCTTCTGGGAGAAATGGAATATTGAGGGGATGGCCACAATATTCTGTAAGTACCTTGTAAATCTAGAATATGTGTACTGTATTTGCCTTGCACAGCCACGGGAGTCTGGAGAGAGGGAGGTTTAAATTACTTCTCCCCTCCCTGGGTTGAAGTTTAAGAACCAATTTCCTGTTCCATAGGGTATCTAGCCCTGGGCTTTTCAAAAAAAAAAAATGTCCACAATATTATATCCTAGTTCTGCTCATTTCACTTAGCATCAGTTCACAAAAGTCTCTCCAGGTCTCTCTGAAATCATCCTCCCGATTGTTTCTTGCAGAACAATATTCCATAAAATTCAGATACCATAACTTATTCGGCCATTCTCCAAATGATGGCTATAGTATTTACTTAGATATGCAGCGTGTGCTCCTGCAATTCCCATGTACTTATGTGAGTCTAATAGTAGGCTGCACTTCTTGAAAATCAAAATTAATGTCATGATCAAAAAAAGATGGCCATAGAACAGTGGGCTTGGAACCAGAAAATAATCTTCATGCCTTCAAATGTGGCCTCAGACACTTACTAGCCTGAGCTGGTCACTTAGCCCTGTTTTCCTCAGTTTCCTCATCTGTAAAATGAGTTGGAAAAGGAAATGACAAACCACTCTAGTATCTTTGCCAAGAAAACTCCAGATAGGGTCACAAAGAGTGGGACGTGACTGAACACCAACATGAGCCAAAAAAAAAAAAAGTTTGAAAATTATTATTCTGGCTTATTAACATGCTCTAAAATAATAATGACAATTCACACATACACATCAAATATCAATAACTAGATGATGATTTCTGTAGAGAAACAGCTTGTCTCCCTGGTGACTAATATGGAAAAAATAAACTATCTGAATTTTTATTTCACATCTGCCAGGAGGAGAAACTCGAAATCCAAGAATTGGACATTTATTAAGGGTCCAATATGGGTCAGGCCCTGTAGAAACAAAGATAGAAAGGATCAGTCTGTGCCTCCAAGAAGCCTATAGTCTATTGAAGGTGAAAAGATGTCCACATAAAATATTGAGCGTTTGTTAACTTAAAAAATAGAAGAATAGGAAAATTGATGTTATCTCAACATATGTTAAATAGTAAGCAGACTTTATTTTTTAATGCACACAAAAAATATTGACTTAGCAATGTGAGTGGAGACTAATATTGAAAGATTTAGAAAATGGACAGCTACTGCTGGATATACCTGGAAGACAGATAAGCAAATGATGAAAATATGCTGAATGATCAGAGCTAGAGTCCAAGTTCCATGTCCCCCAAGTCTCCTTTCTTGAAGAAGGTCATTCAAGAGCCTTCTCATCTTGACTGTCGCTTCACATTTTCCTTAAGAACTGATCTTCATGGGACTGGTATATGAGGGCAGGAACTAAGGACGAGTGTCACTGACTCAAAGGTCAGTCACTGGTGCTTTTGTGCCAATCAGTAAGCATTCATTTGCAGGCCACTGTGCCAGGAACATCTGCCCTCATGGAGCTTCCCCATGTGCCTGGCTCTTTGTTATGTTTTCAATCCCTTCTGGTTGGGAAAGAATAGACTCATGGTAATACAGAGACTATATGTGATTATTCAGGTAATTACATAGACTGATGGGAAAAAAAAGCCAAGAAAAGAACAGGAGGAAGACACCTACACCCAAGGAGGGTGGAAAGACTTCCAACAGGAGGCGACACATGAGTGAAGGAAGCCAGGGATTCCCGGAGGTAGACATGCTGTGGCAGTACACTCTGGGTGCTGAATGTAGTCACTTCACAGATTCTGTGACTAGCCAGAACTCCATAATTAATCATTTTTACATAAAATCCTACCCTGGATTGATAGAGGAGCTGGAAGAGACTTTTGGAATCTTTGAGTTCAACATCTAATTTTGCTGATTAGGAAACTGAGTCCCCAAGTTCAAATATGAAGTGATTTATAAGTCACAGGACTGAGATTTGCACTCAGACCCCTTTTCTTCAAATTTAGCCCCTTTTCTACTATATCAGGGAGACCCAGCAAGGGGATGGCAACTATCCTGTTGACATTTGCCCTTATTCAGAAGATTGTGGTCTTTTGGGTATAGAGATCTGATAAATGGTTGTGATCCCAAAGACTCCCAAATGGCTGTGCAAGGATCACAGTACACATGAAATGAGACAGACTGACTGGTAGTCAACGTGTGTCTCTTCACTGTTCACAGGTCGAAGAACGTTCTAGACTCAACCGGCAGAGCTCCCCCGCCATGCCGCACAAGGTTGCTAACCGGATATCTGACCCCAACTTGCCTCCTCGATCTGAGTCTTTCAGTATTAGTGGGGTGCAGCCTGCTCGGACACCGCCCATGCTCAGACCAGTGGATGCACAGGTATGAAAGCTCATGGGATCCTGCATTTAGCGCTGAATCTGACTTGGTGATCACCTAAGCCCAACCTACCTCGCTCCCACTCTACAGATGGAGAAAGTGAGGCTGAGAAGTTGCTCTTAGAAAAGCTGTCATTTGAACCCTGGTCTTCTCATTACAAATCCAGCATTTCCCCTTAACCCCTGACAGCTCTCAGGCCAAAAAGATCATTGGAACCTGATTATTTGTGTGTATGTTTGTGTGTATTTGTATTGTATATCCATCTGTGGTCTTAACCTGTTATGTCACTGGCACAGTGAACTTCCATTGTGGAAACTCCCTTCACCAACACAGATCTGCAATCTGTAGCTTTAGCATTTAAGAGGCATGGAGAGGTTAAACAACTTGCCAGGAGTTACACAGTCGGCGATTGTGGGGATGAAGCTTGAACCTCGCCCCTCCTCTGCTGACCCTCTGTCTGCTTCATTATTATCGGCTCTCCCATTGCAGGACACCTTTGAGATAACTAATAGTGATATCATTCCACTGATTACCACCATTCAGATCATGACTGGCCACGTAATCCACACCCCAAAAATGTCTTGGGCAAACCATACAGAAGACGGGGCTCGTTGCTGGCTGCCAGTACTAGGGTTAGGTGATGCTATGGCACATGAAGGGAGAGGAGGAGTCAGGGAGTGGATCCCCTACCTGGATGTGTCCAGGTTAAATAAGGAAAAGAGAGGCCCCCATATGAATTTCACTAATCTTGGGCCATTACTTTGGGCCTTCCTCGTCAGAAATTAGAGACATATGACTTATGCATTGTCTTTAAATGTGGAGTTAGCTCTGCTCCACTAGCTGAATGGCATTGGATAAGCCATTGGAATCTGCCTTTACCTCATTTCTTTTCTGTCAAAGAATGGCTCTGCTCTCAATATTAGATCCCTTCCCGCTCTCCTCATTTTATTCTACTTGGAGCATTGGCAAGGGAATATAACCAGGGAGTTAAAATCAGGATGGTCAGGTCTTCTGTGTTCTTCAGTCTTGCTTAGTTGCGGTATAAGAAGTGAGAAAAGCAGTTTTCCAGAGAGAGTTTTAGGATTTTTAACCATAAACTTCTTAAAATGAAACTCAAAAAAGAAAAGAAATGATATTCTCATTCAAATGTGTTAGATTTCTTCCAGATAGGCTCAAATAGGTAAAAGTTTCCACCAAATGCTCTGCACAAGATTGGACAGCCAATGAGCTGCTGACTGACTTGGCAAGTGTTTTGCCAGGGCAGTTGAAAGTTATTCATTAATGTCAGACTCTGGGGGGTGAATTTCATCAACTCCTCCTTTAAGAGGTAGGGTGGTGTGGTGAACAGAGTTGAACTCAGAGTCAAGAAGACCTAGATTAAAATCTTCCTAGATCCTGGGACCCAAGCAAGTCACCACCTCTCAGGAGGCCAGGAAACTCTTTAAGACTTTAAATCACCAAGTAGGGATTAGTCCTCACTGGGAATAGAAAATTCTCACTAGAGTGAATGAAATCACAAATCTAGTAAAAGCAAATAACCTTTCTCCCTTCAGGTCATCTCTAGAGTAAGTTCTCATGTTTGGCTTGGAAAGATGGGAGAGAAATCTATTTCTTTGGGATTGCATTCTCTTGTAATTAATGGGGACCAAGGTTTTTCGAGACTGATGCATAAGATCCCGTTCTCGTGAGTCCTTTCAATTGTGTCCCATCTCCTACTCCTAATAAGATTATGTCATATTGGGGTCTCGGGCCAGAGCTTCTCTTTTACCTCTAGTTTTACTTCCATAATATCATTGCCTTCAGCAAACTCCTTGACAATTGTTCTCCCATTAATAGAAATAAGTGGGGAACATATTAGTAAAACATTTAAACTCATGGAGAAGAAAACAAAGAAATGTAATAAGGACCAGGGACAAAGAGGACAACTTCTATCTTGTTAATTTTAATGTATATTTAAAAATAATGTGAGTAAAAGAAGTTCACAGCTTTATAAATAATCAGCCTTTTTTCTTTGTATCTTGAGAAGCTTGATTATAGTTAAGGCCTCAATAAAAAAAGAATTTTTAAAATCACCTTTCCAAATATGACATCTTAACAAGGATCAGTATTTTTTAAAAGATGTTAGAGATGGTCTTTTTTAGGAAACTGGACTAGCAAGAGGCTTTTTGCATAAAGATGAGTTGGTATTGTGGGGTGTGCTTGGTAAGAGGATCAGTTTATTCTGTTACTTGAGAGTCTTTTGGAATGATTCATTGAAGGATTAACCATCTGACTGAGACTTCACTCTGTCCACTGGCAGTTTTTGAGATTTACTTTCTGAATTGAGTTGAAGGCCATCTTAAAGTGTTCAGCAAATAGACTTAACTTCGGTCTCAGAGTTCCAGGCTGAAGGCCAGATCCAGCCTGCTGATGCCAAAAGTTGCTCCTTTATTGGAGTGTTCCTTAGGAACTATCCTGAAATGGCCCTATGTCTTCTCTAAGTTTTTGGACTTCTAAAAAGCACAGCATCCAACCAGAATTGAAAACTCCACTACAGAAAAATACAGGCCAGTTGTTAGGAGACACATAATATTATGGGTGTTAACTGTGTACTGAAACACTAATTTTTTTTTTCCTTTAATGACTTCTCAGCAGTAATGGACAAGTTATTTAATCTCTCTGTGCCTCGTTTCCTATCAATGATTCAAGGATGAAGACAGCTACATGACTGAACACACACACACACACAAACACCATATGTATGTGCTCAAACACATTTGCTCCACTGAATACCCACACATACTTCTAAATCTTCACTTGAGAACTTTTTTTCAACAATGAAAAGCCATAAATCCCAGGGATACATATAATTCAGTCCATACAACAGGTTTTTTTTCACACTTTAGTTTAGTTTCAACATCTAGCTTTCCTTTTTTCCCTCCTAATTCTGATGCTCTCATTTTGGCTTAATGCTTAGATTCCACATCTGGTAGCGGTGAAATCCCAAGGACCCTCCCTCTCTGCCTCTCAGTCAGTGCATGAGCAGCCCACAAAGGGGATAGCGGGGTTCCAGGAGGCTCTGACGGTGACGTCTCACCGTGCTGAGATGCCACGGCAGAACTCGGATCCCACCTCCGAAAACCCTCCTCTCCCCCCTCGCATTGAAAAGTTTGACCGAAGCTCTTGGTTACGGCAGGAGGAAGACATTCCACCAAAGGTAACACCATTGAGGTGTTTGGGTTTGGGTTTTTTGGCTTATTTTATGGGGTTTTTTTAGATTACTTCTTCTAACATCCAAAATTTTAAAGAGCCAGCCTTAGAGTTATATTGACAAGGAATTTAACCATTATAAAATGTCCTTCATCATTCATATTCCTCATTATTCCTCTAAACAAGCCTATAAAATAGGCTGTTTCCCTTTTTTTTCCCCACAAATAAAGAAACTGAGATACAAAAAGTTTGAGTGACTCATCAACGCACCTTTATTCAGGATTAGGAGCCCAACCCAGAAGGTGGTTGGTTCTCCAAACCATGGCAGACGCTTTCCCATGAGATATTAAATAATGGACCTCTTGATTGTCAACTAAGCCTATGTTTTATCTGACAGAAGAGCACCCAAAGGGACAGTGTCATGTTCATTCAGTCATCCACATGTTTTGTTAGTGGAAAGGCAAACACTCATGTTTCTGAGAATACATTCATCCTGTTCTGACCAGCCTTTTTAGAGAAAGCGTGTAAGCAAACTTGGTCTATCTTTCGGAAGCCTTAGAAGCCAATAAGAGGCCAAGTTTGGCTAATGCTTTAAAAGATGCGATGGAGACCAAAAACAGTTCCTGGTGTGGGACATCTTTATCATTGGTCAGGAAACATCCCAGGTGGGGAAAGGAGGAGGAGTCTAAAAAACCCAAAACTGTGAAGAGCTACAAAATACTTTGTAAATGACCATATCTAATACCTCTGAACATGAGACATCGTTTTATAGTAGCTAGGCCATCAGCCTCAAAGTCAAGAATCCTGCCTCTGAAACACATGAACTGTGTGACCACAGATAAATAAATTACTTAATCTGGCAACTTTTGTCTAAGACAAGTTACACACAAATTACCACTGTCAGAATATGTAGTGCAGGGAGTTTCCACAATAGGGGTTCCATTACACCAGTGAAATCACAGATCCAGATACGTCACCCCCACCTCCCTCTGTCTCTGTCTCTTTCTCTCACACACATACACCCCCTCCCTCCTCCAAAATATGTTAAGAGAAACAAGGAATAGTTCAAGTTTTTACTCCGAAAATCAAAGATTATAGGCTAGAAGTGATCTTTGAGGCCATCAATTTTTCTGAGTAACCAGAGGTACAGAGAGGTTAAGGGACTTGGCCCAGCTAATGTGAGGTGAAGTCTCTCTAAGTTCAGAAATGTTGACAATTTGTGTTTGTAATGTGGCACTAAAACCATGAATTTCTCACAAAGACCAAGGCTGACTTTACTCCATTGTAAACTTAATGTTAGATCAGTGATTGCCTCACTTTCTCAATTCTTTCAATGCCTCATATCAGTTCTCCACTAAAGAAATCCAGATTTCTAAGTTGTCAAGAGGAGAGATGCACAGGAGTGTTTCCTTTGGATTTTAACTGAGACTTAAAGGAAGCCAAGAAATGGAAGAGGAAGAGAGAGAGAAGTCCAGGTATGGGGGGCAGCTGGTACAAATTCACAGATCAGGAGATGCAGAGTCCTGTTCAAGGAAGAATGAGGAGACCGCTGCCATTAGTTCATAGACTATGAGAGTAGTATGAGGTACAAGATAGGAATAATATCGGGGGCTGAACTTATAAAGGGCTTTAAAACCAAAGAGGCAATTAAGACTTTAGTTAAAAGGGGGCCGATCTACAGTGGTAGAAAAATGTCTTACCAGGAACCAAGAAAGCTATAATCATCTCTGGGAGAAGGAAAGAGCAAGGAAGAGATGGAAGGAGGGAAGAAGAAAGGAAAGGAAAGAGTGAGATGGGGGAAGGGAGGGATATCGATGACAGTGGTTCACATCTCCAAAATCTACTTTTAAAACTGGTGTGTCTCCCTTTAAGGAAAGTAGCTATAGGCAGATTTGAACTTAAAAAACAAACACAAATGATTCATTCAACAAATTCTCTTTACCAAAGCATATTCCAGGTTTCCCTCAAATAGCAAACTCCCCTAATGCAAATAGTTCTACGTTTGTTTTTTTTTTTTATTTTAGAAATTATCAATTCTATATTCTGATTGAGATATATCCACATCTACCCTCACCAAGTGACTTTTCCCAGGTGAAAGAATGATGATTTTTCCACCAGCACCATCACATTGATACTCTACAGTTTTTTAATTAAAGATATTCCCCTTTATTCATCCACATACATCCTCATTTTTATACTTCATAATCCAATACCAATTGGTCTCTTAAAATTAAGGGAGACTTTAAAAAAAAAATTAGTGCTTACAAACTCAGTCACATGTGGAAAAGGCCCAAGATGCACAATCGATATCAGGAAGCTGGGTTTGCAGTTGGCTCTGTGACTCCGCTGGCGACAGAACTCCCAGACGAGTGGAAAGCAATGGAGATTCTGCCCTGATATCCAAGTTTCCTCGCTCATTCTCGTCAGTCTCACATTTGTTCATAAGCAGTGGGGAGAGATAGAAATGGGATTCCCTTTAATCTGCGTAACTTACTTTTGCTGCTCCCTTGGCACTTTGCTGAGGCACTGTTCCTCCTTGTCCCTTTGTGCCATACACCCCCATATCCCTAACCAAACTATCACAGCAATTCACACCAGGATCAGCGAAACTGAGCTCCCATTCTGTCAGCATGTTTGCCCATTCTTGCCAGTACCAGGATTAAATCGAATTTACACATTCTCAGTCTAGTGCACATTTTCATTTCTCTGTCTGTTTCCGTCTCTGTCTGTCTCTTGTCTTTCTGTCTCCCAAACTTAGACCAATTCCCCCAAAATGTAAATTATTTTTAGATTTCACTCAACAAATTGGATGTTGGACAATGGGAAAAAGGTTAATTCTGCCCTGGATTAGCTATTCCTTATAACTTTAGGGAGAAATTTATATTTATATCTATAGATATTGATCATTTATCTACATCTCCATACATATCTATAGATAAATGTCTACATGTCTCTATGTAGATATGGACATATAGATACTTATTTCTGTAGATATTGATATAACTATATATAGCTCTACATAGTTGCATCTATATAGATAGCTACCTCTATATGTGTAGTTATTCATATATCCATATAGTTAGATATAGATGGATTTGAATTTAGAGATAGATGGGTTTGGATATTAAGATAGATGGATGGATGGATGGATAGATAGATAGGTGGATGGGTGGATGGGTGGATGGGTTGGGATATTAAGATAGAAATGTAGATAGATATATAGATAGATAGATAGATAGGTAGATAGATAGATGGATGGATGGATTTAGATATAGAGATAGAAAGAAAGAAAAAGAGAAAAATAGAGAAAAGAAAAATAGAAAAGAAGGAAGGAAAATGACAGAGAGATAAATAGATGATGGATGGATGGATGGATGGATTGATAGGTAGGTAGATAGATAAATATAAAGATATATCTTAGAAAGGAGTAGAATGTGGACTGGGGAAACTCGATCATACTTATCCCTCCTCGATATCTGGAGACATTCTGATTTTTTTGTCCAGGTGCCTCAACGAACAACTTCCATATCACCAGCATTAGCCAGAAAGAACTCCCCTGGCAATGGAAATGCACTGGGACCCAGACTTGGATCACAGCCCATCCGAGCAAGGTAATGCAATCAGATTAGAAGACAATAGAAAATGTCATCTCCAACCTTGTCCTTGATTCTTTCCCCACCCTCTCTATGATTTTCCTCAATATTCTGGGGCCCCATCTGTAATGTAATGTAATCTCTTTGCAAGAAAGTAATGTCTTCTCTTTCTTTCACAGACTCTAATAGACCTCCATATACAGGAGGTACCCACTGAATGCTTTTTGACTGAATCAATCCATACTAGAGTAAAAGAAATTGAACCCAAAGTGAAATGATTAGAGCTATGCTAGGATAGTCTCAAACATGATTTCAATGATCAGGCATTGAGGGAGAAGTAGTTATATGTCAATAGAATGCTTCACATACTCGGGAATCATGGAAGTGCTTAAGACTGAGAAATGGAAAACACTTTAAAGATCAACTAGCCAATGGGTTCTTATTCTGAGATCCAAAAACTTAAATGTACATATACCTTAAATATACATAGCCTATATATCAATATCATTACATATAACATTTATAAAAATATATATATAGATATAAATATAAAAATAAATATATAAATATGTTACGTATTATATAAAAATGAATTAATATATATTAAATATATAAACATGTATATGGATGGATGTATACACATATACATATATTGATGACTGTATTTCAATGTAACTAGTTTCCTCTCTCATCTCATGCTTTTCATGAATTTAAAAATATTATTCTGAGGAAGGGTCCCTTGGCTTTGTCACACTGCCAAAGGAATCCTCAGAATAAAAGAGATTATCCAATCCAACCCCCTTGTTTTTTAACTTATGGGTAAACTGAGGTCTGGATAGGTAGCGTGACTTGTCCACAGTCACAAAATCCATAGCAGAATCAGAGATGAGATCCCAAACTTCCAAATCCAGTTCCTATATGCTTCCCATTTTACATCAATGTTCTCCAATTAAAGATGGAAGAAATAATTTAATATTAATCGGCTCTAATCACAGGGAGCTTCTTGAGCAGAGGGATTGTTTTTGCCCGAAGCTCACATTCTAATGGGGGAGACAGGATGTAAATAATTATGTTCATACAAAATAAATATGGAATAATGAAAGTTAATCTCATAGAGAAGACACTGGCAGGTAGGGAAGATATGGAAAAGCCTCTTCTCGAGGAGCTGAGTCTTGAATGATTCATAGTCTAGAATGGGGATTCAAAACCTTTTTTTTTGGTCACAGCCTCCTTTGACAGTTAAATGCTTGAAATGAAATGCAGAGGATTATCAAGGAGATCCATTATAGAGAAATACGATTATCAGAATACTAAAATAAAAATTCACAGATACCAAATGAAGCACCCCCAATCTAGGAACATAGGAGCATAAACAGACAGCTTCTTTCTCCCCAGTTGGCTCTGTGGTAGTGGAAAGAAACTGACTCTTAAGAGAAAATCCTGGGGATAAATGTTACCATTATTTGTATATCTCCTTAAAATATGGAATGCTTCTGATCATAAAGGCTTAGGTTTCCTTTCTGCATGAACAGCCTTAGAAGGCGGTCAGTCCATAAATAAGATGGAACTGTGCAGGGAGGCGTTAATCTTGGGAGCACAGAACACTAGCCCATTCTGAGCAGTATTAGCAACTGCAGTTGACTTTCAATGAGCCATTTTCTTCTAGCTTCTTGTCAAATTCATTGCAGTCCTGGTGTTGCTGAGTAGCACCACTTGGAACAGTGCAAGGGAGGGCTAGAGCTGAACTTGACCATGAAGCCAAAGTAAAGTTGATATCTCAAACAACTTTATAGCTCTCTCTGCTTAGACACTGATAAGTCCTTAATTATTCTTATGTCTTGCTTTTTTTGAACCTTGTCCTCAGGGCACCCTTGCTTAGCCACTTAATTTAGAATATTAGAAACATGGTCCAAGAATGTTGTAATCCCAGGGTTTTTTTTTTTTCCCCCTTAATAGCATAAAAGACTATCGATTTTTAAGCAATCAAATCAAGTGTTTTAAAAAAAAGGGAAAATGACAACAGTCTTTATCCTCCAGACACTTACAGTCTAATAGCAACCTTCAATTCCTCTTCAGTGACATTCTCAGGACTAAGGAAGGGCTTAGATCATTTTTGTAATCTAATGCAAAGCCCTCTGGTCTGAGAGTCAGAAAATGTGTTTGATGCTTAAATGTAACCCTGGGCCAGTCACTGAATCCCTTTATGCCTCAGTTTCCTCGTCTGTAAAATGAGGATAAAAATACTTGTATTACCTATCTCATATGTTCTTTGTCTTTCCCTTTCTGAGTTTAAAGCATGCAGTTTTTGCAGTTACAATTGGTAAACTTTAAAGAACTATATAAAAATCAGGTTTTTTTTTTCCTAGTTTGCTTCTAGCAGGGTTCTTTCATTTCAGTCAAATCCTTCAGTGCTGGGAGGTTCTGGGGTTTGGGAGAATCCTATAGAACCTGGCTTCTGCATGAGACTAGGGGAAGAATTGGTTGCATCCTGCTCCATGATCACCAGTCTCCCTCAGGAGCTAGGGGAATAGTTGATATAGTATGGTGCAAGAAGAACAGTGAAATGGGACCAAGCGGCCTTGGGTTCCAATCCAAGTCAGCTCACTTCTTCCTTTTGTGCCCATGTGCCTTTCTCTCCGGTCTTGCATTTTCTCCTCAGCAAAATGAAATGGTTAGACTAATGATCTCAGAATCTTAAGAATCTTCACAAACCATGGATGAGACTTCTTAAGCCGTGGAAGAGAACTTTTAGAGTGAGTGGGAATCCAATGGGTCACCCCTACATTAAGATCCTTGCTGCCAACTGTCTCCTGGTGGCCAACATTTGAAGAGTGCATTAAGCTTATGCAGCCATTACTAAATCAAATTGGAATGGAGTCAAATAGGCATTAGGTAATTGTGATCGAACTGAATTTACAAAACTGAGAGGAAAAATGTCAGGGTCAAATGCATACAAGAACCCTTTAGCTCCTAGATTTAGAGTTGAAAGGGACTATAGTCATCAAGTCCAATAGAGATGAGGACATTGAGACTTAAAAGCATTTTAAAAGCTGAGATTTAAACTCAGGTCCTATGACTCCAGACCCAATGCTCTTCTCTATTCCACAATGTTCCTCCTTGTGACTCTGTTGAGATTTCGTTTAGTCAGAGTATACAGCAACACATAATCAAGGCATTCAAGAGGTAGAAAATAAGTATGCTATGAGATCCAAGGGGAATGTTTATTACTTCCAGGGAGCATGAGCTTCCAGGGTAGAAAGGGCAAGGGAACAGTTCCTTGGAAAGATAATGCAAAGCCTGTGTATAAACCCATTATGTATTCTATACTTAAATTAGTTATAGATTATATATTATAGTTGTATACACAGACACACAAATACAAAGCTCATATGTATGTATGTGCTACATATTGGGCTCACCGTAAACATTTAATAATACCTTTTCATTTTAATGAAATAATAATAATATTTATTAATATTACTATAATATTATCTATCATAAGTTATTAAATTCACACAGTGTGAGTGTACATCCCATGGCCTGAGCTTTGTGCTGGGAGGCACTGACAAAATGAAATTGACCCTTCCCTCGAGTTGTTTAACTTGTATAGGAGAGAGAGATCCTTCATATATCCTGTGATATGTATGGATACCCGGGCATATGGGTTATGTCAGATAGCTGTATAGGAGAGACAGATAGACTCATACAGACTAGATAGACCGAGTGACAGATGGACAAACTCTGTGTCTGTTCTCTAGGAGTCTGCTAAAAAGATAATCAATTCATTCTTTCATTCTTAGTGCTAATCATATTCAGCACTTTCTAGTTCTTTTCTCAGAGAATTAGTACATAATGGGATGCCAACACAAAAGCGGAATCACTGGCATTTACGGGGGCACATAGCTGTCAGACCCACGGCAGGCAGCCCCTGGCTGCCACAGAGACAGAGGGGCGAGGGGCCCCCACAATGTCTGTGACTGTAGCCTCCCAGGTGTCTTCTCCTGACTCTTTCCCCCTATTTTTCTCTCTGTCATCCTTGTCGTCCCCTTTTCTTTGAAGTTCCCAAGGATCAGAGCATGTGTGGGCTTGAGCTGGATGGATTCATTAAGTTCTTCATGAAATTTCCCCCCTCATTCATCCTCAGCAACTGATACTGTTACCTCGCCTACAAGTGTCTTCATAGAGGGCTTTTTTCCCTGCCTGAGGCAGTTGGGGTTAAGTGACTTGCCCAGGGTCACACAGCCAGGAAGTGTTAAGTGTCTGAGATCAAATTTGAACTTGGCTCCTCCTGACTTCAGGATTGGGGCGCTACCCACTGCAATAGAGGTCTTTTTTGCAGATCCTTACCACTGATACAGTAATGCATGATTGTAACGGCAGCCAGATGGCACAGTGTAAAGATACTGAGCTTGGAGTCAGGAACACCTGAGTTCCAATGTGGTCTCAGCAACTTATGAGCTGCGGGACCTTGGGCATGTAACGTAACCTCCCTTTTTCTCAGTTTCTTTAACAGTAAATTGGGGGTATAGTACCAACCTCATAGGATTGCTCTAAGTATTAAATGAGATAATATCTGTAAAGCACTTGGCACAGTGGCTGGCACATGGTAGCTGTTGTATAAAGGCTGACTTTTATGAGCTCTGATGAGTAAATATGTGAAGTATTTCTTGTTACCTTTGGGCACCTCATAAAACCCATTATACCAACTCCTTTCTTTGCCTCTCAAAGGACACATTTAAGCCCTCCCTCCATTTAGCTGCAATTTTCTCTTGTCTCCCTGGGTCTGTTTTTTAATTTCAAGGCTGCCTCTCACTTGCATCAACTTCCTAATCTGTCCCCAGCTTCACATGTCTCCAAACCCCAATCCATTCTCCACTCAACTGCCAAGGCAATTTTCTTCAGGCGTGGCTCTGTCCACGCCACTTGCCTTACTCATGAAGCTCCTTTAGAATCAAATATAAAGTCCCCTCTTTGGCATTTAAAATAACCTCACTTAACCTCAATTGCCACAGCAAAAACAAAGAAATAAAGAAATAAAAAATATTCATAACCTCGCCTTTTCCTCCCTTTCTAGAGTCCACTGCATTATTCCCCTTGAGGTATTTTGTGGTCCAGAGACACTGACCTAGTTCTTTTTCCTCAACATAAAATTATCTCTAAGTTTTTGCACTAGAGGTCCCCCATTCCCACAATGCTCTTTCCCCCTTTCTGACTTCTTCCAAGATCCAGCTCCAACCCCACCTCTTCCATAGGAAGTTTTCCCAAGTCACCCTTCTGCTTGACTCTCCCCACAAAGGTGATCTTCCTTTTATTCTCTATGTATACCTACACTTTATAACATTTCGTCTCCCTCCCTCCCTCTCTCATTGTCTTCCTCCCTTTCTTGAAGGCAGGGACAGTTTTTGCCTTTCTTTCTTTCTCCTTGCTCACCACACTTTAGCTCATTAGAAGCAGAGCTCCTAGGGATCCGAGGCTGAAATTGAACCAAGCTCCTTCTGACTCCAAGCTAGCATTCTACAGGCTACACAAAACTTTCCTACTCCCTTCCTTTCTGTAGGATAGAATGGGCTCAGGAAAGAGTGCTGGATTTCCTCTGGGACATTACCAAGGGTCTCTGTTTATCCCCAACTTTATCATGTAAGCAAAGATCCACCTATAATGGCAAAATGCTACTAACATTAGTCTATAACAGTCACAGAACACGGTAATGAGGAGGAACTGAAGATGAATCGTATGCAATTGCAATCAGAGTGGCAGATGGTGGGCAGGAGCTGTGTGCAACATGCAGTGAGGAGCTCTGAGCAGAAGGGCAAGATCTCATCATGGATCTGTATGAGAGAAAGGGAGGATTGGCTGGTCACATGCATGTCAAGGATGAGTGATTGCAGATAGAGAGGCAGGTATCACCAGCTCCTGATAACTGGAAAAAGTCAAGGAGGGCCTTTCACACATTTCCTTTGATGAGATTTTGGGAGCACATAGATGGGTGTTTCATAAATTGGGCAAGTGTGTTTGCATTGTCACCAGCTTCACTGAAAGGAAATTCCAAATAATACAGATCCACTGGAGTATTTTAATGTTTGGATGTACATTGGCATTTGTATGCTGTGTGTGTGTGTGTGTGTGTGTGTGTGTGTGTATTATATACACACACACACACACACACACACACACACACACATATATGCGCCAAAATTGTGTGTGTGTGTGTATTCATTCACATATGTAGGTACTTTTAAGTGTGTATGTGTATATATGTGTGTGTGTGTGTGTGTGTGTGTATATACTTATACCTATGTATGTATATATGTGTGTGTGTATCTATATGCCAAAATTGTGTGTGTGTGTGTTCATTCACATATGTAGGTACTTTTAAGTGTATATGTGTATATGTGTGTGTTTATACACACACACACACATACACACATATATATATACACATACACACTTAAAAGTACCTACATATGTGAATGAATACACACACATACACACACACAATTTTGTCATACACACACACACAATTTTGTCATACATACACACATATACATACATAGGTATAAGTATGTCTATATATATATATATATATATGTGTATATATATATATAATATATATATATATATATATATATATATATACATATATATATACACATACACACTTAAAAGTACCTACATATGTGAATGAATACACACACATACACACACACACAATTTTGTCATACACACACACACACAATTTTGTCATACACACACATATACATACATAGGTATAAGTATGTATATTTATATATATACACATACATATACACATACACACTTAAAAGTACCTACATATGTGGATGAATACACACACACACAATTTTGGTGATGATTGTATTGTTTCACTCAATCCAATTCTTTATGACCCCATTTGGGCTTTTCTTGACAGAGATACTGGAATATTTTTCATTTCCTTCTTCAGTTCATTTAACAGGTGAGGAAACAGAGGCAAACATGATTAAGTGACTTGTCCAGAGTCACACAACCAATAAATGTCTAAAGCCAGCTTTGAATTCTGGAATAGAAGTCTTCATGACTTAAGACTTAAATGGCACTGTGCCACCTAGCTACCCAAATACACACACACACACACACACACACACACACACACGAATCATATGTATGTATATGGGCATATAACTATGTGTGATAATCATACACATATCCATATATGTTTATGTGCCCTATATATATTAGTTTTTGTTTTTAATTGGAACTCTGATTTCATCATTATAGATGGCTCTCATTGAGAGCCTCCTTCTTCTCTCTTAATGCAAATCTACCTCAGTTCTCCAATCTAGACAGTCACCTCATAGCTGAGAGATGAAATGTTCCATCCAGAGTCACACAGTGACAGAGAAAGGACTTGAACCCAGATATTCATAAATAAGGGCCAACTCTGTGTAAAGTACACAGTTAAATAGTTATCTAAGGTCAGTGAAATCTTGCTTCTTATTTTAGATGCTTCCTCTGCTGCCCAAAAAAGAACCCTGCCCCTTACTGGACAGCCTAATATCCCTAGTTATGTACCCTCCTCTTCCTTCTTTCACCTGTAGAGAGCATGTTATAGTCTCTTTTTATTTTGATGCTTACAAATTCTTCTTGAAGCAGGCATTTAAAAAAATCATTTCTTGTTCCTGGCACTCAGCTCTCTAGATTCTGTCAAAGTCCAGATGATAACACAAATACTACCCTCACCTGCCCTTATTGCTCCTCTACCCTCCATGCCCAAAGCACATGCTTTGGTGCCCTTTATTATATGCTGACCTCAAAAACCAATAAACAGTGTTGCCCAGCCCACCTCCTCCTGAACAGCCCGCAACTTCCAAATCAAGAAATCAAGATCTGACCTGTGACCTTTCTTTCATGTGAAAGACATTCCAAATTCACTTGACTTCTCATTTGCTCCTACTACAGTCAACCAAATGTGCCGTCTCGTTTTTTATTGGCATTTTATTAAGTTAGAATTGGGATCCTCCCTGACATGGATTACATCTGTGATTTCACTGATATAGTGAGGAAACTTCTCCTATGGTTGCAAGTTATTCCCTTCTCTGTCTCAGCGAGTTATTTTGGACTCTGAGAGATTATCTGCCTAGGTTCATCTAACTAGTATGTCTCCAAAGTGAGATTTCAACCCAGGGCTTCATGAGTCACCCTGGTATAAAATATGAAATGTACCCAGAAGCCCAAAAGTCAAATCCTAAGGTAGATACTTACCAGCAATATTACCCAAGCAAGTCACTGAATTGGGGGGTCTTGGTGAACCAGACAATTCTCTAGACAACCAAATAAACTCAAAATCAAAAAAGCTTTGGATGGAGCTTGAAGAATGATATTTATCCTTATTTGGAACTCTGATCTCAATACGCATGTCCCACTGAATCAACATAGCTCAAGCATGTTCCTATTAACCAGGCTTATGGTCTTTCCTCCCAAAGGATCCTCCCAGCTCTTACATCCCTTGTTCTAAGAGTCTTCCTAGTTCTGAGATTTTCTGTTCTAAGGGACCTCTCAGCTTAAACATTTTGTATCCTCAAGATCCTCCTAGCAATGATACTTTGTGTTCTAAGGGTCCTCTGAACTTTCACATTCCTTGTTCTAAAGGAACCTCCCAGCTCAGATGTATGTAGCCTTATGTAGCCTACCGGTCCTCCTAGCAATGATACTCTGTGTTCTAAGAGCTCTCCCAGCTTTGACATTATGTATCCTAATAGCCCACACAACTCTGACATTCCCTGTTCTAAGGGTCCCCCCAGCTCTGTTACTCTGTATTCTAAGGGCCCTCCCAACTTTGGTGTCATGTATCTTATGAGCCCTCCCAGCTCTTGTTCTAATGGGCCTCCCAATTCTGATCCTCTGTTCTAAGAGCCCTCCCAACTATGACATTCCATGTTCTAAGAACTCTTCAAAAAAATCAGCAAAATATATATTAAATTTTTACTGGATACAAGGCCCTGAGCTGTGTATTAGGATAATGTAGCTAAGGCCCACCCCCATTTTCCTCGAGTTAAAAATAGGATTTGATTTTTGGACCCATAATTTTAGCTTTCCTTTCTAAAATTTCATTTCATTTGTTCTTGTTTATATTTACACACACTTGTCTCTCTTATCAGAATCTAGCTCCTTGAGGGAAGGGCAGCTTTTTTTTTTCCTTTGCATCCCTAGCACTTCACAAAGTGCCAGGCACATACACATTAAAGTGCTTAATGCTTGTTGACTAAATAGTTGATTCATCTGTTAATTCCTACCCGCCCTTTGAAGCCTCTCTCAAGTGCTCCCTCTTTCTGGTGCCATCGGTGATCACCCTGATAGTAATCATCTTCCCCTTCAAACCTCAAAAACCATTTTAATTTGCTCCTATCATATGATATTGCACATTAGTGTTATCAGTGTTTGCATCTCATCCCTTTCAAAACCTATAAAAACCCTAAGAGGGCAAAGACCTTGTTTATCATCCAAATTTTGTCACTTCTCTGGGGTCTACCTAAAGTAGGTACTTAATAAATGTTGGTTTAATTATTTGATGGAATTGAACTAGTTAAAATGTGGACAGACCCATTCCTGGCTCCATGTTCCTCACTTCTCTTTAGTTCCCATTTTGAAAGCCTGGCTGTGCCATCTTTGCACAAAATAAAGTGCTCTTTTGGCTCTCATCCAGCCCATCAGTCCCAGATAGTCAAACTTAGCCAGTGGGGCTCAGAAATCGACTCTGGAGCCTTCATTTTCCATTTTGACTCTCAGAGTGCTTCCAATGAATTGAATAATTCCTACTTCACTTTAGGTGTCAACTAAGTGCCATCATCATCCTGATGCCAGAGAGCAGGATGAGAGATGAGAGGTTTAGCCAGTCATTAATATGTTTTCAGATCTCCAGGTGTTCAGACTCAGCTGGATATGCTGAGTACATTGGTCATTAAGCATTTCTCGGGATCTTCCGGAAGGTGCCCACAGGTGGGCCATCCATCTCAGGGGCATTTTGCAAAGGGCAAAAAAGAAATTATCCTGTATAATATCACACAAGATGATGGGTACAAATACTCTTTTCTCAAAAGGATCATAAAAGGTTATGTTTTTACTTGCATTTAAAAAAAAACTAGATAAAGATGGTTACATATTTGCTAAATGCTCTCCAATTTCAGCGGCTAAAATAACTATTAATGGAAGTCTCTTCACCAGCTAGCTCTGATGGTGAGAACATGGTGCTAATGAGGCCAAGGTCAGGGAAACAGCCCTCCCGGGGACCAATTAGCATCACACACAAACCATTTGTGTTCCTGATCACAACTTGTCCCCTCTTTGCTAGACAGACTTCTGGCTAATAACACGTGCCTCTCTGTTCCCACTGCTAGCACCTTTGTCCAGGTCCTCATTATCTCACTCTTGGATTGCTGCAAAGCCTCCTAACTAGTCCCTTTGACTTTAGTCTCCTTCCTCTTCTGCTAGCACCACCACCTGTTCCCCTCTACAGACATTAAGGATGCACACACAACGGTCAAGACACTCGGTTAGGCCCTGGGGATATCCTAATCCTCCAAAGGATCTCTCTTTTCCTAAGAAGTGTCTGGCACACAAATGGCAATTAAGAAATACTCGTTAACTTGTTGATTGATTGACAATGACTTCTCTTTCTTGTAACCCGTTCATTCCTGCCACTCTTCTACATGTCCACCACCCAGTGTCCCAGATATCATCCTCCCATTCTTGGCATTGGATGGGTAAAGGCAAACGTGTGTTCACCATCAGTTCTCTCTCGCTCTTACTATATCATTAGCTCATTCTTGGTCCCAGTCACATTTTTATCCAATGAAATCCTTGATACATTTTTTTATAAGTAAGATTTCCAAAGTGACAAAGATGGGGTCGGACTCCAACTTTTATGACTTAAAATCCATTGACCTTATGATTATTTCACACTCCCATACTTGTAATTTGTCACACTGGTGATCTCAAAATGAGAAACGATATTATCCCTGCCCCCCCCAAGAATCTAATGGGAGACATATTACAGGAACATAGAATGATTTTTTTTTCCAGAAGAAAAGGAACATATCTACATTCTTCCTAATATGTGTATTCCCCAACCCTGAGAGCCTTCCAATAGGAACTAAATGTTTGTTGTGGTATTTTCCGATTTGAAGATTTTAACAGTTTTGAACAAGGAAGTGACCTGGTCAGACCTGTGTGTTAGTAAGATTATTTGGTGAGTTTTATAAGGGACAATAAGATCCTGCTGGTGTTTAAATTCAAGTTCTTTGGAAATGCAATGTCTGGAGTCTAGAATACCTAACTGACTCACATCATCATGGAAGTACCATGGCATGATGGGGAGAGTACTAATCTAGGTATAAGGAAGACCTATATCCAGATCTATTCACTGATCCTAATCCTGTGACCCTGGAAAAATCATTTAACCTTTTTGTGCCTCACTTTACTCCCTAGGATCTCTCTACTAAGTCATTGCCAAGTCGTTTTGGTAGAGGGGCTTGAAATTCCTTACACTAATAATTAAAGCCTTCATATATTTACATGAAAGATGGAGGTGAAACAGGATAGACTGGAGTGCAGGACACCCTTTAGGATGCTCTGACTAGATTTCAGGCAAGAGGTGATGAACTGGAACGAGAGCAGACAATAATAGGAGCAAGAAATGTTTTGAAGGTAGAATTGATAGAGTTTGCCAATTGGCATCCAATTGAATATAGAAAGTTAGGGAAAGGGAAAAAGGATTCTGACATTGGTGAGGTCAACCAAAAGGAATACTTGGAGATGAGAGGTGGAGTCTCTTGTTCGAGAAATATTTAAAAGATGATTGTTCCTGCATCAAAGAATATTTCTCAGGCATAATGTATGAGAAGACTGAAATGAGAAGTCTGGGAGGGAACTAGATTATAAAGGCATTTGGATGTCAAACAGAGCCTTTAGTATTTGCTACTAGAAGCAATAGGAAACCAATGGAATCATTGAAGTTTAGTGACTGGAGACAGGGTGGGGTGACATGATCAGGCCTGCACCTTAGTAAAATCACTGTAGTGGCTAAATGAAGGATGGATTGGAATGGAAAGAGACTGGAAGTAGGCAGATCCACCAACTACTCATTAAAATAATCCACATGTGAGGTAATGAGGGCTTGTTGCAGGATGGCAACAGTGTTAGAGAAGTGGACAAATTTGAGAGATGCTGCCAAGGTGAAATCATGAGACCTTGGCAAGACCTTGGATATGGGGGGATAGTGAGGAATTCAGGATAACTTCTAGGTTGTTAGCCTGAAGGATCGAAAGGTAGTAGTGCCCTGTATAATAATAAGAAAGGTAAGAGGAAAGGAAGGTTAGGAGGAAAGAGTGAGAATTTAATTTTGGATATATTGAGTTTAAGGTAACTTAAGATAGTCCAGTAGAACACTGGACATCCAGTGTGAGAAGTCTGAAAGGCAGTTGGAGAAGCAAAATTGGAGGTCACCAGAGGGATTGGGGTAGAAAACATAGATTAGAGAATCATCAATATAGTGATTATAATTAAATCCATGAGAACTGATGAGATCATTAGGTAAAATAGTATAGACGTAAAAGAGAAAAGGGTCTAAGTCAGAACTTAATGGGGATATCTATGGTTAAAGGGCACAAGGTAGGTAAGGATCCAGCAAAGGTGACGGAGAACAAACATTCTGATAGATAGAAGATTAGACGAATAGTGGTCCCGAAAACCCAGAAAGAAGAGAGTATCAAAGAGAAGAGGATAATCAACAGTGCAAAGGCTGGCCTTGATAAAATACCACTGGATTTGGCAGCTGGGAAATCATTGTTGGCTTTGGATAGAGTGATTTTATGAGAATAATGAAATTGGAAGCTAATTGTAAGAGGTTAAGAAGAGGATGAAAGGAGAGGAAGTAGTAGTACCTAGTTTGTATGGAGGAGTCTAGCTAAGGAGTCTAGCTACAAATGGGAGCTATAAGATCAAAGGGTTGAGTATAGGTTTTTTCATACTAAGGGAGACATGGGCATATTTGTAGGTAGTAGGGCGTGAACCAATAGCCAGGAGAGAATGAACATAGGTGACTCTGGGGATGAGAGAGGAGGCAACTATTGGAAGAAAGGAATGGGATCACTTGTTCAGCCATCTTTCAGTAAGACCACTTCATCATATGGAACAGGTGAAGGAGGAGAGGGGCAGAAGGCACTTGAGCGATAGCAGATGAGGAAGCGAGGTAAAGAGGGGCCTCATGGTGAATGACCTTGACATTATATGTAAAACACGAAGCGAGGTTCTCAGATGAGACAACTGGAAGGAGAGGGAGCCATGGAGGATTCAAGGAGGATGAAATGGTTTGAAAAAACCATTGTGGAGAGTTAAGTAGGAAGTTGATAAGGGATACATAGGAAGATTATGACATATGAGCTTCTCTATCTGCCGTTTGAGGATATTTAAAACCTTCCAAAATGTGATAGGTTCCAACCCATCTTGTCACTCTTATTTCATGCTTCTCTTTCATGGAATCTGTTTCAGCCAAAAAGGAATGTCACCTGTCTCTGAACTAGAGATGGAATGTCTAGCCTCTGTGTGAGCTTTACCCTGCAAATAAACTCCCTCCCCAAGTTACCTTTCATCATTTTTGCCTTTCTTCAAGGTTCTGCGTCATCTACAAAGGTATCCCTCTTCCACTTAGCTATCAGTGCTCCTCAAGTCCTTCCATTATGCCCCGTATGCATTGGCCTGTTTTCATACATTTCTCCAGTAAAATATCAGCACCTCGAGGGATGGGAATATTATGTTCTTGTGTGTGTATCCTATGTGCTAGCCACATAATTGGCACTTTAAAATGTTCACCGAACTAAAGAAATTACTTGGTCCTCTTGAAAAAACTAAATAATATTTTAGTAGGGAGACTTTTCAGCTATGACTCATTCACATAGATGTATTTCAACTTAATGCTCCATTCTCTTGCCTTTCTAGCACTCCACTCATAATGGAACAAGTATAGAGAACTCTGTTGCAAGCATAGAAATTGATTGAAAACATTGAGGGTGTTGTGTTGGCTTGACTGACTTTCCTCAGAATCACCTTAGTTGGCCGTCCAAGGCATTCCTAGAACAGGCCTCTTCGTGCTCACCGGCAAATTTGATTACTCAGATACAAATTCAGAATAAGCTCTGTATTAGAGAAAATGACAAAATGAGACCAAGAGAAAGAGAGAGAGAATGGGTAATTATATTACCAAAGCATGTGGAAAGGTGAGATCTTATTGATTTATTGGACAATTGAGTTTTTTTTTCCCCCAAAAGAAGATTTCTTGGTCTCATGGTATAAATAGTGAGCAATAGCAGGATTTACCTTGGAATTCTGGGAAGTTTCTTAAGGAACGAGATGGCAAGGTTTGGTACCCAATAGAAGACCCAGAGTGCCCTCTGCAAACAACGCTGACTTGTTCTCTGATGATGAAGAATATGAATGCTAAGTTGCATTCCCTTAAAGAGAAGTAGACTGAATATCCTCACTATAAGACAGCTCTCTTGGCAAAAGTGAAGGGGTGAACGACTCTCAGAGGGATGGGAAATGGAAATCAAAAGGTCATTGAATTTTATGTCAGAAGACCTAGATTCTAATCCCATTCTTGTCACTTCCTGCCTGCGTGAATATGGAAAAGTCATTTCAATTTTAAGCCACATTTTCCTCATCTTCAAATAGAGGGAAATGGATTAAGTTGCCTCTAGGGTCCCTTAGTGTTCCAAATCTATGAGCTTGTGACTTTTCTGGGTCTCAGTTTCTCATTCGCAAAAAAAAAAAAAAAAAAAGAATTCCGAGATTCTTTCAAACTTTAGATCTGTAACTAAAATTAAAGTAAACCAGCCTCATGGAAATCATAGAATCAATAAAATAAAAATCAGAGAACAATAGATTTATTATCTCAGTAATGTGTTTTTAATATTTATTTCATGCAGTAAATCTATTCTAAGCTAATTTTTAAAATGAGGCTCAAGGGCATAAAGTGCTAAAGTGGGTTTTAATATACCAGTAACACTGACTGAGTGACCCTGAACAGGTAATAACCCTTCTGAACTTTGAGTATTTGTCTAAGACCATATGTTTAAAAGGGGACAGCTAGGTTGCTCAGTGGATAGAGCACCAGTCCTGAAGTCATGAAGACTCATCTTTCTGAGTTCAGATCTGGCCTGACATTAGTGTATGACCTTGGATATGTGACTTAATCCTGTTTACTTCAATTTCCTCATCAGTAAAATGTGCTGGAGAAGGAAATAGCAAACCACTCCAATCTTTTTACCAAGAAAACCCCAAGTGGGGCCAGGAAGAGTTGGACATGATTGAAAATAACCTAATAAATTTTTTAAAGGGGGGTGCAGTTCTCATTGTGGAAAGGTGATTGGATGAAATCAAAGGTATGTTGACCATTATGACTAACTGAGACATTACAGGTCACAGCCAGGTCGGCAGGGATAGGGTTCCCAGGTTCATTTGATAAAAATGCCCATTTTCTATCCTTTTGCCACCTCAGGAGTACAGGTAAGAACCTGTTACCAACTTCAGAATCCTGTAATACCACACTAGCTGCACAGGGTGTGTTTGTCCTAACCAAACCAATGGTAACCTAGATCATTTCTCCATCTGATGTTCATGTAGCAACCCTGACCTAAGGAGAACTGAGCCCATCCTGGAAAGTCCCTTGCAGAGGACCAGCAGTGGAAGCTCCTCCAGTTCCAGCACTCCGAGTTCCCAGCCTAGTTCCCAGGGAGGTTCTCAGCCAGGATCGCAAGCTGGCTCCAGTGAACGGAACAGAGTTCGAGGTAAAAACTGGCTCTTTCTTTTCGGTAGCATTGTGTGATGTGGTTGGTTGATTGGTCTTCCTTCTCAGGACTAAAATGAATCACTATATTAGAATCGAGTTACAGTGTATCCGACTGTGGCTGATCAGAACAACATGAGCTCGGAACGTTCTATCTCAAACCCCGATGAACATCTGGGGTGACTTCTCTACCCTTGTGCATCTCATATTTCTTCTTCAATTCTCCTTAGCTCACAGAGCACAGCACCTTCTCTGATGAGAGAGTGCATGCCATCTCCCATGTCATACAATCAATTCTAACGTTCTTAAGAGAGACTTTGTGAGTGTCCTTGTATCACTTTTTCTGGCCTTGTGAGAAAGTCAGACAGAATGACTTGTGAGCATTTGTCCTGGGTGAGTTGTCCATAAAATAGTCTTTGACAAATGTTCATTTGACATTCGAACAATATGGCCCATCCAATCCCTGAAGTAGTGTTTGAGTAGAGTATTAAAGGAAGAGTATCAAAGAGAGAGTGAATGAATGAAATGGGAAAACAATGAAGTGCCTAGTGTGTGCTAGGACTGAGATATGTGGCAAAACAGTAATAGATTTAGACCCAAAAGACATGGATTCAGATCCCGGGTCTGCCTCATGTTACCTCTAGAACTTTCGGCAATTCACTTATCTGTCTGGCTTTATCATTCTTCTCTATGACCATAGAGAATTGAACTAAGGGACTTCTAAAGCCCCATCCCACTCTAGTCCTGTGGCCATGAAATGAATCAGATCCACAGGGTTTCTGTGGTTTTTTTGGGCTATGAAAGTCTAGATTATGGTAGTGTGTGTTTTTTATATGTGAGTGTGTAACTGAGTCTGTGAAAGAATATATGGCTGTGTGTTCAGGTGCAGGTGAGGTGTAAGGTGTATGTGTCTTGTGAATGTTTCTGTGTCTGAGTGTGTGACTTTCTTTGTGTATGTATGGATGTGTATGAGTAAACATGTGTGATTATGTACGGATGTATCTGTGTGAATGTTTCTGTAGCCAAATGTGTGGGTATATGGACATGTGTTAGTAAACACATGTGTCTTTGTATGAATGTGTCTTGTGAGTGTTCTTTGTGTGAGAATGTGTATGTGTGTTTGTGAGTAGGTGTATCTGTGTGTGAGTGTATATATGAGTATGTATTTGTAAGGATGTATATGTGTGAATGTTGGTGAGTGTATTTGTGTGTGACTGTGTGTGTATTTGTATATGTGTGTATTTATATGTGAGTATGTATAGGAGTATGTATGTGTTTTGTCTATGAGCATGTATTTATAAGTGTATGTATGTATGTGAATATGGTATATGTATTTATATTTGAGTGTATATGAGTGTATATATTTGTATAAGAGTATACTTGTAGGTGAGTATATATATGAGTGTATTTATATGTGTATGCATTGTGTGTGTATTTATGAGTGTGCATATTTGTGCAAGAGTATATATTTATGTATGTGTATTTGTGTGTGAGTGTGTATATTTGTGTGAGTGTATATATATGTGTGTATTTGTGTGTGTGTCTACTTGTGTGAGTGTATATATAAGTGTGTGTGATGTGTATGTGTGTGATATGTGTGATGTGTATAGAAAGCTCAACACTGTTAAGGGAAAGGAGAGTTTTAGTTTTAGAAATACTGAGTTGAATTGTTTCCTCTGGCAAACCATGATATGACATTGTTTGCTAATAGGAACAAGCTCTTTGATTCACCAAATTGGCAGGGTCATCAGCAGCCATCTAGGGCAATCCCTACCTGGAAAAGAATCCCCCACTATAAAAGACTCCTAACGTGGCCATCCAGTCTTTGTCTCTTTGGGAAATGGAAAAGCTCTAACTGACTTCACATCCCCTGCTGATATAACTCCCTTTTTAGCCTTTCAGTGCTTATACAGAAGCAATCCCTTGTCCCCAGTCCCTACACTAACCAGAATGACTGGTAACAATCAGCTGCTGACACTTGGACCCTGCAAAGAATACAATCAGTTCAACTTTTAGAAGTATAGTTGACAATATGCTATGTTTATCTAGAATTAGAGTTTGATCAGGCATTTAAAAATTCAAAGGACTAGAACCAGTCTTCTTTTAATTAATTATTTGAATGTTCCAGTAAGCCCTGTTGGGGAGAACTAAATCACATCTCTGGACATTTAATTTAAGTCATTCATCACTGTTTGGTTTCCATTAATGAGGTAGCCTGAAAAAAAAACTTTAATATTGTCCAACTAATTATATGTGACAATCTATTGCTTCTAGTTAATCAAACTTCCCTTTCTCAGAATTACCTTCTTCACAAGGTAATTTTTCCAAGAGATAAAAGAGAGTCCCTTCTTCAATACTATTTGATGCATTTGGATTTACTTATAAATCAGTCTGCCACCCAAAATGCACCAGTGTTTTATCCTTCCTTGGCATCTTCATTGGAGCAATCATGACTTCACAAAGAATATCCCAGTGAGGTGGGTCAGTAGCAAGAGTTAGCAAGTTTATTTTGAAGAATAAAAGAGGTCCTCTTATTTGGTTCAAGGATAGTTCCATGAAGGTGATTTGGAGAAGAGAGGAGGATGGGATAAAGAAAAAGAGAGAGGAAGATGGAGAAGAAGGGAAAAAAGAGGGAGAAGGTAGAATGAAAAAGAGGGAAGGGAAGTTGAGTTTCCATAGCAATTCTAGTGTACATAAGTGTCATCAAACACAGGTGATATATAGTCAGACCAGTGATTCTGCTTCCATTCAATATGGATAAGTAATCATGGGCAATATACCTTTTTTTTTCACTCAAAGGCAATGAGATAGAGAAAAAAGATAATTGACTCTTAAGTCTGGAGATCTGGATTCATATCCTGCCTTGAACTTTTAGTAACTGTGTGACCTTGAACAAGTCCCTTGATGCACCTGGGAATTCAGTTGCCTCATCTACCAGAGAAAGGATTAAGTTGGATTTAGTCTTCTGAAGGCCCTAATAATTCAGGATCGGTGGTTCTCTAATTTCATTTTGTAAAACTCTCTATTTAGGAAAAGAGCACATTCATATATATGTTCTGTTTGTAGGGAAGCTAGGTGGCTCAGTGGATAGAGCACCAAGCCTGGAGCCAGGAAAACCTGAGTTCAAATCTGGCCTCAGACACTTATTAGCTGTGTGACTACCCAAGTCACTTAACCATGTTTGCCTCAGTTTCCTCATCTGTAAAATGTAAAATGAGCTGTAGAAGCAAATGGTAAACCATTCCAATATCTTTGTCAAGAAAACCTCAAATGGGGTCATGAAGAATCAGACACAGCTGGAAAACAATTGAACAACAAAAAGCTAGTAGGTAAATATATTGCAATTAGAGGTAACTGGACTCAACACTAGAACAAGAAAAGGATTCGCAGAGAAGAAGGTTCCCAAATTGAGCCTGGAAGAGAGCTCAGGGTTCTAAGAGATGAAGAGAGAATAAATCCCAGAGAGGGGAGAAAACCCAAAGCAGAGCCCAGGAACAGCTGGGCAAGAGGATGAGCTGTAATATAGAACACACAAATACTCAGCATTGTTGGTAAAGTAGGTGGGAGCCAGATGGGATAGTTTTAGAACCAGGCTGAGGATTGTGTGTTCATGTTTGTCTGAGACTGTTTTCTAGAGGCATTATGGAGCCATAGAAAAATTTTGCTCAGCAGAGTGTCACAATTAGACTCACGGTTTAGGAGAGTGGCTCATAGCTTCTTTTTAAAAATATTTTGATAACTGGAGTTCAATATTATTGTTTTTCTTTCTGGTATTATGTATTTTATTTTATGTCTTTAAAAATCTTATGAGAAGGAGGGCATAGGCTTCAAGAGATTGCTGGAAGGGTCCCCAATACACAAAACAGGTTAAGATCCCATGGTTTAAGAGTATAATTTTTGACATATTAAAAAAAATCAATTTAATCTAACCTCCTCATTTGGCAAATGAGAAAACTGACTTACCACCAATGATACTAAATATCATCACAGGATCAAGGGTATACAACTCTAAAGGAAAGGCCTGAGCTCAGGAAAGGAATGAATTGCCCACTGAGCTCCCCCATACCGAGCACTCACAGGGCTCAGAAACCAGAGGCCCACTCAGACTCCCTCCCTTTTCTCATCCTTCACCTGATATACAAGGGCTTTTCCAGAATCCTAGCCTTTCCATTTCATGAGAATAAAATGACTAAATATAGACTGCTCACAGTTGATCATTTCCATGCCTGATAACAGAAGGGTTATCTCCCCATGTGGCTCCCCAAAATAGGTCAGCTTTCTCAATGAATGGATTTTGAGGCAGAAATATTGCAGAGAATCTTGATTTGCTTCATTGCTGTGATGTCATCAATGGACCTGTCTGATTCCCCCCACCCATCCTACAGATTTGACTTCCTTCCCCCCTTTTGCTAAACTGACCAAGTGCCTGAAAACCTCATGGAGAAACAGTCCTAGTGATTAAAGAAAGTCCATGACTGGAGTTTGGGGTCACTTGGCCAGAAGATAGCAGCTAGGTTCTTGGAATCAAATCTTGCCTCCTAAGCAAGTCATTTAACACCTCTCAGAGGTGTTTCTTTATCTGTAAAAAGAGTTTCTTTATCTGTAAAAAAAAAAAAAAATACCTACTTCACAGAGTTGTTGAGAGGCTCAAAGGAGATTGCATGAGTGGAGTCTTTATAAATGCTAGCCTTTTAGGAACAGTAAAAATAGCTAGCATTTAATAACATTCTGCACACAATCATTCTATTACAAAATAATTTGCTAACTCTAAAATGCCATACAAAGCTATTATTATTAACAACAATTATTTAATAACATCATAGCTTTTTAAGGTTTGCAGAGCACTTTCCAGATATTCGTTCAATTTATACTCAGCACAACAAGGTAAATTCCATTAACGCCCTCATTTTGCAGAGGAGAAAACTGAGGCAGACAGTGGTTCGAGTGACTTGCCTGGGATGAATGAACTTGAGTCTTCCTGACTCCAGACAGAGCTCTCCCTCCACTGAGCCACCTAGAATTGAGAAAATGTTATCTTTATTCAAGAAAATATTCATTGACAAAAAAGGAGAGAGATAAGAATCATCTGAACAGTTGTCCTTCCTGAAGGAAAAACCAGTCAATATTATACGGTCACCTTCCTTGTTCTGTCTTTTTCTCTTCTTCAGCTAACACAAAATCTGAAGGATCGCCCGTGCTTCCTCATGAACCTCCCAAAGGGAAGCCAGAAGAGTCAAGAGACATCACCCGACCTGGTCGACCAGCTGTGAGTTTTTCTTTCTCCTTTTTTCTGTCTTCCCTTTGTTCTTTTTCCTATTTCTTCTGTCCCTCACACAAAAGAAAAGTTGAGGATCCTTTCTCTCCCTCCTTCCCTCCTCTTCTCTCTCTCTCTCTCTCTTTCTCTCTCTCTCTCTCTCTCTCTCTCTCTCTCTCTCTCTCTCTCTCTCCCCTCTTCCCCTTTCTAGCCCCTCCCTTCTCCCCTCCCCCCCCCCCCGCATAATCTGCACAAATAAATCGTCAGAGGGCCAAAGAGTCAAAATAGCAACCCCACCCCGATAAGTCAAGAAACTGATTTTGTTATCAATTACTTCTTCCAGCTTTGTTGCCTTTGGATTTTTGGTTGCCTACTAGCAAGTCTATCAGAGAATAGAAATGGAAAGGGGGGAAACCTCAGCCTTCCTTTTCTCTCTTCTCTAGTTCTGGTAAAAAGGTTTGATTGGGGCAGATGTTGAAACTCTTGGGCAAAATATGACATAGGAATAATCTGTGGGCTTTTTTGTCCATGTGATCTCTGAGTCCTGTGATCCTCAAGGTGAATAGAAGGAGGAAAAGCTACGTGGTTTGCTTTTTTCTAATTAAAAATCACAGAACAAGTTCTTCCCCCCTTTCTCCTCTTGCTGCCCACTTGGCAAATAATTTCACAGAAAGCAGAGTACAAAGATAATAACTAAACTATTGAATTTAACTTGGGAGCGGTTTCCATGTACCTTCTTGATTTCCTTGAAATTTTCTCAAAGTCTATTCAATGAAATCTAAGCTTTTCTTGTTTAGTTTATATTTTTGAGGTTCAAAGTATGCTAAAATCAGTGATAAAATCAATTTGGTTCTCTGTTTTTAACATGCTCTGCTGTTTTCTCGTGTCCTTTTCTTTATAATGCAACAGCTTTACTCTAACTGTTCTAATTCTGTTTCCTAACTGTGTTCCTCTGTCTTTTTTTCCTGTTCTGATCTATTTCCTCTGATGCTGATGAATCTTCACTTATCACAGAGCTATAAGAAAGCTATAGATGAGGTTAGTGATACATTTATTTCACTTGGTCATGATCAAAGGTGTTGGTTTATAACTACTTGAATTTGTGATTTTGCTAACCTTGACACTCAGAAGAAGTAAATGGGTAAAAACTCATTTAATCAGGTAGCAAAGTCTGCCCAAGAAAGGGGATCATTTTAAGCTCAGATAACCGACTTGCAGAAAGCCCCATGCAGGTGGAAACCAACATGAGAAGTCCCCACCTTTGTCAGGTCTCATAGGTAGGGAGTTGGTGGAAAGGAAAGTAACTGGATTCCCAACACCTGGGATAGTTTCGATCTGCATGCACTCGGCAGAGATGGCGGGCCTTGGGAAGATGCCTGAGATGCATGGAGTTGGAAGTTCTACAAGGGCATGGAGGCTTTGATCCCACCAAGCATTCAAATGAGGCAGTGATTTCCTATCATTTCTGCCTTCAGTGATTCTAGCATGTTGGAGAGGCATGTTTGTATGCATCTGACCTTTACAGATAAGCATCCCTGCTTCTGAAAATATGACACATTACCTGCTGCACCCTCCATTGGGTGAGAAACAGAAGTAGAACCATAGATCAAGGATTACTCTTTTTCAAGGTACCAGGTCTCCCTGCACATTTCAGCACTGTAGCATCTGGATAACATTCATTAAGAAAATATCCCAAATTATAGTATATGCCAAGAATTTAGTAGACAATAAATTTAATCAAGGATTAAAAACACTAATGAAAGGATTTAACAACAAAAACGTTCTTCAGCACTCAACATATATGGTGCTGTATTCCTAGAACATAGTTGACACGTAATCATTAATTGATTGATTGATAATAGCCCTAACCAGCTTTCTTCTGAAAGGATTTAAGAGCAAAAAGCATCCTTCAATATTCCAGTTTCTAATAAAATTGCTTCATGTTTGTATCAAGGAAAATTTAGTACATCTAGGGATCTGGCTCAGGTGATTGCCACTTTGAGGAATATGATCCTCTGCACATCATTTAAAAACATAAGATTACCTAATTGTCTTTGGAAATATTTGCCTTCATAATTGTTGAGATTCATTTATTAACAGCTAAACCACCTGGAGGCAGTTAGATGGCTCAGAGGATATGAAGTCAGGAAGATTTAATTTCAAATGTGACCTCTGACATCTCCTGTATGATCCAGGGCAAATCATTTAACTCTGTTTGCCTCAGTTTCCACACCTATAAAATGAGCTGTAAAAGGAAATGGCAAATGACAACTGCAATATCTTTACCTCAAAAAACACCTTGGATAATATTGATGTGTTATGGTCCATGAGGTCATGAGTCCAAATAACTGAACAACACAAAAAGCCACCTTCTCTGGATAGTATTAGATATATCAACCTATTAACATGTATTATTAAGCATTTCTGTGTACCAAGAGTTGTACCTGTTACATGTCTTATGTGTCTAACAGTATGCTAAGGATAGAGACATAAACATTCCCTCCCCTTGAGGAGCTAAGTAGGAAATTAGCCTGTGAACATGTAGATACAAAATAGTTTCAAAATCTCAAAATCTCAAAAACAGGCAAAATAAAAATGATCTTGAATGATATTGCAAAAATTATAATTGATTTGTTTTTCATGAATAATAGGAATTATTTTTATGATTTTTTAATGATCTTACTGCTCAATTAGTTCAGGGACATTCATTTTAGTTGGGATACTAATCTATGATTCAATAAACTAATTTCTATGTATTTTATAATGTTGAGTTGCTAGAAAATGATTCAGAGCATTAAATCTGTGAGGTTCCTTGGAACATACCACCAGCTTCCATTGCCCTCATTCTAAAACCACAGTGGTAGAAAACTGGAGATTAGTTATCGGTATAACCCCCTACCTGTTACAAGTATGGAAACTGAGTCCCAGAGAGTATCTTGCTCAAGGTTTTCAAATGTCCTATAAAGATAATGACTTATACACATCATGTGTATGTGGATAGTATGTGTGTGTCTCTGTGAATTCCAGTTATGTAAGGACATAAAGGAAAGATGGGCCGTCTTGTTTGAACAAATTGATAAAATATCTTACAAATGAAAAGGCATAAAACATCACCTTTTTAGGTGGGATGTTCACACGTATTAGGCTGTATATGAGGTCTGGGAAGTAACAATGAATTGATGCTATAAAAGAATAAATCAAGACATCTTTACAATTAAAAGCTACTGAAAGGCATTGATTGTGTCAGCAAAGACCTTTTAATTGTCATTTCCCCTGAGTCAGTAATAAAATCATAAATACTCTTCCTATTAAGTAGCACTTCCATTTCTTTTTCAAATTCTTTTATCTCCTGCCCAAAGTCTGGGGCGATCAAGCAATAAAATCTATAAAAGCCCATTATCTGGAGAAAATGTAAGTGTTAAATATTAGACATCTTGATAACTCTAACTCCGTGATGAGTCTCTAACTCCATGAAGTTAATCTCACTTCATGTCCATTTTTCTTAGGACATTGTTATTATCACTGGTCCAAAGATATGAATTGATTACACATACTTTTGGTTAAATAGTTAGATTGATGACATAGAGAGGTCAATTCTGTTTTTTTTGGGGGGGGAGGGATGGGGGTAGGGTTCTGTCAGGAATAAGGAGGACAGGGAGCTAGGTACTAATATCTGAGAACTTCCTAAGCAAACTGTGAAATAATTTCTCTGGTGATTTTTGGTATTTTACCAAAGATGATTTCTTATTAGGCCTGAAATTATCAAATTAACAGGTACAGTGAGGAAAGGGAAAACATAAATTGTAAGAACAATACCAATATGGTGTCATGGAAAAAAATATTAGACAATGCCACTAGATCTAGATTCAAATCCCAACTCTTTCATCTTTATGACTTTGGGTGAATAAATTAATTTCTCAGAACCATGGTTCCATCAACTATAAAATGACAAATTTGAAGAGATCATGACCATGACCCAGGGCCTCTTCTCATTCCCAGTCCTTGCTCCTATGAGTTACAAGTCCCAAATATAATTTTAAAAGAATTAGAATGTTAAGAAAAGATGTGAGTTCTTGAAAAGCAGCATATAAATTAATAGACTTTGGGTGAGTAAAAAGAATATTTTTAAACAATAGAGATCTTTCCTTTTAAAACTCTACTATAGTAGTTTTTAAATTTTCAGCTTTTGAGGAGTACCAAACATTGGAAAAGATTTTAGAATGGATTTAAATAATTGATTGTCATGGCAAATGATGTTATTCCAGTTGACTCATATGGTTATTGGCATTGTAGGGTAAACCTAAAACCATATTCTCTCTTTGTTCTAATAAAAAGTGTCATCCTAGGTACATACTCTATAATTTATCACAGGCTTAACATGCTTGTCAAAGAGTTTAACAACAAATTTCAATCTTGTTTCATGATATAGTGTTGACTTGGAGGATTTTCTCTCCTGTTATATACTTTCCTTGTACTTTCTACTGCTTCAATACATTTTCCTGATTCACTTAAAGATTCTTCAGTTTCTTCTGTTTTGGAGAAAGACAAACAAGTAGAAGTTATCAAGAGGGCAGACTAGTGGATGAAAATGGCAAAAAAGGGACATTAGACTTCATATAAAGAGACATTTCCTAATAATCAGAGCTGTCCCAAGGTGGAATTGGCTCCCTCCCACTGGAGATCACCAAGCTAAGGTTGGCTGACCACTTCTGGGATAAAACGTAGATGGGATCCTTGCTCAGCTCTGGTTTTGGCTAGAAAACTTTGAGTTAATGTTTCAACAAAAAAATAATTCCCCAGTACTCAATGAGGATACTTTTTATTTGGCTCATGGCTCAAGGAATAGAAATCATTTTGCATGATTGACCTTCCATGTTGTATGGATTCTCCCTGAAATAGAAGCCATTACATTTAAACACAACGGAACACTTTAAAGGACTTTTTTGATGATATCCCTATATCTGATAGGTCCTCCAGGCCTTCCTTTTAAAATCTTCACTTTGTGAAGTATCTCAATTTTAGTATGTCTCCAGAGAAAATTGAAGAATCTATAAAGCTTTCTCTAACACTGATGGGAAATTAGAAAGAGATGCATTCTTGCACTTAAGGACGTGGTTTCATCATTTATAAACCTGGCCCTCCAAGATTCCCAGCCAAAAGATACCACCCACGTGCTTTATTTTCTCGATCTTATGAAATGTAACACTCAACATATAAATGGTTCCACTGATCATTGTCTTTTAAGAAATTCTATATCTAGTGGTAAAGGATGCCATTACCAAAGGCCATCCCCTCTAAGGCCAAAGGGATGGCTTTTAAGACATTCCCAGATGGACTTCATTACTGTAATCCTACACAAGATCAGATCAGCCAATTGGACCTGTATGGATTGCAATGAAGAGAGAATATGGCCCTAGGGGAATTGTAAAATTGAGAATTTTTCAATGAGTTTCTTTCTCCCTAATCCCTGATCTCTGACCAAATACAATGGTGCCTACATCGGTCACTAATATAGGGAGGAATGGTAAGACTGACGATCAATATGCTTCTTCCATCATCTGCATGCCTCGTACCACAGGCAGTCTAACCCATGCGAGTCAGAATGATTGTGCTTCTGCTGATTTGCTTCCCCCTTTTTGCATTGCTATAAAAGCATGTTAGATAATAGATACTTTTGTCCCCCGACCTCTACATGCTGCCTGCAATGCCCCTTCTATTGAAATGCTACACTGTCCCAGCAGGCTATGTGGTTTCATCAGAGTCATGGTAAACTGAATAATTATCCATGTTTTGAAAATGTGTTTACCCTCCTCACTTAGGTATTGTGTTTGTCAGCCAGGGGTTTCTAGAGGACTCTGTTGAAAAAAAGGAATCTTTATTCCATTCCTCTGAAAGTATGTCCTGCTTTGCCTCCTGATGAAATCAAAGCAGTGTCTGTAAATTTAAAGAACTCAGGTTTGGTGTGGGCCAAGTAGCTTCATGGTCTATCATGGCTCTTCCACTCTATATTGGTCATCATCATAGATGGAATATTGAGTGTGGTTCCATCTTGTTGCTTTCTGTACATGGCATTCACATTTGGGAAAAAGCCATCCCTGAGAGAGGCTCTGAGTGATAGCCCAAAAGGGTTGGGGAGGGAAGTGTCTCTGAGCCCCCGGTATATTGAAGTCGATTCTGCTGGTACCTCAACTTCATTTTTTCCCAAATAAAAGAATCACGTATTTGATGCCCATCTAGAAAATGAATATTTAAAACTAAGCATTCATACTGGAGCTATTGATTTGGGTAAATAGAAAATCTGTTTCATCTCTCCCTCCTTCGTTTTCACACTCTACAAACATGGTTTCCCGTTTGTTTTAGCCCAGTCACTATGTTTGTTAACAATTCTCCAGAGCTCTTTCCTTATTGCTCATGCTATGACATTGGCTTTCAGTGAGACACGAGCAGCTCAAGTCATTTCCTGGCCCCGACATGTTTCACATGGAGGTCAAACTTTTTTTTTTTTGTAGGACCTGACTGCACTAGCGAAAGAATTAAGGGAACTCCGAATTGAGGAAAGTAACCGGCCCCTGAAGAAGGTGACCGATTATTCTTCTTCCAGTGAGGAGTCAGAAAGCAGCGAAGAGGAGGAAGAAGATGGAGAGAGTGAGACACATGATGGGACGGTGCCTGTCAGTGACATCCCCAGGCTCATGTAAGATGACTTTTACTTTTTATTTTATTTACTGTTGTACCTTTGTTTCATTTGGGGGAAGAGAGAGTTACACTCTGAGGTGAAAGGAAAACAAACTAAAGATTGGTGGTCAACCGCCTCCATTTGTTTCTCCTAAGAAATTCACAGTTTTGCAAATTTGCTCCCTCCTCAGCTGTGAGTATTTCAGTAGGCACGAGCTCTGAGATCACATATATCTTCTAGGTGATTTATGAAGTTAAGAAATTGCACTGCTAAGACTTCGTGACATCATCATCACCTAGACCTTTGGTGTATTGTCTAAGACCTCAGGCAGTTCCACACATACATCCTACCCTTGGGTGACATTGACTCAGTGGATGTGATTCAAATCCTGCCTCTGACACTCATGATATTAGACAAGTTGCTTAACTCCCTTGGCCTCCATCTTTTAATCTGAAGGTGTTCGTGGACCCCAAGTTCAGAATAAGTCAAGAATATTCCATAGCACCCACGAATGAGATCTTGGGATGCATTGGGAGAGGGAAAGTGCCCAGAGCTAGGATGCTCACCTCCACCAACTCTTCAGACGCCATGGAGAGTTCAGTGTTCAGTTCAGAGTGCCATATTTTAAGAAAGGTATTAACATGATGAAAAGCAACAAAGATAGTGAAAGGTCAGAGGTGAATCGGTTGAAGGAATTGGAACTGTTTAGTCTAGGGAAGAGATTAAAGTAGAACATGAGAGATTTGTTCATGTATATGGAGGGCAGCCATATTGCAGAGGGGTTAGAGCTGTTCATCCCTAAAGGGAAAAAGTAGGAGTAATAGTTGGAAATCATACAGATAGATTTAAGCCCAGGGTAAGGAAATGTTCTTCTGTAAGCATTCCAGAAGTGGAAATGGCGGTCCCTGCAGCCATCCACTGGGAAAAGACATGCCTCTTCCACCATCTTCAAATGGAATATGAATGATACATGCCAGATGAGTTGTGGAAAGGACTTTGTTCTGAGTTTTTCTAGATGGACTCCCTCACTCCTTCTAATCAAGATGAAATCTATAAAAAGGTGCAATATCTAGATAATTAATTGATTTCTTACAAAACTTACTGTTTTTGTCTTTTTGTTCAGTCATATCTAATTTTTGTGACCCTATTTGGGGTTTTCTGAGGAGAGATACTTGAATGGTTTGTCATTTCCATCTCCAGCTCATTTTATAGATGGGAAAACTGAGGACAATGGGATTAAGTGGCTTGCCCAGCCTCACATAGCTAGGAAGTGTCAGAAAGTAGATTTGAAGTCAAGAAGAGGAGTCTTTCTGATTCCAAGCCCCAGGGCTCTGGGCACTGAACCATCTAGTTGCTATTTTGTGTCTTTTATTTTCATTATCTAATTGAAACAAAATAATTTTGACATACTTGGACCTTTGGAGGTCTGAAGGTTGAAAAGAAAAGTTGAATTAGAAATAGTTTTTGCATACCAAATTTAATAAAGTAAGTAAAAATTAGCAAAATCCATTTAAAGAATTGCATAAAATGGCTGGTCCTCCTATGATATAGACAGTGTGATCCCAATGCAAGTTGGAGCAATTTCATGATTTTTGGATAATGCCCTTTTCAAACCTTCAAAGTACTTCCATTTAGTTAGATATCTGAGTAATAAATTCTAGTTAAATGCAGAAAGAGGAAAAGGAGAAGGATTCATCTTCCTGAATTTAAATTCAGTCTCAGACAGGCATTAGCTATATAACCTGGGCAAGTCACATAATTCCATTTGCCTCAGTTTCCAAAATGAGCTGGGGAAGGGAATAGCAAATCACTCCGGTATCTCTGCCAAGAAAACCCCAAACAGGGTCACAAAGAATTGGACACTGCAATGACTAAACAAATGTATACATATGAAATAGACCAGTCTTGTACTGACAAAATCAATCCTCAATATTTCCTAGTAGGTAGAAATGGTTTTAAAAGAAAGATAAGAGATATTGTATTTGTAGATTTACCCACTGGCTTAATAAATCCAAGTTAGTCCTCAAAAATGTATTTATGAATCAATACCCCCATTTACTGAATCTAATCAAATCTTATAAAAAACGAAAGCTCCTACTTAGAACAGATACCTCAAAATGGCACTAGTGGTCCCATCAAATGAACTCGTGGTGAAAGCAGATTCTCTTTGATGTGACAATATATCCCTTTGCATTTGACACACTCACATTCATACCTGTAACTGCATACCCACACAAATCTATTTGTACAGCGCCTTACCCACAGCTAATATTTATTCAGCAAACACCCATGCCTTACTAGGGTCTAACAATGCCCACAAGCACTATGGGTAGTGGAAGACACAATGTTCCTGCCTTCAAAGAGCCTTAAGGTGAGTTAACAGATAAGACAAACACAGGAATTTTTATTAGCAATAAAAGTTAGTAGGTGATAAATCACCAGAGTGATTACTGTCCATGCTTAGTGCTAAGGTCGTTTGAAGACAAAGGAGCTCGGCGTGGACCAGAATGGGTAGCATTTTTGTGTGTCTTGTCCAAAGACTAGGTTTTTGTTGTGATCAAAAACAGAGTTAATAGATACTCCAGGCCAAGGGGAATCGGTAATCTCAAGGGCAGCCTCTCCGTGATTCATTTACTCCATCAAAATCCAAGTGGAAATTTAATTCATGGGAGGATCTGACCTCACAGTCAAGCACTCAGGGGTATCTGCCTGAGGCTGCTCCTGAGTTAGATGAATATGGCCACAGCCATCCTGAGAAAACAGGTCATCTTTCTCTCTCTAGGGATTTACATCCTCAGCGTGGGAACAGTCAGCCAATGCCAGACAAGGAAAACTTTTTAAAATTCTCAGATTCCTAAATATGGGGTGACTTCCATTTGCCTATCCATCTGTGCTTCCTATTGTAGCATTTGCTATATAGGGAAAGGTAATACTATAAAGAGAAGGACAGTGGCTCCATGATAGAGCTGCCTTTAGAAGCAGCTTATGTGTCTCTCTCTCTCTGATGTCTCTCAGGTGTGACCAAGAGTTAGTTACCTTTCAGGTTCCCTAGGCAATTCGATCAAATAGGAAGTCACAGACAAGTTGCTATACTGCAGCAGGGAAAAGACTTTTCATGCCAGGAGTTCCCCCACAAAGGATAAAATGACATATAAGACATCAAAGAGATAAGATGATACAGGGACTACACATCTGACATCATGAAAACTTGCTCAACAAGCAGATCTATAGGTCTTAGATGTAAATGAATAGATCAAGTGATCAAATGGAAGTCTGTAAGCAATTAAATGCATTTAAGAACTCATTGTCCAAATTCAGATAACTGCCTCTTTCTGGACACAGAAAGTGCCATTCTCTCTTTCTCTCTCTCTCTTAACTGATAATGATAATGATGACAACAGCAACTTAAATATTTGCAAAGCACCTTACAAATATCATCTTGTTTGAACCTCAGAACAACTCTGGAAGATAGATGCTATTGTTGGTTCTATTTTACAGGTAGGTAAACTGAGGCAGACAAAGGTGAAGTGGCTTGCCTAGGGTCCTATAACAATTAGATACCCAATGCTGGATTTGACTTCCTGATTTCAGCTCTAGAGCTCTATCCAAGAAGTTTACTATCTAAGTACTTTACCTAGCTATCCCTAGTAGCAAGCTTTCTCCTATTTTGGTTTGAGATACCTGGAATGTTTCTTCTCTGTGGTCATAGGGGTCATAAAATAAGCTTATTCTTTGCAGTATTTCTGTAAATCTGATGAAAAAAAAAAGCATCTGTGACCTCTGATCCAAGGGAATAGACATGAGTTTAGAATGGCAATAAACTTTCCTGTTTCATGCAACAAACTTTCATGTTTGTTAAATGAATATTTGAATAAAAGATATCTAGTGCTCAATAAAAACCCAGACTAACTGTGGCCATGAGGAGATCCAATTAAGTAACCCATATCCTAAACAGTCATCTCCTTTTGCTGTCACAGACAAAAGGTTGGTACTAATGTGGTTGAAATTTGGCAGGATACCTACTCCTGGTCTCCCATAGTTGGCCAAACTGCTTCACCTGCCTTGTTCTCAGTTTACCCACTTGTAAAATGAGTCCAGCAAAATGAGTCCATTAGTCATGAACATATCATGGTGAGGTACAAAGAGAGATTCAGCATCTTTGGAGGCTGTGTGAGCCAGGGCAAGTATGTAACTACTCTCTGCCTTTTTCTCATGTGTACGAAAGAATTACCTTTTAGGATGTATCTTCTGGCTATAGATCTCTGAGCTTAGCTTCAAATCATGATTGCCAGTTACTAGCTGTGTGAACATGTGGAGTAGAAAAATAATGAATTTGAAGTCAAAGAACCTAGTTCAAATTCTGACTCTACCATTCAGCATCTATGTGACTTTAAGCAAGTCCTTTGCCTTCTCTGTTCCTAAATTTTTTCAGCAATAAAATATAGGATTTGGATTAGATGCCTCCAAGCTCCCTTTCAGCTCTCAATGTATGGGCCAGACACTAAAAAATAAGGATTAGATTAGATTAGATGAGCTGTAGGAATGCCACTTTATGATTCAAAGTGCAAGTAAATCATCCTGTAGCCTTTTGCTCTTCAGAGTATACTATGGCAATCAGTCACCATTTTTAGGTGTGTGAAGGACATTATATATGTTATAGCCAGCCAGCCATCATTTTGGGAGCACCTACTGTGTGAAGGGTACAGTGTATGCTATGATCAGCCAGCCATCATTTTGGGAGCACCTACTGTGTGAAGGGTAGAGTGTATGCTATGATCGGTCAGCCATCATTTGAGGGAACACCTACTATGTAAAGGGCACTGTGTTTTGCTCTCCACGGCACACAAAGGAAACAAATCCAATCTCTACTCAACTTTATGTCATCTTCCCCATTGAAATGTTAGCTTTTTCAGGGCAAAGACTGCTTTTTCCTCTTTTCTTTGTATTCCCAATACTTAGCATAATGCCTGAAACATAGTAAGTGTATTACGAATGTTTGTTTATCATTAACTGATGGATTTCTCTCACTAAAACCTTATGCTCTCTCTCTCTCTCTCCATACTGTATTGTACAGCTGGCACTAAAATTAAGTCTCACAAAAGCCAACCAATTGTGCTTAACTAGCTATGGCTGAGGGGGCTGGTTGAAAAAAGTCTAACTGGCCTCCCATTTAACAGAAACCTCACCTCATTAGGTTTTCTGCTACCCTCGTTATCATAAAGGTCAACAGCTCTTAAGTGGAGAGTTGCCTTGGACCAGAAGTTATTACTGCATATGGGTAAGGAGAAAATATAATAATAAATATTATTGCCTCCCCTCTGGCAGACCCACAGGAGCTCCAGCAAGTAATGAGCAGTACAATATGGCAATGGTTGGAACCCATGGTCTGGAGACCTCTCACGCAGACACATTTAGCAGCATTTCGAGAGAAGGAACCTTAATGATAAGAGAGGTGAGTTGAGATGAAAAATATGTATGAAAAGTGCACATGGTTTTAGATCGAGAGTTGTCACAGACTGGGTATATTCCGTGTAAGCACAAAAGGGAGAGAGAAAAGGCCGCTCAAAAATGGATGAGTGATTTTAATTGTCTTCCTCCCTCTTTTCCATATCCCTCTATGCTTTGACAGCATGATTTAATTACCATATTCCCTATCTTTCTGCAAGAGATATGCATATGTGAATGCAGAATTTGAGCCTGGGGATGCGAAGGAAGCATTCCCAGCAATGAAACATCTCACTAAAAAGGGATAGCAAGACCTTTCTTGACCCCATTCCATCTTTTTTTCAAAGTCTTTCTTCTCTATTTACTGAAGACAGCCAGTACTTTGAAGGAAGGGTTATCCAGTTAGTTGAACAGGAAAATTGCACCCTTTCAGTGGTTTTTGCTGAAAAGACCAACTACGGAGAACTATTAAAGGTGTCTGATGGAACTGACCTTAGCACAGATGTGATTTTGTTGGATTTTTTAAAACTCCAATCACATCATTTCGTTTATCAGGCAACATACTTGCCCTCACCTTGTCAGAAAAAAAAAAAGCTCCCATGATTTTCTCTTTTTCCAAGCTAATCATTTCCTTAAAGCACGAATGAACAAATGAGGCCACTCTTTGCCAGCCTCCAAACCCACCCCAACAGTGGTCGGTTGACCCTACCTCAGTCACCACTACCCATCATCCTCGGTACTCCAGGCAGACTGCCATACTTCAAGTATGTAAAACTCTATGTGCAGAGGATTAATTTTCATTTTGCATTTTTTTAAAACAATAGTTTAAGAAAGAAGAATGTTTTTTTTCATGCTTATCTATATTCCCTTCTCGCTCCTCCAGTGTTCAGAGAAGCAATTTCAGTCAATCCACAGACACTTATTAAGTACGTGATCTGGGTCAAGTCACTGGAGATCGAGACAAAAATAAAACATTCCTGCCCTCAAAGAGCTAGCATTCTGCTGACAGATGGACATGAGGAGGGGGAGGAAATAACAGATATACACAAGTATTTACAAAATATATTTGAAGAAATACAAGATAATTGGGGGAAGGGAAAGGGGAAAGGACTGTTTAATAAGGGACACCAGGAAAGGTCTCATGTAGAAAATCCAATATTGAGGAAACTCTGGATTCTAAAAGATGGAAATAAAGGAGGAAAACTGGCTTTGGAATCAGAAAAACTGGGTTCAAGGCCTGACAGACATATATTGGCTATTTGACCAATGGATTGAAATATCTGGGATGATGGGAAAAAGCAAGACGAGATTTCTGTGGGAGGCAAAATGTACAGTCATAAGGAGGCTAATTCAAGTGTGGGCTTTCTCTGGAGATCTGAATTATCTGCTGATGTGCTTTATTATGCAGAGTTTCATGCAATATAATATATTTTAAATGACCAGTGGCCTTTTAGCACCATGCCCAGAGCCGGCAAACACTATTTAACAAGTTGAATTGCATCAAATACTCGCATGAACTGAAGAACTGGGGATTACTAATGTCTCAAAAATCAATGATCGCTGCAGTTAGTATAATATCTTTAAAGTCTTCAAAATAACATTTTGAACATAGCTAGGCCCTAGATTGTAACAATGAGTATCTCTTAATCACTCGGAATCCAAAATTTTACCTATTTTCAAAGTCCACATCTTTGAGAATAAATACTAGAGTAAATCCCTTTTGAATGACTACAGTTCTTTACCACAGATTCAAATAATAGACAAGTCAAATAATAACGTCATCAATTGCATGAACAAAATTTATTAAGTGCTTACTGTATTCCAGGCACTTTACTAAGTACCAGGATGCAAAGAAACACAGAAGCAAAGTATCTGGCCTCAAGGGGCTCTTTCTAGTTGGGGAGACTACATGTAAACAACTATGTATGACTTAAAACATATATGGCAGAAGGGTAGATGGGAGATAATCTCATAGTGCTTTGAGCAAAAATTCACTTTTTTATTATATTTGTAGGAGTCAGTTTTCACATTATACTTGCATATAATATACATATGACATACATATATGTGTGTACATAAAGTTAATTAGCATATATATATATATATATACACAAAGATATGAAGAGAGATTACACGTTTCTAACTCTCCCATATCTACTGTTATCATCAGATATCTTCATAATGTTGCACTATTTAATAGCCTCCCCTCTCAGTTGCTCCTCAGCTTATCCTTCAACTCCAATGACCCCCATATCTAGTCCACTTCAACCACAGGTTATGATGAGATCCTTGGACTTTGCCATTCAATTTGAAAAAACATCTATGAAGCACCAATGTATTAATTCTAGGCACTATGCTATTTGCTTGAGATTTATAAATTAAGACATGAAAAATAATTCCTGCTCTACTGAGTCAAAGGAATTGAATTCAAATCATGACTGTTCCATAGTGTCCATGTGACCTGAAGTACAGTATTTCATTTTTCTTGAGTCTTTCTGTAAAATGAAGATGTGAAACTAGATGATTGGAGGAGTATAAGAACTCATTCCATCTCAATGAACCAGAAATGGATTTAGAAGAGGAGATAAATCCCGAGTTGAGCCTTGAAAGAAGCTAAGAGTTCCCAGAAGCAGAAGAAAAGAGATATTTCAGGCAGGAGGAAAGGAAATTCCAACTTCCAGGAACTGCAGGCAGGCCTCTTTGGCTGGCACATGGAGTGGGCAAAGAGGGAAGGCTGGGAATAAGTCAAAATGGCCAGGTGAGGTGCTTGTATTTTGACCTAGAAGCAGTAAGAAACCACTGAAGATTTTTGAGTTTTGCCAGACCTGCTTTAGGAAGATAATTTTGGTCGCTGTTTGGAAGATGGAAGGAAAAGAGAGAGAGAGAGAGAGAGATGGGAAAACCAATTGGGAGGCTATTTCACTAGAACTTGTGTGAGGAGATGAGGGCCTGAGAAGGGATGCATGGTGGCTGGGTAGGTGGAAAGTGAGAGATATAAGGGAAGTTAAGGAGATATGAGAGCTATGTGGAAAGGAGTAAGGTACAAGAAGATTGGGAAGGTAGAAAGGGACCAGATTGTGATGGATGTTAAAAGGCAAATAGAGAATTTTATATTGGATTCTGGAGATTGTAGGGGGCCACCAGAATAATCAAACTGTAGTTTACACAAAGCTCAGTTTGATAACTAATGGAAGATAGAGTGGGAAGAGACTTGGAGCAAGGAGGCAGCCAACAGGCTATTGTGATAGTCCAGATCATAAGGATCCACTCTAGGCTGGTGGGAATGTCAAATAAGAGAAAGAAGTGTATAAAATCTGTAAATAGAAATGCCAGGACTTGACAGAAAGAATCTGGGGAGAAAATATGTTCAATTGTATGATATGGAGACCCTTCACCATCCTGATCCAACTTTGTGGGGGAAAGAAGGGAATTTTATATCATCTTTCCAGGAAAAGAGAATAATCTCTCTCATTATGCAATGTTCACAGACCAAACATTTTGACTGTCTGATGGGACTGGCTAAATGAGTTTATTGCACTTAGTTGATTTTTATATTTTTATTTATAAAAATGTAGTGCCTAGAACTTAACAGAATACTCCAGATATAGGCTGATGGACCAATCAATCAATAAGCATTTACTAAGCACCTATTCAGTTCTTGACCCTGTACTAAGCATTGGGATTGTAAAGACAATGAAACACTCCCTATCTCCGGGAACTTTCTCTGTCTCAAAAGTCTTAGCATTTGTTAGGGTGCCAAGTAGGTGACTACCCATGGTTACACAGCATATATATGTCAAAAGTAAGATGTGAATACTAACTCTGATACTAATCCTCTGTTAAACTTTGTAATCTTATGTGTTTATTTTATGCTTTTAGAAATATTATTCTGAGAACATCCATAAGCTTCAGCAGACTGCCAAAGTGGGGTAGGACACAAAAGTGATGGAAAACTCCTGGTGCAGAGGGAGGGGGTATTCAATACATATGCAGAAAGATGATAAGATGAATTACAATTGAACTTCTTAAACTTAATTTAGAAAGTGACACTTTCAGCTCTAATTAATGAACCATTAGTGGAAATTGGACATGTACCTTGTGAAAAAACAAGCAGAGAAATGCTACTTTTGGTGCTGTTTTTAATTTCATCAAATAATATGTATATAAAATAATGCTCTAAATAATATATATAAAATATTGACAATTCCAAGAAAGGCATCAACCATTTTTAATGTTTCCTAGAAACAAATAATTCTGCTGCATGGCTGGTTTAAAGAGCTACTCATTAGCTTACACTCTATCCAGGGACTTTGATGGGAGGTGGGCAGCTGTTGGGGGAGTGTCAGAATCGACACTGAATTTCTTTGGATGAAGTCTGCCTTTCTTCTTGGTGTTTGTTGTTCCTGACTTGATTCTTTAAATCCACATGGTGGAAACAACGAAGAAGGACTTCTTGGCATTGGCTTTGCCATTGGCGTGACTTCATTTCCCTTTTTCTGTTCTGTTCCTCCACAGTCATCTGGAGAGAAAAAACGTTCTGGGCACACTGACAGCAATGGTTTTGCTGGTCACATCAATCTCCCTGACCTTGTGCAGCAAAGTCATTCTCCCGCTGGGACGCCTACTGAAGCCCTCGGGCGCGTGTCAACTCATCAGCAAGACATGGATTCCGTGACTGAAGTAGGTTCTGGAGCATCTAGGGTTGACCATTTCCCTCTTCTCGTGAGTGCACTAAAGACCTCTTACCCTCTGCCGGATGTGAAGCTGGCCATATTCTCTGGCATTGTTTCTAATTTCTTTTCTCCTGGTTTCTACTTGTTCCATTGTTGAGAACAGATGAAAGAAAATTGTGGGAGATAAAATAACTAGCGTTTAATATGTATTTCCTATGCTGCTGATGTTCTGAGTCCCTCCAAACTGGGTTCACAAAGCAATAAATCTGATATTTCATTTGATCTTCATAGCAACCTGGAATGTAGGTGCTATTATTATTCCCATATTATCGAGAAGGAAAGTGAGGCTGAAAGAGATTAAGCACTATGTTCAGACTATTTAGTTGGTAATTATCTGAGGTAGGATTTGAATTCAGGTCTTCTTGATCCTAAGTCCCCCACTGCTATATCTAAGCTTCTTAGAAGCTGCTGATTTGCATTGGTGGAAGAAATTTTCGTACTGGAAATAAAATCATAGTTTGCCATAGTTTGTTCTAAATCACAGGCGTAGATCTTTTGAGTCTTGGAAATCATCTAGTCTTTCCCTTCTGCTTCTGTAGGAAGGTCCTTCAACTCTTCAGTGACAACCAAATCCTAAAATCCAGATTACTGGTTGATCCAGTGCCAACTTGGGGGGATAAAATCACTTCAATTTAAAGATTTCAGGACCAATATCTGGACTTCGTGTTAAATGAGCACAGCCTGACAGAATTTCATAAAATGTCGATGCATGTTTGGAGAAAGAATCACAATCAACAAGAGTGCTCAGAAAGATCATTATACAAACTCTAACTTGTGGGGGAAACTTCATCTTTCCAGTAATTACTGAGGGTTTTGTAATCATTGGCCTCCAAGTTCCCTTCCAGGTTTAAATCTACCATTCTCTGATCTATTGAAATACAATTAAATTCCCCAGGTCCACTATAATGATTTACATTTTCTATTTCCCATGTTGCTGATGTTTTGAGTCTCTCCAAATTGGGAGGGTTTAGCCTGAGGAAGATGTAGGGAAATAATGACAGTTCTTTTTAATCATTCAAAAAACTACCATCTCGAGGAAGAATCAGATTTGTCCAGCTTGAGCCCTAGAAAACCCAATGAAGAACATTGCTAAGAATTTTCCAAGAGGGAGACTTAGGCTAGGAGTTTGGGAAAAGTTGGCTAACAATTGGTACCATCCAATGGGCTGCCTCAAGAGGTAGTGGTTTCCTCTTCCTGAAGGTATTCGGGCCAAGGCTTGCTTGACCCTTTGTGTCAGAGAAGATTCTGATTCAGGTGTAGATTGGAGCTAAATGACAGTTTTCATTCAGAAATTCCAATTCAGAAATTGTCCTACACTTCTCATGATTAGATCTTGTTTCTCAGAACACAAAGGCAAGCAATTCAGCTGTTTGTGGCACAACTAGGAGTCGGAGACATGGACTCCTGTATATGCTTAGAACCTTCTCTAGAGATAGGCTATGTGGATAGAGCCTCTGTAGAAAAAAAAATTTAAATTGTGCTTTAAGACAGGATTCAGGAAAAAATTCTAGATTATTTTGTCTAAAAACTAAAAATTTCAGGTTTTTATTAATAATGTTCTGATTTTAGGCAGGAAGAAAGATGGAAGGATATGTGGAAGGGAAGGAAGGGGGGAAGGAAGGAAGAAAGACAAGGAACAGAGAAAGGAAGGAAGAAAAGGAGAGAGAAAAAAAGAGAGGAAGGAAGAAAGGAAGGAAGGAAGGGGAGGGAGGGAAGGAAAAAAAACCAGAAATTGCTGAATTGTCCTTTAGAGCTGCCTTCTAGGGAAAACCAGAAGAAAGTTCTCTAGTTGGTTGGAATGAAAAATGTCCCCATCAATTCCTCCATCTGTGCATAGCAAAACCCATTTAGCATCCTTGATATTATTCTGCAGCCCATTGTTCTCAAGAATGTCTTGATCTGTCTTGACCCAAACCACCTTTCACCTCACATTTCCCAGGGAAATTTTTAAAAGTAGATCTTTGAGGCAGCAATGTGTTCTCTCAGATTCCCTTAAATGTTGGAAGCAGTGCCTACTACCCAGGTGCCAAAGGGCAAATGCGCAGGACAGGTTGTACAGTCTAGGAGAGGAGCAAGTATTTGTGATGCAATATGTGGGTATAAGTTGGGCACCTTCACCAAGGTGTCCTGCAAGATAAGTCATGATCCCCCCCTAAGAAAGGGGACCTATCATCACTGATGATGAACTGGGACTCAGATGCCAGGTTCTGTGGTAAGGATATGGGAAAAAGAATTAAAAAAAAAAGCCAAGAACCTTCTGGGCTTTCTTAGAAACAGACTGCCCTCTCTCGTGTATTTGCTAATTGCCCTTTGGGGCATCTTGTGGGGCCCAGTGCCAACTGTATGGGCTTGCACAAAGGGAAGCCTCCTGATGCCATAGCTGACCTTCCGCTAACTTTGTCAAACATCTGCCTCAAATCAGATTTTTAGGTTCCTTCACATCAAGGTTCTTTCCCTGGGATTCATGGATCCTGTCACATTACACAAGGGTCCAAATAGATTTCATGGTTTCCATGAAACTGGATGGGTAAAAAAATACATTTTCATGTTTATTGATCTTTATTTTATGCCTTTAAAAACTATTTTGAGAATGAATGGGTCCACAGATTTCGCCAGATTCTCAGAAGAGTCCAAAACACCAAAAAGGGTTAAGAATTACTGAAAGTTGAGATCTAATCGGTTTAAACCAATGGAACCAAGAGGTCATTTATTGGTCCAGTGGAGCTAGACTAAAAGAAACCAGCTGTTCTAACTGGGGTGAAGGGATGTGGAACCCACTGGTCATTCTTTCTAGCCACAACTTGTTCAGTAGACTTTTATATGAAGGATGAGCAGGACCTGCAAAACATTTAAATGGTGTTCAAAAGTTCTAGATATTTTTGTCTAAATATTTTAAATTTCAGGTTTCTATTAATAATATTCAAAGGATAAATTTAATGCATGTGCAATGATTTCAAGAACATGGATGTTTTGGAGATGTATACATAGAAACACACATACATATATATGCAATATGTACAGTTTAAGTAGTATATACAATTATGTATAATATATGTATGTATTCTTATCCATCTATATTCTATCTCATCAATATAATGTAAGCCCTCTGAGGGCAGGGGCTGTTTAGTTTTTATCCTCAGCATCCTGTACAGAACCTGGCACATGGTGGTGTTTAATATATGTTTGAATGATTGATTTAGCTTCAAGAAAATTCTAGCTGTAATTATGGTTCCTTTAAAATACTAAATTTGGGGGCAGCTAGATGGCACAGTGGAATCAGGAGGACCTGAGTTCAAATTCAGCTTCAGACACTTAATTCATAGCTGTATGACCCTATAAATCACTTAACCCCAGTTGCCTAAAAAAAAAAAAACTGCTAAATGTGGAAATGTGGCCCTGCTAAGTATAAGGAGACATTTAGAATCAAGATTATTTCCTGACTCCAGAATCAGTCCTCTCAATCCACTGAACCACTTAGCTGCTGTAGAGATAGAACACACATATGAAATCAAATTTGTCATATCTATTCAATCAGTAATTATATATTATGCACCTACTCTGTTCCTGGTACTGTGCTAGGCACTAGGGATCCTGGTATGAAGAATTAGATATTCCCTATTTCTAATGGGGAAGTGGGGGAACAACACTAAGTATATGGTTAAACATATGCAAAATATAAAGATGACAAGTATATCCAAGGTAGTTTTGAAGGGAGGGCATAGGACCCAGCCCCGAATCCCAGCTCTGCCAGTTTTATGTCGTGTGATATCGGGTAGGACATTATTTCTGTCTGTCCCTCAGTTTGCCTATAAGGGAAGGACTAAATGAGCTCAAAGGTTACTTCTTTCTCTAAACCTTGGTTAAAAATAACACCCATTAAGGGCATTATTGGAGACATGTAAAACTTGGAGGAGTGGGGGAAGCAGCCATTGCTGCCTCAGGGCATCTGGGAAGGTGTCATGGAGGAAATGGGAATTGGAACAGAACTCTGCAGACAGCAGTGGGGAGGAGAGAATATTCCAGGCCTGAAAAACATCATGAGCCAATACGAGTGTATCATGCATGGTCCTGGCTTAGTCATTTACTAACTAGAACTGGAGATGGCCATTTCTGTAAATACCCAACTTGCCTGTAGGTAACTTAATACCAGGAAGCACCTGCAGAGAGAGAAAAGCATGGACAGCTGGCTAGGTGGGACTGTGCCTTCGTTCTTTTTTCCGATCCTATTCTTGCTTTGCTGATGGTTAAATGAGTGCTCTAAGCTTTGCTTTCATTGGCTGTTTAATAGTACGGCATGGGGAGCAGCACCAAAGCCTCCTTCACCCCGTTTGTTGACCCCAGAGTGTACCAGACATCTCCCACTGATGATGACGAGGATGACGATGAGGAATCTTCAGCCACAGGTAAGCCACGGCAACGCCATGTCTTTGGGCCTGAGTTTGTTTTCCACATCTGGTCTGTATGTGACATAGAGAAAGAAGGAATCAACTAACTAATGTGAGACGTTTTACTCGAAATGATACTTCAAAGGGAAGTTATTTGGGTTTTGTTCTGTTTTTAGGTCTACTAAATTAAATTCCTTATTTTCCCTTTTATCTTCATCTCTTCTATTCTGTTTCTGTTTGGAGCCCAAGGGTATCCGGGGACACTAGAAAAGGCTGGTCCTCAGGGATTTCTGGACTTAAAGGAAGTGCCATACATTTCCCAAGAGCGATTTCTAGGTACAGTGCTATGCACGCTGTAGGCGCTCAATAAATGCTTGTCGAGTGGAATTGAATTGAATTGAACTGAGTTGAATTGAATTGAATTCTTAGGTGTATGTTGCCCACTGCAAGGGTCTGGCTAGTTTAGATGATCTTTCTTCCTAAGTGGAAACTTATCAAAACTCTAAAACTCATCTGAGCTTCTCTAATCATCAAATTCAGCTTACTAAGACAGATTGGCCCACTGATTGTTGTGGGGGTCCTTTAAAGGCAATCTCTTCTTTACTAATGGGGATGGGGATGTGAGGGTTAAAACTAAGCAACTAAACTTTGTGATGTTAACACGTAACTCAACTTTATGATGTTAACATATAACTAAACTTTGCGGTGTTAACATATAACTAAACTTCCCAGACGGTCCATGTTGGCACGGTACACTGACCTCATAGTTTATTGCTTCCATGATGGCTTATGATTGAGCTGCTGCTAAGACAAAAGAACAATCTAAAATGTGTTGGACTCAGAGATTCTTTGGTGTTTTCTCTTCCATGATGCACTCCAAGTCCATTTCAGAAAATAGTCTTGGTCATTTGTCATCTTCACGTCCAATTACCTTTACGTTCAAGGTTCTCATCCTTTTTTCTTTTTTCTTTGTCTGTTAAGCTCTGTTTACCAGTGAGCTACTAAGGCAAGAACAAGCTAAACTCAACGAAGCCAGGAAGATTTCAGTGGTCAACGTGAACCCAACGAACATCCGGCCTCACAGCGACACGCCGGAGATTCGGAAATACAAGAAACGCTTCAACTCTGAAATCCTTTGTGCTGCTCTGTGGGGTGAGTTATTTCTTTATTCTTCCTGCCTGATGGCAGAAATTAAGCTCATTGAGATGGATGAAGAGGATTCGTGATGTCTGCAGCTGTATAAGTAGAGTAAGGCTGGATTATACCATTAGGATTTGGGGTGCTGTTAATATCACATAGAACCAAGGCCAACCTTGCCGATGCAGGCAGCCATCGGTACAGTATGATTTGAGGAGGGCTTGGGAAGGCACTTTCTATTCAGAAACATCTCCCTGTCCAAGTCGCTCAGCACCTAAAATTCTCATAAATTAAAATTTAATATTACTCAAGAAGGGAGTGATAGATCAAATTAGGCACCTAGAAGGTACAGAGGATAGAGGATCACACCTGGAGTTAGAAAAATCTGAATTCAAGTCTTGCCTCCAACAAGTCATTTATGACTTGAGCAAGTCACTTAAATAAACCCTGCTGCTTCAGTTTTCTCATCTGTAAAATGGGAGTAAAAAAAATATAATCAAACTCCCAGGGTTATTTTGAGATAAGATGCGATAATATTTATAAAGTGTTTTGAAGATTTTAAGCACTATATAAACACAAAAATAAATACTATATAAATACTAAAAAAAATTAATAAAATGTGGTGGTGAGGATGATGTGATTGATACAAATGCAAACCATAAACCAGAGACCATAAGTTGCTCCCCAAGTGTAATCTTATCTTCTACATACGGCTCTCAGTCCATTGAAAGCTTATAGATCTAGAACCTGGAAAAACCTCAAAGGCCACTGAGTCCATCACATTTATCTTATAGACAAGATAACTGAAACCTGATGAAATTAGTCCAAGATCATACTGTCAGTATCAGAAGTAGGATTTGAACCAAGGTCCTCGGCTCCCAGATCCCATATTCTTTTTATTATTGTTATTGTCAGTTTTGTTGAAACATTTCATCCATGTTCAACACTTTGGACCCCATTTGGGATTTTCTTGTCAGAAATACTGAAGTAGTTTGCCATTTCATTCTCCAGCTCATTTTACAGATGAGGAACCTAAGGAAAACAGGATTAAGTGACAGAAAATCTCTAGATGAGATAAAAGAAAGTATCTAAAAAAGGAAAAGGTAGGACTAAAAAATGAAAGATCTATACAGGAAAAAGGACTCTTTCTAGAGATGGGTGAGCAGAAAATCATGATGCAGAGAATGAAGGGAAGGAAACAGATCTTTGTCACACAAGAGTGCTGAAGCAAGCATGAGGCCCTGCCCAAGCAACATGAGTGTAAACCTTCTGAGGAACCTCAGGAAGGGTTGGGATCCTGAACAGATCACTGAGCCAGACCATCAAGGGGGTAGTGAGGAGAGAAATCTACTTATTCCACCCATAGGGAAGAGGCAAAAGGTTGAAGTTATTAAGGTATGGAGGCTACCATATATAGAGCCAGAATGACAGTTGGAAGGAGACTATCATCTAAATCTGACAAAAATCTGCCTAAACTCTGCAAACCAGCCATTATTTGCTCACTTTTATCGATTCACGTGAATGATGTAGTCAAAAAAATCTTGAAATATATCCCTCTTATGACTTAGGAGACAATGACAGAATAGCACGATAATGATGATGATGATGATAACAGTAATAACTATCATTCATAGCACTTCAAGATTTGCAAAGTACTCCATATACTATAACTCATTTGAACCTCCCAATGACCCTATGAGATAAAGGCTGTGATTATCTCCTTTTTATAGATGAAAAAATTTAGGCACAGAACATTAAGCGATCTAATTGTCTAAGGCAGAATTTGAACTCAGTTCTTTCTGACTCCCAGTCCTAACCTCCATTCCCTGATCTGTTTAATTGAAAACTAAGGATTTAGGGGCACAGAGTATTTTTAGCTCTTCAACTTAAAGGTTGCAACGTTGGAAGAAAAAAACAGATTTGAAAAATAAACATCATACTCAAAAAACAGGATTTAGTTTTAGAGATTAGGGCTTACACATCCAGAATGATGATTTGCGAACAAAAAATGGAGGACAGTGCGATATAGTACACATAGTAGGTATTTAAAATATTTTGAGTGAGTCAAATAATCAACTTAATATGAAATCAGAAATATTGTGTGGGTGTGAACTGGACTAATCACATGGGGAATTTGGAAGGGAACAGGCAACATTAAAACTTTTAATCCAGAATAAGTTAGATGTGGAGAGAAGTGCCCTAGTAGAGCAGATGCCTCATAATTCTTATGTGGAAAAAATAGAAATGGGTAAGAATCAGTACCAGTGGGTTTGAAAAGCTGAGTAATATTGTATGGACATCAGTACAATTGAAATTTTGACAATCATTATCCAAAGGAGGATAGCCTGATATGTTCCTGATATAGCCAAGGAGCTGGACATGGAATCAGGAAAACTGAATTCAAATCCTACCCTCAACACCTAATGGTTATGTAATTGGGCAAGCATTTTTTAAAAATCAAATCCTCATCTTTCCTATCTTCAAAATATTGACATTCTTTCAGGATATTATAAGAAAACTTTTTTTGTGAACCTTAATATATGAAAATTATGTATTTTATATATAATATATTATATTACATTATAATATAATATAAGGTTGATAACATGAAGGTTTGAATTTTATTGTTCAGCCAGTTTTCAGTCATGTACAACTTTTCATGAACTCAATTCTTGGTTTTCTTGGCAGAGATATTGGACTGATTTGCCATTTTTTTCTCCAGCTCATTTTACAAATCAGGAAACTGAGAAAAAGAGGGTTAGTTGACTTGTCCAGAGTCACACAGATAATAAGTCTGAATTCAGGAATATAAGTCTTCATAACTCCAGACAAGACTCTATTCACTGTGCCATCTAACTGCCTGGAAGACGAATTGGACTTATTCAATTTAGCCCCAAAGTATAGAACATGGGACAGATGGATAGCCCTAAGAATAAGAATTAGTCTGGATAGAAGGAAAAACTTGATGATGTTCTTCAAAAATTGTATATTAAACCTTGGGAGAAATTGTGGGTTCTACCTCATAAGAGGGCTTCAAAGAAAGGCTGGATAAGCTTTTATCAGAAATATTGCTTTGAAGAAGCAATAAGATTTATTTCTGATAAACAAAAATCAATTAGTGCTGTGAAAGTTCAGGAAAGAGACCATGTTATCTTGGAGTTCATAAATTGGGAGCTAAAAGTGAAGCTGGACCTTAAACTTTAGGAACACACGTTTTTAAATGTCCAGAGGGGGAAAAAAAGTTCAAGATCCCATTGAAAGAAAACTCTAAAAGGAAATGTTTCAAGAAGATTAAAAGACTTTAAGATGTTAAACTCTTAGTATACAATAGTCCCCAGGAAACAGATAAGGGGGGGAAAGTCTAAAAAGGAAAACCTTGCTATGTAATGAGATCTCTTAAATGAAGGAATGTCTTATAAAGGATTAGTATATGAGCCTATTAAAATGTTGGGATGCCTACCAAAATAAATAACACTAGCACAAAAAAATAAATAAATAAAGACCTCAAAAGAAGGGGAGGATTAACTTATGTTAACAGCCAAAAAATATCAAAGATTTAAAAATGTACACAGATAAGGGAAAATTACATCATGATATCACATGACAGAGAAGACAAAACTACTCAATTCCAATTTTTATTCTGTCTTCTTCATGAAAAAGAATTATTTTCATATGGGAAAATGTTGTAAGATAAGGCATGATAGAGAGCACCTGACTACCTTAAACACAAATATAGATCCAAATAAATTATCTCCTAGGATACAAAAAGAACTTTTCTGACTTCAAGCCTACTAGCAGTAATTGTTGAGAAATCAACCAAAGAAGAAGTCAAGAGATGAACAGAGAGACAAGTATTGACTAAGGGATTTTTCTCACCTCTTTCCCAGGCTCAGATCTTTCTCTTAGTATACAATAGTCCCCAGGAAATAGATAAGAGGGGGAAAGTCTAAAAAAGAAAACCTTGCAGTATAATGAGATCTCTTAAATGAAGGAATGTCTCACAAAGGATTAGTCTATGAGCCTATTAAAATGTTGGGATGCCTACCAAAATAAATAACACTAGCACAAAAAAAAAAAAAATCCATCCTTCATTCAGAGTTGCCAAGATGGGTGTACTTTATACTTAAGAAAGAGTAGATTTCAGAAAATACAAGCCAGAATGTCATTCACTGGCAAAATTTCAGAATGGATTGTTAAACAGATGGCTTATAAGAGATGTTGACTGTGAACCAGCATGATGGAGGAAGGTTTATTAGAATAATAAATCAAGGTATATTTTTATTTCGACAAAGCAATGAAAAGAGCACAGGATTTGGAATCAAACTTATTATGTGACCTTGAGCAATTCACTTACTCTCGTGGGCCTCGGTTTTCTTACCTGTAAAAATGTTTTTTTTTACATTTATTATACAATATAGTTTGGACACGTGGTCTTTGAATCCCTTTTAGCTCTATCTCTTTAATGCTATGATATTTTGGGGGAAAGGTAAAAAATGCAGATTAGATGATAATAAATTAAGTTGTCCTGCTTGGCCAAATAACTATACCCAAACATCTTGGATAGCAATTTCTAGTGATGGCCCTTAGAGATTAGTCTTCCTCTCTTTTCTGTTCACTAATTTTATCAACCTCTCAGGTAAAAAACAGAAGAGAGGAAGCAAGACATAGAAGATAGAGAACTGATCTCTAAGCCATGGAGAATTGAGTTCATATCTCACGTGTAATATATTCTGGCTATGTGACCTCAGACAAGTCCCTTAACATCTATGTCTAGGAATCTAAGACTACAAAATGTAAAATAAAAAATAAAAGCAGCTTGTCTGCATTAGTTAATGAGTTTCCTCACTTAAAAGTTCCCTATTCTACATAAAAACAACTTTATTGATTGTTTTTGTGTTTTTCTGAATGTCATAGAGCTGAAAATGGAGATTCAAAGTGTGTGTGTAGACTAGATTTATGAGTCTGGACCAGGAAAAGCTCCCACAGAAAGTGCAATTTTAGCTAAATATTAAAGGAAACCAGAGAAGCTAAGAGAGACAGAGTAGCAGGCATTGTTGGGAGACAAGGGGGAGACCACAATTGCTAAGGCAGAGACATAGGAGATGGAAAGCTTTAAAAAGGCCAGAAGAACTGAATAGGAGAATACATAAAAGAGAGTAAAGTGTGTTAGAAGCCTGGAATGGTAGGAAGGGACAAAGTAAAGACATTTTTACATATCAGAAAATTTTGCATTTTGATTCTGAAGGTAATAAGGAGCCATTGGTACTCTTTGACTGGATCAGGGTAGGGGAGTGGGATAGGAGGCTAAGGGGGTGACACAGACTGTCCTATATTTTAGAATAATCACCTTGGCAACTGAGTAAAGTTGGGAAACATTAGAAAGGTCTTGCAATAGGTCAGGTGAGAAGTGATAACCACCTGAACAAGAGTGGAGCTATGGGAGCGAAGACGCCATGAATGCAGAAACAAGATTTAGCAACAGATTCTGCAGGTGGGATGAGTACCAGTGAAGAGTTGAGAATATGGTCAGTATTTATTAAGCATCCACTATGCACCAACCACTGGGAAATAAAGAACAAAAGAGTCCCTGGTCTCAAAGATGTAAAAATCTGAGGCTCTGGATGCTTTTTTAAATCCACAGGTGTAAACCTCCTGGTGGGAACAGAGAATGGATTGATGCTGTTGGATCGAAGTGGACAAGGGAAGGTCTACAGCTTGATCAACAGGAGGCGATTTCAGCAGATGGACGTCTTGGAGGGCCTGAATGTTCTCGTGACAATATCAGGTATGAGTAGGAAGGCTGAGCTCACGGCTCTACAGAGCTCACTTACTCTCATTCTGTCTGTGACTGTGGCCAGCTGCCATGGGACTCAGCACCTCTGGCAGCATGGGCCCAGAGAGATCACCCAGGGAAATCTTCCTTCCTTCTTGAGCCCTAGCCCTGTGGGCCATGTCACTCTCCTTTCTCTGTGGTGCATCGAAATCAGACAAACTCAGCAGCAAAGGCAATATGGCTATGGCTCTCCCGTCCCTGCCAAAATGCACTGAGTAGCTCATTAAAGTCTTTGAGCTGCATCCCAGGGTAAATTACTGTCTAACGCATGACACAGAAAATGAAAATATTGAACTGGGGGGGGGGGGGAGGAAGTGGGGGAGGAGGGATCATCGGCCAAATGTCTGCAGCCTTTTTCTCGGGAGCCATACTGGGTCTGTGCTAGTGGCAGAACAGTCAGCACAGTGCAGAAGCACTGTGTCTCCACCTGTTGCTCCTGTGGGTGAAAGTCATTTACTCCATTGCTCTGTATCCCCCAAAAAGAAGCTACAAATGGAAATGAGCCATTGGGAAAGACTGCAGTACTGACAAACTGAAAAGGTAACTCTAGAAATTATCTTAAAAGGAAGATTCTCCTTCTGTTCTTAATGCCTCATCATCCCCATTTTCCTTCTTTGTAGCTCAGAATGAATTAGCTTTTATGAAGGATCTGTCCATCCTTAGGTTCCCTTGATGTTATTGAAAATATTATTTCAGAGATTCTTCTTCCAATGATCTTTTGTGTGTCTTTGGCTCCTTTTCCCATCAGTATGTACCTGGACATACACTGACTTTAGGAATTGTGCATGGAAGCATGCTTGGCTATTCAGAATTTTCTTCTGTTTTGAGAAAAATATTTAACCACTGATATCTTTTGTTCTCTCCCCTTTCTATTTGACTACTCAGACATTACTCATTGTTTTTAAAATGACCAGAAGTTACCATAGGAGTTAAAATCATATAATTAAGGGACATCAAACTAAAGTGTGACCTTGTTTTTCTTTTTTTTTTAAACATTTTGATAACTATATTTTAATATAATTGACTTCTGTAGTAATACTCTAAATTTTATGTAATACATTTTAAAATATTCTGTAAAGAAATCCCTAAGTGTCAGTAGTCTGTCAGAGGGACCCAATGATACACAAAGATGATGAAGAATCCCTGGGCTTCGCATCTTGGCCATGGTTTTTAGTTCTTTAATTGCTCATAGAGGTACCCATGGAATGAGAGAAAGAAAGCTGAATTTAGAGCCAGAAAACTTGGGTTCAAAACCTCCAATAAATTCTGGCTCTGTGAACTTGTGCAAGATGTTCAACCTCCCTGTGTTCTAGGCTAGTGGTGGCCAACTCAATAGATATGGGGATCATTAAATCCGGCATAAATAAAGATCCCTGCAGGTGCATATTCGCCACATATTAACATCATATAGGTTCTTAGAAAAACACATATTAACATTATCTATGTTCCTAGAAAACTTTATATTAACATCTTCTATGTTCTTATCTATTTTCCATTGTATTTTTCTTTCTTATTTCCCAATTACATTTTAATTTGGTTCAGGATAAACTTAGGACTGTTATCTTCATGTGTGGCCCTCTCCTCTTCGCTATTCCTTAAGTTACAGAAACAATGCCAACCTACAATTGTACAAGGACTTGTCTTATCCAAGAGTTTTTGATATGCAGGAAATCACAAATCCAATCCCTCCCCTTAGCTTTGGTCACTCAGGATAATTCATGGATTGGTGCCAAGTCTAAACTTTTGTCAACCACCAAGGTATGCTCAGCATCTCTGTGTGAAAGAGAATCCTGCTGGAATCTTGCATCCTATAGTCAATCTCCTCTTTTCTTGGATGTCACATCTCCGTGGGGGTGAGGGTAAAATTATTTATCCTGTTACAAAGCTCATGAAAGGAAAGAGCTAAATGAAAACAAGAGCTTGGAGTTCTTTGTCTCAGCACATTATGCCTCAGAAAAAATATGTGGAAGCTCCTTGAAGACCAATGTCTTTGCTGATGAGTTCCCTGCATTTTCTGATCTCTGAAATAAGTAACTATACCCTAAAAAGTCTCTTAAGGCATAAATGTCCTTAAGCTGCAGTTCAAATGAACAGAGATTTCATGTACTCTGGTCTTTAGACATATATTTCATTCACTAGACACAAAGCACCTTTGAAATCTATAATCATAAAAAGGGGTGATAGGATTTACAACTGGAAATCTCTTTGGAGATCTAAAATCTAGCCCAACCTCATTTGACAGGTGAGGAAATTGACATTCAGAAAGCATATCACGCAGGGAGTAACCAACTGAGCCAGCACTGTGGAAAGGTACAGAATTGGAAGTCAGTCTTAGATTTTGAGGTTCCTCCCAGTTCTACGTCTAAAGTCCTCAGATTCTAGAATGAGTCTTGCTTTAACACTTAGACCCAATATGATTGTTAATTGATCTTGACCTTGATTTTCTTACCTGAAAATGGGGCTAATAACAGGAAAGAATTTTACAAATATAAAAACCTCATACATTGTAAGCTTTCGTTAATAGTACAAAATTAACTGAAGATCTAGACAGAATGAAGGAAAAATATGAACTCTCAAAGTTTACCAGTCATAGGATGATTAATCTAATACGAACCATCACTGCTGAGTACGTATTTAGAGAAGAAGAAAGAGAGACCAAATTCTACACTTTATATATTGCTGAGCCTACTAATACTTCTGAGAACATCTTGTCCTAAAGGATCCTAAATCTTCTTTCCTCTCTGTTCCTTTTCCATTTTTACTTTAAAGTATCTCCCACTCAGATATCTCACAGTATCATAAAGTGTTTTATTTGCCTGAAATTAATTGTAGTTCCTGTTGTAGAAGTGAATAATTCCCATTTTTTCACCAAATTAAATTCTAATTATTTGTTAGAGAATTTTGATAAAGGATACAGAAAACAAAGATAGCAATCATCAAGTCTGCACATGGTGGTCTAGAGAAGTGAAGTGCTGCGATTTTGTCCAAAACGACCTCCCAACACACACACATACACACACACACACACAATATAGTACAAGGGTTTTAGCAAGGGGTTACTGGATAGATTCAGGAGGTCTATGAATTCGGATGGTGAGAAGATTACATACTTCTTTTCAATGCAATTGATTTCCTTTATAATCCTGTGTTTTTACTTGATGCATTTAAAATTGGACATCTAGCAGGTGTCTAATAGTTTCACCCAACTGGCTGCCAAGGGGGTCCCTGACACAGAAGATCTTTGGAATATATGTACCCTTATCCTGGTACCCAAGTTACATTAATTTCATAAAAGCTTTCTTTGTACACTAAGGATAGACAGTTTATAGAGCTTTTGTCCAAGAAAAACAGCAAAAAATGATGAATTGAAAAAGAATGAGTTCTTAAGATAATTAGGTCAGTTAGTTATTCTGGGAAAATGTTTCATTTTAACCATGAGTGTTCTGGGTAAAAACACACTGATGTTGAAATGCTGTGATCTGGCCATTGCTGTGCTCCTGCTGTTTAAAAAAAAAAAATGTGGATGGAGGAAAGAACTCTCCTGGGGATTCATGAAACTAAATCTCTTTTATTTCAATAGGAAAGAAGAATAAACTACGAGTTTACTATCTGTCTTGGTTAAGAAATCGAATCCTGCACAATGATCCTGAAGTGGAAAAGAAGCAAGGTTGGATCACCGTTGGAGACTTAGAAGGCTGTATACATTACAAAGTCGGTAAGTCATGGCATCGTGCTTATGAAATATGGAAGAATAGACAAGGCACTGAACTTGAAGTCGGGAAGGCCTGGGTTCATACCTTGCCTGAGACACTTACCAGCTGTGTGACAATGAGCAAGTCATTCAACCACTTGATGCTTCAGTTTCCTCATTTGTAAAATGAGAGCTTTAATGACCTCTACTTTTCATTTATATTCCTATGAATTTGATCACATAGCCTATGTTTTCTTAGTCTCAAATATAAATTTAAGTTGTGTTATAGTTTTCCCATATGATAAATTTTGAGATCTTCATGTGTATTTACTGTGATATCCCATCTGAGTATGGTACTAGCCCTTGGAAAAACTTCAGATGTTGATTCAGGAATAGGCTGTGTGTCCAGACTAGCTGAGGTCAGCACATTCATTACCAGAAAATTACTCAAAAGGTAATGAAATGGTTTTGACCATAGTTACTTACAAAACCATATACATACATATATGTGCACATATATGTGTGAAATTGTTGTATACATATTTTTATTTATCAGTTCTTTTGCTGGATGCAGTTAGCATCTTTCTTCAAATGTCCTTTGTTTTTAATTTGTGTATTTATTATAGTCAAAATGACTTAATTTTAAGAACAACTTTGCCTATTGTTACTGTACTATATACAATGTTCTCTTTGTTCTACTCACTTTTCTCTTCATTACTTCATGCAAGTCTTTCCAAGATCATTGAGCTCATCATTTCTTATAGCACAGTAGTATTCTATCACAGCCATCTACCACAACATTAAAGGGATCCCCATCAGTTGGGGGAATGGCGGAACAAGTTCCATGATTTTTAAATGTGCATGTGACACAAACACAGCCCCAGCTCCCAAGCATCTCCCATTATTAAAGGAACAAATATATGCACAGGTAAACTCTGAAACTCCAAATCAAGGAGAAAATAGAACAAGCATCAAGGAAAAAAAAAATTCAAATACAGTGGCACCACAATTAGAATCACACAAGACCTAGCAGTAGCTAAGTAGCTACATTAAATGTCTTGGAACATGATATGTCAAAAAAAGCAAAAGAATTAAAGTTACGACCAAAAATATCATACCCAGCAAAGTTAAGTATAATCTCGAATGAAAAAGAAAAAAAGGACACTTGTCAGATTTTCAGGATTTTATTGCAAAAGACCTGAACTTAATAGAAAATTTGACACATAAGATCCAAGAGAAATATCAAACATCAAAAATTCATTTCAAAGGACCCAATAAGGACAAACTGTTTATATTTTATACATGGAAATGTAAAACAAATGCCTAAGATTGCAATTAATAATTGGGTAATTTAAAAAAAGATTGGGGGTCTAGCTAATATAATATGATTCTAAAAAGCAAAAATGTGTAGAAAAAAGTAAAAAGTAATTATGTTATATGGATGAAGTATGAGAGCAAGAACTGACAAAGAAAATTAAATGGGAGAAGAGAGCTGGTAGTTCTGAAATCCTAATCATGTTCGAAATGAGTTAAAGAAGGAATAATATGTGTATATCTAGAAGAGTGTAAAAGTCTTCTAAATTTATAAAGAAATAAGAGGAAAAGAATATAGAAAGGTGGGATACTGAAGAGTGTGTAGACTAATGGGAATGGGATAAGGTATGTAGATTAATGGGATAAGAAGAAAGCAAAGTGTGAAAAGAGAGAAAATGAAAGGAATTTATGGGGAGGGGAAGTGGCTAAGTAATAGCAAGATAAGATAGGGGGTTGAAGTAAAGCAGAGGAATCACCAGGAACTAAGAGATACACACAAACATAATAACAATGATCAGAAGTAGAATTTATTGGGTGGAGCAAAGGTAGCAATCTTACAGCTAAAATAGATTTAATCAAAAGAGAAAAAATATAGGAAACTACTCCATATGCCTGCCATATTAATCAAGTTGTTTAAGACTATTTAAAAATAACCAGTTAGTACAATGTTTGAATATTGCTATGGTGTGGTGAATGATGAGTTGGTGAATTTAGAAAAATATGGAAAGATTTGTACTTTTGTAGGATGATATTATCTTCCTTCAGAGAAACAAAGGATAAACAAACACAGTATGACCTTATTTAGATGTATGTGTTACAGATATATTATATGAATTTATGTATACATTATAGATATCTATATAAAGGTATGTGTGTATATATATGTGTGTGCATATGTATATATAAACATATCGGCATTCAATTTTAGCCTTCTTGGGGGAATTAGAGGGAAGGAAAAGGAAAAAAGAATAAAGTAAAAAATGCACAACAGAGAACAAAAGAATGGACAGCTCTGAACACAACATATAGGATTTATTACATAGGCTTTCTTTATGACCATCAATATAAGGCATAGAGGATACTCTCCCTGAAAATCACTAAAAGGGGAACTATCTTAGGAAAATACAAGCCACATCCAGACTTGTTTAAAATGGTTTTGAGGAAAAGGTGACAACTGTCAGCTTTTCTCACACACTCCCTAGTGGCAAATTTTTTTTTCTCAGTTATGTTTCCTGAGAAGGAACACATTTTTGACACACCAGAAGAGTTAAATTTATATATTACTTTGAGGTTTGAAGAGCATTTAACATTTGATCCTCAATCCTATAAGGTGGATGCTATTAATATCCCCATTTTATAGCTGTGAAAATGAAGGGAAAATGAAGCAGACTGAGGTTAAGGACTTCCTTTGTGAACTAAGGATAAACAGTTTAAAGAGCTTATATCTAAGAAAAGTATCAAAAATTAGTCTTCCGTCTCCTCTTCCCTCAGCTTCTGTCTCTCCCCCCTTTCTCTCTCAGTAGGTCTCTCTTTGTGTCTGTCTGTCTGTCTCTCTCTCTCTCTCTCTCTCTCTCTCTCTCATTCAATGTTTAACCACATAGAGATAATTCTCATTATAGCTACACAACAAAGCACCAAAAACACTTTCCTGAGAAGAATCTTTTTGTAGTTTAATTCAATGAAAATACCATTCAATTTTTTAGGAAGCTGCCTTTAAGGATCTCTAATCTAAGTGAAGTTAGCTTTCTCTTAGCACAGGTCCTAGAGTCAAATTACTAATGTTATTTGATTTTCAATTCATTGTCTAGAGACTTCTAGCAACTAAATTTTAGGCCCCCAAGGGAATGTCATTGTTCTTCAGAATCACAGAAAGCATGGAGGGTAACCAATCACAAATATTTGCTAAAAACCTATACTATACCAGGTTTTGTGCTAGGTACTGGGGATGTAAGTACTTTTGAGACATTTCCTGCCCTCGAGAGGCTTAAATATTGGGAAATGCCAATCAAAACTGTGAATAACATTACCTCTTGTCAGCCTTGCAACTAATTTTCAAAAAATTCAGAATATTAAGTGCCTGTTTGGAGCACAAATTCAAGTTAGCACATCCATGCTAAATATCTCTTGTAATAATCCCTTTCTCTTTCTATTTCTTTTATCACAAGACTGGATAGTCTCTTTCAACATCTATAGAGGGAAGTGGAGACATCTCAAATATTCTGTGATTTATGATGACTATTGTGAGACAATTTTCTCATTAATTGCTAGACTATTTAAGCAAATGGATTTTCAAGTCTTTTTACCCACCTCATTTGTATACTCAATTCTACTTTTCAGTATGATACATGCAATACAAGCACCTCCCTCCTGATAGACAATTCTGTGATTGAGACAAAGAAAATCAAATATCTAAAGGGTTACTTTTGTCCAAACAATTCATTTTAGATTGGATAATGTTGAGATGATGAAAATGAAAGTGACTTGTCTAAGTTAAGCACAAAAGGCATGACATGAATATAAATTTTATAACTTGAAAGCTAGAGTTCTTCCTATAATACTATAAGATCTGTTTTCATTTCACTTTGATCTGAACATTTAAACCAATATTTATATTCCAGACCATTTTGCATTGGAATCCTAATCTTTTTTAGGGTTCTCAAGAGGGTTCTCAATTATTCTTGGTTTTGCCCAAAATAGAAGCATCAGAGAATAAAAGAGAGATGGGTAGCACAGCTAACAACAAACCATTCAAAGAACCAGAGGAAAGTTTCTTGTGTGCTGAGTATAAATTCTATTGGAAATTTATGGAAAGATATAGATAAGAATTATACAAGGTAAGAAGACATAGAGGGACCATTATGCCATAGCAAAGGGACCATTATACCAGTGAGATCAAGGATAAAGCAAAGTGGAATCACTGAATCTAGATGCATTGAAATGTCCATGATTTAGAGTATTCAGGTTAGTCTGCCATACAGACAGCTAGTTGGATAGAGATATGATAAACAGACTGAAAGTCAACCTTAATGAGGGATAATATATAGATTATTGAAGTTCAACACTGAACTTCAAAGAACTAAGAATATAATAACGTCCAATAATCACCCAAGTTATACTGATCACAAGTTAGTTTTTCTTCATTGATTTAAAAGATCTTTGGGGGTATTACTGGTGTCTCGGAGTCAGCATTATGATTTTCAGCATAATGAGGAATCATTATTGGATGATTCTTATACAGCGATGCAGGGAATTATCATAAAGAATGAATAACTGACAAGACATACACAAGTATCTATATATACATATATATGTGTGTATATATATATATATTTGTGTGTATGCAAACATGCGTGTACATATGTGTGTGAATACATATAGACTAGAGAGAGAGAAAGACAGAGTGAGATACAGGAAAAGAAAAAGGGCTTGGGGGAGAGGAGAGAAAGGGAGGGGAGTAGTACGAAGACAATGAAAGAGGAGGGGAGGGGAAGGGAAAAGCTGGAAGAGGAGGGGAGAAAGACCACTCCATTTTATAAAAATGCCAGAATTCAGTTGCTATGAAAAATTATTATAAAGAAAGCATAGGGTGATTAATAAGCAATCATTACTTGCAACATATTCATAGAAAGTAAAATTCTTTATTCAGTATTTCCACAGTGGGGAGAAAAAATGTCACTATAAGATCCAAGACTCCTGACACACTGAAATTTGAGCTGCCTATGTCTTTAATTAATAATCAAATTTCAAAAAGAAAGAAAGAATCTTTGGAAAACTTTATATCTCTTTCTATTCATTTATTTTTCTATTACCTCATCGTATCTGATCTCTACTATGACATTAGGTTTATGTGAGATTTTGCTTCATTTTTCCAATGAAATCACAGAAAGGTCTGATGTCCCTGCCCCAAAAATGTCATTCCAGGGCTCTACCATGTGGCAGCCCTCTTTATCTACAGTTCATGGCACTGGTCCATAGAAAGGCAAGGAAGAGAATGTAGATAATGATTTAAAGTCACCATTACTATTAGTGATTCATAGCCAAGATCTGCTGACAAAAAAGGAAGTTCCTAATCTTTTAGGGAGAGGGGAATGGTGTCAGAAACAGCCTATTCCTCCTTGGGCTAAGTCACACCTGTGACTAGGGTGTAGCAGAATGAATTGAGTCAGAGGACCTGGCTTTAATGCCCAACTTTTTTGCTTAGTACTCATATGACCTTGGGCAAGTATCTTTAACTTAAGCTTCCTTGTCTGTAACATTCTGGAGGCATTTTTCTCTCCAGTCCCCCTTCTATCTCTAAATTGATCATCTTACAATAGGATGTCAAATGAGGTGTCTCAGAGATCCAGATAGTTCAACACCTTCATTAAACAGGGGACAAACAGGCTTAAAGAGAACTGATTTATCTGGGCGTCACAGCAGGGGATGTAGGTTCTAACTTAGATTCTTTCATTCCAAAGCTAGTGTCCTTCCCATATCACCAAGCTGTCTTCCACATGGAAAGTTGCACTTTTGCCTGTGTTATATGGAGAAATTAAACCGCTTGATAATAACCACATTTGCTTACTCGTGGTAGTTTTTCTTTTTTTTAATTTTAGTGAAATATGAACGGATCAAATTCTTGGTGATTGCCTTGAAAAATGCTGTAGAGATATACGCGTGGGCTCCTAAGCCATACCACAAGTTCATGGCATTTAAGGTAAGCATTACCAACTAAACATGACCAACTAGATCTTTAGTCTTGCATGTCTAACACTGAACCTCTCCTTTTTTCCAAGATGCAAAGGCTGCCTTCCATGCTTGGCACCATCTTTTCCATTTCTATTCTATGGATTTAACAAGTGTAGGATCACTTTTTAGACCAAATTTCTGACTTTAAGAGACTCTGACATACTGGAAATTTTGCCAAGCTAAAATCTCCTCCTCCTCTTCCAAGTAACAGTATCATCCTCCAAACAGAATTTATGTCTGTGAACAAGAAAAGTGTCTGTCCTTTATCTTCTCTGGGAATATACAAGATCATCAGAGTTGGTACTGGAAAGGGTTGAGAATTCATCTGATGCAAGTTCCTCCTTTGATAGATAAAAAAAATCTGAGATGCAAAGGGAATTAGGCAAACTTTCCCCAATTTACACAGACTATGTGGGAGAAAGTTGAGATTTGAACTGAATTCCAAGAGTGCAAATTCAGTGTTGATTTTTGCCATGCAAAACATTTTCATTGAAAGTGAAAAGCTGTTACCCATGATAGAATGTGTCAAATGGCAGACCCTTCCTCCAAGAGCACTGGGGTATGTTTTAAAGGGTTATAGATATAGATTCAAGTTCCCAACTCCATATCTAATTAACTGTGTAATCTTGAGCAAGGGACTTGCTTTCTCTGGCCCTTGGTTTCTGCATCTAAAAAGGAAAGTTTCTAGGATCCCATCATGCCCTAACATTCTGTAGTTCTGAGATTGTTAAAGGAAAGAGATACTCCAGCTGATGTAAATCTAAGGCTTGAGATGAATTTGAAAGAAATGGATCTTCGTGAAACTTCTCTGTTCAGTGAAGATTTTCTTAATTCAACTGACTCATTTTATAAAGAATCACATATTCAAAGCTAGAAGATGCCTTATAAGTGATCTAGTCTACCCCTACCATTTTGAAAATGAGGAAACTGAGGCAGAAAGAGTTGACAATTTCTGAAAGATCATACAGTGAGTAGAAAAGCCAAGAGTCAATCCTTGGATTGTTGACCATGATTGTAGGGTTCTAATCTTATTTGTTATACCTAATTTAGATTCATATTGCTTTCTTAATAAAATTCTGAACTGCTTTCAAATGAACTCTAATATGTTAACTAAAATAAATGATTATGTCTTTGGAAATTGATTTTCATCTTTTTTTTTCTCCTTTCAGTTTTAATTTGCTTTTGTTTTCAATATTGGTTGGGTCTTCACTCACTATGATTGAATTGTTTCGACTGAATAGTTCTAGGGGTCTCATTCAAGTAGGCTAACCATGGTAATAGAAAGAAGACCGATTCTTCCAGGTACCTTGTTGTTTGGGGAACTTTGGCAATGGCAAATAGTAATTGTCAAGTCATTCTCTCATATTCCTTCCTCAACATTTTTCCTAATCTGGGCTTTCTATTCTCTTCGTTTCTCCTTTTGCTCAAGTAAGCACTGGGGCTTTTTGTAGTGATGTAGAGATACTCCTCTGTGATGAGTCACCCCAATTTTCTCATGTCTTCCTGGTACAAATGTCTCAGAGATGTATTCCAACAGAAATGGGTTTTCCTTTCCCTCTCTTCCCATCCACCATCACCATATTACTACTTTTGGAGAAGAAAGTTCTAGAACATATTTGTTAGAACATCAAAGAAGATTGAGGGCAATCTGTCTATCAAAATCCTTGCATATAAAAACTTTTTACAAGGTCTCCTAACTCTTTCCTAAGCTTCAGTTCCATATCACCAACTGTCTACCTCATATTTTGATTTTAATTTCCCATAGAAACTTTAAATTCATCATGTTGAAAAAAATCCTTATCTTTTCCCCAGTCCCTTCCTCCAAACTTCCATATTTCTGACAAGGTAACCACCATCCTTCCAGTCTCCCAGATTTTTATCCCCACCATTATCCTTATTTCCTCACTCATCCTTATTTCAACTATATAATCGATGACCAGATCCCTGTCTTTCTTTTCCCTACAACTCTTTACATCCTTCCCCATTCCATTGATCACAGTCTCCACCCTATTTCATGGCCCATTACTTCTTATTTCTGTTGTAATATCCTTCTAATTTGTTGCCTTTCTTCAAGTTTCTTCTCATTCTAATCTATCCTACACTCAGCTGCCAAAGTGATTTTCCAGAAGCTCATGTCTGCCCATGTCGCTTTCCTATTCAACAAACTCAAGGATCTCTGAAACAAAATATATGTTTCTAACTGGCTGTTTAAAACCTTCAAACCTAATTCTCCAACCTAATTTTCTAGCCTTTATTCTGCTTTCTACTCTCTACAATCTAGCCACACTCACTATCGTCTTCATCCATGACCCTTCCATCTCCCATATCTATACCTCTACATTGGCCTTCCCCCATGCCTAGAATATACTCCCTTTTGCCTCCTTCTGCCTCATAACATCTCTTTCTTCCTTCAAGTCTAAGATCAATATTTATTTTCTACATGAAGCCTTTCAATGGTCTCTGTCCCTCATAATGCAAGGGCAATATTTTTTGTATGTACTTTTATACATGCATGTTCTTTCTCCTGGAAGAATGGAAATTCCTTGAGGACAGGAATTATTTTTGTTTTCATATAGCCAGCATCCAGTATAGTGCCTGATATACAATAGACAATAAATGCTTGTTGATTGATTGAAGGTTTCTAATCCATTCCAGTTTGACAGTCAGGCTGATTGACATCTCGAAAACAAAAGCAAAGAACATACAAAATTCTTATTGTCCCTCAAAACTGCTGGATCCTGAGGTCCCTTGTTAAACTACAAACTCTTTGAAGGATACAGATCTTGTCCTATTCATCCTTACCTTTTACACAGTAGATACTTAGGAACAGTTTGAATGATGGATGGTTGAAAGATAAATGAAATGAATGAATGACTCTGGCCATGGGCAAAAGAAGAGGGAAAAAAAGCTTCACAGCCAGAGCAACTGCTATAGCAAAGGAGTTATCTGAAGTCTAAGTTTATATTGTTAAATGCTTCTAAGAGAACATGGATGGGTGAGTAAGGATTCAAATAACCTGTGAATAAAATCAAATAATCATCACATTTAGCCTAGTTCCTTAATTTCTGAAATCTGGAAATTTACATCTACTAGAACACAAGAAATTATCAGAAATAACATTGTCAGTGTGGTATGGGGACTAACAAAAGTGTTGTCTAAAGTCTTTTGCAGATCTCCAGCACAAACCCCTACTTGTCGACCTTACAGTAGAAGAAGGTCAAAGATTAAAGGTTATTTTTGGATCACACACTGGTTTCCATGTGATCGACGTAGATTCGGGAAACTCTTATGATATCTACATCCCATCCCATGTAAGTCCATAGAATATTTGGTCATATGATGGCTTTGCTGAATGCTGAAGAGGTGTTTTTTTTAACAAATTATTGCTCAGAATCTTCTTTCTGATATTTTAATACATATTGACAAATCACTGAAATACAATAGTCTTTATTTAAATTCCATGTGGAAATTGAATTGGTAGCATGTAAGCTCCTTAGGACAGAAAATGTATTTCATTTTGTTGTATTTTGTTATTGTCCCCATTATCAGTGGAGTACCTTGCACATAGCTTAATAAATACTTGTTGGATTGGATCTTTGGAAACCCATCTTTGTAACTGCTTGAAGATGGTGCTTGCACCTGAGGGATTGTTTCATGATAGAAAGTATTCAATAAACTTAATGTGACATCTTTGGAACCATAGACAGAAATAGGCACAAGAAATTTCCTTCAAGAAGACAGGAGTTATTGATATTACTAATACAAAGTGTTTCTTTGTTTCAAGAAAAACCTTGTCTCAATTATATCTGGTTACTTTCTTTGGTCCATTGGTGAATGAGCTTATTTTAAAGATATCTAGCACACGATTGATTACAGTTTGGTAATCAGATTGTGCCTTTTCTGCAGTCCAATAGCAAATATATTGTGATCATATCCCAGCTCTACTTTAGTTCAGTAGTTTTCACAATATGTTTAGATAGACGACAAGGGCTGCACTTATGATTTTATTTGGGTAGAGAACTTCTGAAGTAGGGATTCATACCATGAATGCAGATTAGCGCCTTTTCAAGGACTCAGTAATAACCTTAGAGAATTGCCCAAAGCAATGAGAGATTAAGCACCTTGCCATGTATCAGAACTCAAGTTTTCTGACTACATGGACATCTCTATCCACCCTCCTAAGGTGCCTTAGATATTGTAGAAAGAAAGATTTCTGAGCATATACATCCTGGTCCAAAGTGTCTTCAGTCAGCCTCTGCAATCTTGTGCTATCAGATACTACCTATCTTCTCAAGAAGTAATTTTTTTTAACTCTTTTTCAATAGAGAAAGCTTTTCTTTCCTAAAAGAATTGACAACTTGATGGTTGGATTGGGATAAATGTAAGAAATTTTTGTCTTCAGAGATAAAGCTAAAAACTGACAAAGAAAATGATAGTGACTGTTTCGTTGGGATCTTTGGGATGATTTCTCCTCTGACGCCTTTAGTTTTCTCCATGTAATTATAGTCTTTTCCTTAAATTCTAGATTCAGGGTAATATCACTCCTCATGCTATTGTCATCTTACCTAAAACGGATGGAATGGAAATGCTCGTTTGCTATGAGGATGAGGGGGTGTACGTGAATACCTACGGCCGGATCACTAAAGATGTGGTGCTCCAGTGGGGAGAAATGCCCACCTCTGTGGGTAGGTTAACCCTTCCTTTTCTCCTTCAACAGTTACACCCCCAAATTGACACGAAAGTCAAGAAAAGTGAAACAACCATTTGAGTCCACAAAACAGTCTGTGAAATTACACTTGTAAGACCCGCTTTGTATGTGTATGTCAAATTGTATGTTTGTGGTTTAAATGTGAACAGATACTGTAAGTTATTGCCCATCTAATGTTTTTAATGCAGTTTTGGAAATTCCTTTTGACAGCCTACATTCATTCCAATCAAATAATGGGCTGGGGAGAGAAAGCTATTGAGATCCGTTCAGTGGAAACAGGACATTTGGATGGAGTATTTATGCATAAGCGAGCTCAAAGGTTAAAGTTTCTATGTGAAAGAAATGATAAGGTAAATCCGTTTCAACATTTGCATTAGTGTTTGCATTTTAAGAGACTACCAGGTATCTGTGAAACCTTCCTTTTCCTTTACAACCTCAATTTAGTCAGATTAGATTTAAGCAATGTGATTTAATCCATGTGAATGACTAGATGTATAATATATACACACATATCTATGCGACATACAAGTAGCATTTTTAGAAAGTTTTGTAGGTCAAATGATCATCAGCAATAAAAAAAAAAAAACATACTTAGCATGAAATACATTTGGATTCCTACTCAATGCAGATGAGAACAGTTAGCCTAACATTGATAAATGTATAGTAGCCAGTTTTGTATTTCTGTGTGTACATTTTTTAAAAAGAAACTCACTAACAGGACTTGACCTAGCATATGGCTTTTTTGACCACTAAATGTAAAAAAAAAAAAAAAAAAAAAAAATCCTATACATTTTAAGCAAGACCAGTTTTGATTCACTTACATCCTAGAAGCACATTCACATTCAAAAATGAATAGAAATTTGATTAATGGCATAGGCCATATCATTCCAACAAGGCTTTTTGACACGAGGAAAAAACTCTGCAGCTGGAAATTGCCTAATCATTAATGATCAGTAATTACCAAGCACTTTTCTGAAACAGGATTACCTTTACCTTACCCCTCCCCTTAGGGTAAGCAAAGGTTTACCAGCAACTGAGCTGTTAACATTCTTTAATTAATAGCCACTGTTATCTACCCTAAAACCATTCCTGAAATGCTTTCCCAAATAACAGCTGATGGAGGAAAGAATTCAGTGAGGTAAAACAGAGTCCTATTAGCCATACAGCCACCCCAAATCCAGCATGGCCTCAGACTAAGCTTTGGGGTGCACCTCTGGACTGAACCAGACTCTGAATATCTGTACTGGTTGGAATGGCTCAGAGAGGCACTTCTGGTGTTTCTCATTAAGGCACGTTCAAGGTTCAAACCTGCCCTAGGAGAAACCCAAACACCTAGCAAAGACTCAGAGCCAACTCAAGCTCTTTGTGCCTCTTTAAACGATGGAGGAGCTAGACTTGAGCTCTCACAATCTGACCAAGCAGATCCTTGTGATTGGTCCAAGATATTTCCACATCTTTAGGATTTGACTGACACCATACCAGCCATTCGGGCTTTGGGGTATGGAAGCCAGTCATTTCCTATGAGACACATAGAAGTTAGACTCCCAGAATTGTATTCTATGATATTCTACAAAAATATATGCCTAATAATGTGAGGGAATTCAGTGCAACCATGGACAGTACCCTCCCTGATCTTCCAGTGCTTTGGAGAAGCCAGCTGCTGCTGTCTTCAGTAGGAGAGGAACCTTATAAAAAGTCCATATATGGGCTAAGGCACTTGTTTGCTGGTACAAGGGATTCATTGAAATTCAGCTCAGGCTGGTAGAAACCAAAACATTATCTTTCCCCCAAAAAATAGGTTGGCAGCCTCCTGCCAACATGTCCTTATCCCAGATAGCACCTAGTATACCAAGATCCACTGAAAAGCCAGGCTTTGATTCTTGGCTACCCTCATTTTTAATTTTCTTAATGTGTAGCTCAACATTATCAAATCCCTCATTAAAGAAATACAGAATTGGAGAGTCTGAGTCTAGAATTCCCACACAGCAAACAAGCATTCCACATTACTTTTTTGAAAGTCTAAAGCCTCCTATATATGGGGATTTTAAAGGTCCAGCATTAAAAAAAGAGAGCCTCTTGAGTGCCAATCACTTGGCCTAAAAATGATAATAATAGTGATGATGATGGTGATAAACCTATGAAGGCAGAAGCATTTCTATCCTGCACTGTATCACATGGCACTTTATAAACACTCATCACAGAGTCGTAAAAACTGATCCATAATAACAAGGACAAAACATATAAGAGGAAAGTGGATGGACGGTTGAAAAGGAGAAAATTAAAAGGTCGTGTGATTGAACTAACTCTTTTTTAATTTCAAACAGGTATTTTTTGCATCCGTGCGATCTGGAGGAAGTAGCCAAGTGTTTTTCATGACCCTCAACAGAAATTCCATGATGAACTGGTAGCAGATGAACACTTGGCCCTTGTCATCATGATGTTGTTTCTCTATTAAAAGAACATGACACGTGTGGACTTATGCCAGTCTAGAGGCAGATACAGAAGGCTTGGTTGAACACACTGCTTTCCCCTTCCTCCACTCCCACCTTTCCCTCCCCTTCTCACACCCTGTTCTCCCACTAAATACAGTCCATCTTTCATTGTTGCAGCCTGTTTGAGAAAGAGAGTGAAAAGAGGCAGGAATTTCTCAGAGAGCCCCAAGAATGCCATACTGTCTCTGAACAGGGACAGACCATGAGCACTTCAGTGCTGGGGATGTAAACATTGTGTGGTCTTTTCTTCTACTGTGTTACAGTGGGTTATGACTCTTTGCTTTAAAAAAAAATTTATTGGTCCCTTACTTTATACAAACAGGGAAGGAAACGGTATTGAGAAAAATGAATCTTCTTTGGATTCTGTCTGCCTGTTAGCATTAAGTATGCAGAATGTTGTAAAATTACCAATTTTGAATGGTGAGAGACAGCACAAATAATGTACCTTATCTCTCTCCTCTGAAGGCCATAACTGTATAGCTGGGTAATTTTAGCAATCTTTTGCCTTCACCAACCTAAAGGTTGCTTTTTGACAGCAACTAGTTAATGAATTTTTAAAAAGAGAAGAAAAATACTAGTTTTCCCCTCTTTTGGGAAATAGATTTTAAATGGCTAAACTACTAGCCTTAGACTAATAAATCAACTACCATTTTTGTCAGTCTGTCAGTCCATATTTTCATATGGACCTTACATAATGGTGCGTGTTGATGGGGTAGTAGTGCCATATGATTGAGTTGGCTCTGGAGATGGAGGGAATCTTTAGCACATCTTTTTCCCACAGCTTGATTATGCAACAGGTTAGGGCAAAAGACCAGGAGAGCTAACGGGTTTCAGAAAAAGGAAGAAGAGCTTTTGAACTAAAAATGTTATGAGATTTACAAGAATGCACAAATTCTCTTGGGCTAAGAGCTCACCGGACTTTGGTTGATGTACCCCAATCCTGCCGGGGAAATTGAGGTGTGGGTGACATCTTGGTTTCGGTCTACCCCATCTCTTTCTTCTGTGGGTGCCACTTTCTAGAGATGAAAACTGTGACTTTAAACAAACAAACAAACAAAAATAAAGTAAAAGCTTCTGAGCTGCCTATAATCTCTCTGGGTTGGTGAGAAAAAAAAAAAAAAAGACAACCTGAGAAAAAGCAGGCATCATTAGGCCCAGAAGTTACAGAACTTGGAAGCAGGGTTTTGGCCAAAATTCTGAGACCCTAAATCACTTTACCTTCCTCTAAATTACCCAACATACAGTGAACAACATCTGTGCAGATATATGTATGTATTTAGTTCAGGTTGAATTGTGTCCTTATAAACTTACTCAAATGATTTCAATTTTTATGTGAGTGTCTCGGATTTTTTGATTTGTTTGTTTACTAGCTACAAGCATGGCTGCCTGTGGTCTCAAGGTGTTGCATAACGATACCTGTGTTGCGCTTCCTGTTTTAACCTACCTCGTTTTGTTTGTTTCTGTTTTGCTGTTCATCACAGCAGTGTTATCTCCAGGAGACATATAGAGAGCTCAATTGGCAATCTCAGGTGTATTTCATCATTTAAAAAAACAAAACAAAACAAAACAGTAGTTGATCAAATTTGGAAGAAAAAAAAAAATCATTGGCATTTGTTCCCAAGATATCATAACAGTTATAGTAATGGATTGCTGGATCTATTATTCTAATGATTTTGCTTAAAATAAATGAGTGGCTGGATGAGCTGGTAATGACAACAAAATACAAATTAGAGATTCAGTGGCACTGCACTTTGACAACTGGGGCAGGATGGTAAAAGGAGTAGAGAAATATTCATGTTCCATTTTGAAATGACTCTAAAGGGCCAAGGTGGCTAAATCATTTACCTTTGGTTTGGAGCAGGTAGCAGAAAGAAATTGATCCAAGGACCCTCTCTGATTGATCATGGAGGTGTCTCCATTGGGGGTTTCCAAAATCAGTGCAATTCTCCAATGCTCATTTGGACTGCTCTCACTGGTCCAGTGCAACAAATTCAGCAATAACTTTTCTGATTGAACTTGGCAACTACTCTAACTGTTAGACACTGTTGTGAAGAAGGAACAATAATCTCGGTCTTGACACTGGCTAGGATTGCCACCAGCTCTTTATATTGCTGCTGTGTATTTTAAATCAGAGGCTTCTTGAATTATGTTGCAAATGGATATATATTTTTTTTCCTAAGCGACAAGTTCGGAACTCACAGCTTTAAATGATTTTTTTATTGTGGGTCTTTGGGTACAGTTAAGAAATAAAAGGGAATCATTGTGTTTAAACATAAGGTAGTTTGTGAATGTATTTTTTCAAACCTAGATTCATTGAAACAGAACCATGAGAAAATTATTCATGCAGTCGTGTTTACAGTATGTACATGAACATAAAATAGGACCTGAGCATTTCTGGTGCCAACAATAATAAAACACACGAGTTCAACATTGAACCATGACTATTATATTTTTGTACTGAGACTTTTTCATTCAGCAACCTCGATGAAGCACTTAGGATGCACAAGGCAGTGTTATTTATGAGTGCTGGGCTTTCCACTGGGTACTAACTGTAAGCAAGTCCCAAGACTCTCAGATCCCCACCAAGTATGTCCTTTCTCCCACCCTTCAGTCATTTAAAGACTTTTCATGGATCCCATGCTCATTTAGACAAGTAAAAATCCATCTTCTTCCATCAGAACTCAGAGGCTCTGGGACCTGCCTCACTAAAGAATGTCTCTCTTTTTTTTTCTTTCTTTCTTTTTTATTTTTATGTTTTTGAGACCAAGGCTTTTCTATTGGACTCAGACTGGGTGAGTACACTCACAGGCCAGATCCCATTGCAGATCTGCATGGAAGCTTCTTTAATTTATTTTCTTTCCTAACTGGGCTGTGTTGCCCCTTCCCAGCAGCACCCTGGTGCCCTTGAAGATGTCTCAAGACTTGTCCTTTGTGACTTTTTTTTTAAAGACTGGTTCTCCCTATCTGGTCCAGGCTGGAGAATTCAGCAGGGACTGATCTTGGTTGGCAACTCCAGGCAGTCTGGTGGCCTCCTAATCTCCATGAAACATCACATGAGTCCAGACTCAGTGAGGACAATTTAGCCAGTTTAAAGTAGCTCAAAACTCTTGAACTTAAAACAATTCACCAGCTTTGTCCTTCCCAGTACCAGTGATTACAAGCATGCTCTACCATACTCTATACCCTAATGTTTCTTGATTTGTTGGTTTTTGAAGATGCTCTTAAATTAACAACTCAGAAAAAAATATTGTTTTTCTTCCCCCTTGGTGGTTTGTTTTTAAAACTAATTTTCTTTTGATATAAAAAATGAATAGTTGGGGTTTTTTTTGTAAGTAGCAGTAAGATTCTGAAAACTTGTTATATCTCTTACTCCTGACTGTCCAGTCAAAAGGCACTAAGATGTCCCATGATCCCCCGTCAGGATGTGGTATAAGGCATTATTGCACTGAGGGCCCAGGTGACTTCTACGGTCCCATCCGAATCACAGATATTAGGCTTTGAGACTTTCTGGTACCATTCCAGATGCTGACATCATTTAGTTCATTGCAACTGCCTGTACACAGCCTGCTGGCCATGAGGACACAATCAAATGGTTGGATCATAACTGGCACTAAGGTGGCTGACAAGAATACTTTTCTTATGCAAAGACTAGATTTTTCTGGGACTGGCAGCACTTTTTCAAAACTATTTTTTGATACCTTAGTTTTATACATCAAAGCCACATCCTTACCTCCTCTTAACAATAAAAAAAAAAAAAACTAAAACAAAACCTATTAGGAAAGTGGCTTGTCACACTCATATTTATAATCAGAGATCCTGAGTTTAAATTCAGGCTCTGACAGCTGTTGATGAATTTGGGTGAGTCACTTAACTTCCCTAGGCCTCATTTTCCCCATCTGTAAAATGAGGCTGGGCTAGATGAACTTTCAGGTCCCTTCTAAATCTAAGATCTTCTAAGCTTATGAAGCTTCAAATACAGTTGGAGGTAGAGAGTCTCCAAGAATTATTTTCTTGGGAAAATGTATTCTTTGTAGGCTTGGAAAATTCTCAAAAAGGACTCAAATCTGTTTGTTGCACAAGATTTCTATGAGGAATAAGCCTGAAAACCTCAAGAATCTTTTCGAGTACTCAGATCACCCATAAGCTCATTTTCCAGGATCACTCCCTAACAAATTTGACATTAACAACTTATGATAAAAGAAGAATCTAAATTCCAGCTTACCAAGACCACCAATGGTTTTCCATCTGCTCCTGTGACTTGTCTATGATTCCCTCTCTTCCATCAATGATTTGGTGTCTCTTGGTTCTTCGTGTGTACTAGATGGGAAATAAGAGACAGAAGTTTCATGTCAGGCGGTCACCATTGTGTTTTTGTTTCTTGGCTCCACAAAGTAACGTGGCTATGGTCTGACTTCCCATTCTGTGAAGTTCCTAAGGGATTCAGTATGGCTGCTTTTCCCATCCTGTATACCAGTTATTGTCATTCCATTTCCAGTGTGTGGGATATCTTGTGTTAACGGTGTTCTGCCCTTGAGAGTCTGTTTTTAAAGGCATCCTTTGCATATGTGCTAATTGCTTTCAAATTTATGTGAAATGTGTTGTGTTGCTTTAAAAGAGAGCAAGCCACAATTACCAATTAATCAGGAAAATGTAATTGGGTTTTTGCTACTGGAAACATACATGATAAATTCACAGAAAGCTTGTGATGTTTCAAAACAAACTCTCCTGCTCTCTTCCAAAAGCCTTTAGATGTATTATGTAGTCTGCAAGAATGGTCAATAACTCTGAATTACTAGCTCCTTTATAGCTTTTTCTTGAAAAGATTATTTTCTGACCAAACCAAAAGAAAAAAAAAATCATTCCCTGAGGCTGGATCTGTGCTAGGGAAATAATGATTATTTCAAACTCTTGACATTCTCAATTGATTGCTTTCACTTTGAGACTTGGAGGTATCTCTCGGAAATGCTAATCCATTCTGGCCAAGTAGACAGTGGGTCATCAAGGATTCAAAAATAAGTTGCTTTTTTTCAGACCTTGTGCATAAAAATTAATCAGATACACATACACACGCACATGCAAATGCACTAGCAAAACATGGAAAAATTTAGATGTTCAAAAATAACCATTTAAAAAGACCAAATATAATTTTCTAATCTGCTGCATTCTTATATTATCTTTCAAAAGAGGGCCATATTATCAGATATCCATGTTTGTGCAAGCTGAATTTGATGTTTTGGTCCAGATTTATGATTTTATTGTTCTGAGGGCACTTCAAGTACAGAGATTCCCCCTCTGATAAATGCATACTAGCAACAATTTTGCAGCTTCTAATCTTAGATTGTTTGGGATCCCCAAACAATTGTGTCATTTGCCCAGAGAATCCCAGCTAGTATATGTGAGAGGAAGGACCTGTTCCCAGGATTTACTAATTTTAGGACACAGCAAATAAAGAGCTAGCTCCAGAATCAGTAAGACCTACGAAAATTTTGCAATTATTAATTGATCCAAGCCTGCTCCCATGATTCCTGGCAGTACCATTGGGTATTTCGCAGCAAGTACCCAACTTCTAATTACAATAACTGACATTTAGGTAGCATTTTTATAGTTTACCAAGAGTTTTATACACATTTTCTACTTTAATCCTCAAATCTCTCTGAGGAAAATACTATATATGTTATCGGCTTCATTTCACAAATAAGGAAACTTATTTGCCCACAATCATACAAGGAAGAGGAGTGAAAGACAGGACTGTACTCCAAGCTCTCTCATATCCAGCATTTTTATCCACTGTGCTCTTGACTGATGTGCTCTAATTAATTAGGCATAAAGCATTTTTACCAAAAACCTTAATCAATCCACATCCCATTATTAGACAAATTTGGCCCATGAGCTATATCTTGGATGCCTTGGTTTTATTCACTGCTAAATTTGAATGCAATGATAGAATTTAAGGGAATTTGTCTATAGATTCAAGTAGAACTTTAAAGTGTTGTCATAGCATTAAACAGGACTAGATCGTGATTTTAATATAAGAACTTTATTTTTCTAGGTCTGCCCAATACCAGAAAGGATGGAGAGGCACTTAAAGATAGTAATAATTGCTTTAAAATGTTTGACCCCTAAATTTTAAGCCCATTTAAATTCTGACCAAAATCTAAGACTGTGTGTCTATAAGAAGTCAAACATTTTTACTTCACCTGATAATTTTAACCAAGAATACAAATTTCCCCAAAAGTCCAGATGTTCAACATTCTATCAAAAGCCTAAATTTAACAAAGTGCCTGGCATGTTGGCTTATTACTAACTGATAAATTGATTAGTTGGCTTATTGAATTAAAGAGTGGGAGTGTTTTTCAAATAAGGAATATGAATATAATGGTTTTCTGAAGATTAAACAACTATACATTGAAGGTGAGCTTGAATTCATGGTAATAAATCAAATTTTGTACATAGCCTTTCTACAAGTGAATTAATTCTCCATCTTTCCCATCCCAGTACTGGTGTTGGTGAGACTAATAATAATGTTATATTTTTGTCTCTTTTTTATTCAAGAAATCTCAGATGTAGTATCATAATAGAATGTTAGGGACCAGGTATAAGCATCCAGGAACTGTTACAGCAGCAGGAAAAAAAAATAACTGAAATGACAGAATAGTTAAAACAAATTGTAAGACTGAACGTGTTGGACTATGATTATTGTACATTTGACTCGTCTCTTGTTTACAATGTTAACACAGATGTTGTTACCATATGTAAGATATTATAAAGAGACTGCCTTCCTGATGTGTCTATGATTCTCAAATGTATGTGGGTCATTTTATAGGTCTCAAAGTTTCCTCACAAATTGCAATCTGTCATCAATGGGTGATGGATTTGCAAATATTCTTGGGAGTGTGAAGACCTTTCTTTTCAGGCATCATCCTATATTTTAGGATGTCTCTCAAATTTTTTTTTCATGAAGGTTCTAATGTCATTTGAAGTCATAATAGGCAATATCTAGAAAAGTCTTGATCTCTTGTGAAACTGAGGCTTTCTAGCATTTTTAGTCATTTATCATTTGTAACCTGGCCCAGGCATGTATTATTTTTCATTTATTTTAAAGATGGCACTAAAACACATCAGAAGATGGCTTTAGGAAAAAGGAAAAGAAGGAAGAACTTTCTGAACACCCACTTGTATTTTCTTTTTTCTAACATCACCAAGCACCTACCTGGTGTATCTAGGACATACATCAGGATCTCTGAAATAGTGGTTTTATTTTTAGGTTGTTTTTCTCAATTACAAAAACCATGTAGATTTTTCAATGGGAAAGTATCAATATTATTCTGGAAACCCTGTTTCCTAGATCCTTGGCCTTGTTGTCATGGTCTATGTATGAATCCATTTAATACACAAAGTCTTAGAGGAATATAAGGTCTTCAGAGAAGTAGCATTCCCAATGATCTCTTTAGGGCTTTTACAGGGAATGATTAATTTTTAAGTAAAGACCCTATAACTGTATGGTTATTGGGAAGATGGGTATTTTTATTTTGTTTATTTTCATTGTCTGATCTGTTCACTTGGATAAAATACAAGCATTTTTGAAACAAGGAGGAAACAAAAGCAAAATTTTCTCCTAGGAAGAAAGCTCCAAATAAACTACTACTAAGAAAGCCCACAATGTTTTGGGCCAGTATACATCTTTAATCCAGTTCTGAGGATGCCGTGGGCCACCGAAGTCTGTATATATTCACTTACACTGAATGTGTGTTGCATGAAATGACAATGTAGGAAATTTACACATGAAGTCGTTCTCTTGATTCCTGTAAGGGAAGCACTCTGTAGTTTACTTTTGTTTGGTCTTGTATTTTCCTTGTCAAGTCAATAAAAGAAATATCTTTTGAAAAATAAATAAATAAACCAGAAGACAAACAAATGGAACTTTTAGCAACCTGACAGAGAAAGGTCCTCCTTTGCCCTATTTATCTTCTTTGTCTTGTGATGGATGCGCTGTATTGCAGGGTGATACATACCCAACACCAGATCTATGCCTTGTCGGCAACAGTCATGGTTAGGATCCTCTTTGACTAATTCATTTTTTTTTCCTATCATAAGAGGAGCTGGGAAATTTTATGTAAGCAATTAAATCTTGCAAAGCACTTCACATATAGTACCTAATATGGCCCCATATACTGAGGAAGATGCTACATAATCCATTTTACATATAAAAGCAACAAAAGCTCACAGAGGTTATGTGATTATATCAGAAGTAGAAAATCCAGATGCCTCCTGACTGCAAGGGCAGGCCTTTTTCCCAGTATGCCTTTTTCCACTTACTACCTTCCCTTTCTGAACTCAGTTGTATTTCCATTATGCATTGCTTCAAATTCTTAAGAAAAAAAAAATAATAAAGTACCTTTATAAATCGTAAGTAGTACTCTCATTTACAGAGAAAAGAACCTACACCAAAAGGTCCAAGGGGATTCTGAAGTGGCCATTTAGCAGACCTGGGAGCATGACAACACAGGTCTCCAGAAGTTCAAGTTTTATTTGCACAATTACTTGTTCTTGGAAATCTATGAGCATTAGTTTTCTTTCAAGTTGGTTCCTTTCACCCTCTTTTTTGTATTGGTTTGACTTAACTGAGTTTTCCTAAAGTTGACTTACAAAGAAGTTTCTATTCTAAAGCCTCATCAAAGTTTCTAAAAAAAACAATACTGAATTCATAGTTTTGTTTTTGACCTCAAAGGATCCCAGCACACTTTCCTTACATGAAACTAAGTCCATAATTGGAATAAACCAGCACTACAGCATGTGTTTCTGGGTACTTCAGCTAGAAGATCTTTTTACAAAAATCCTTAAGGAAATGGAATTAAAATGTTCTGTTGTCATTTTGACAAATGTGCTCAAGATGAATAGAAAAAAAAACATGAACAGCCTTTTCAGTCTTGTGTCCAGGTCACTGTGGGCTCACATAATTCAGGGTGATCTTACACCCAAAATGTGGCTAAGGAAACAAAGAGAGATGCATTCAGTAAGCTAATGTAGAAAAGTGATTAATCAATCTTGGAATCCATGGCAACCCCTTACTCTGCTCATGCTCTACAATCCTTCCTCCTAGGAATGGAAGGTTCTTATTTTTAGCTGAAAATGAACAATACCCCAAATGAGCAAGGAAAAACATACGTTAACTTCTAAGACTTCCTGGGGAGTCAGTCAAGCAAAATGGCCTTCAAGTCTACAGAATAGAGATTTGTTGCCAGTTTCTCAAAGTTAAACAGTGATGAAGCTATTGTGAAATTTAAGTTTGTCCTTATATTTAGTAATGTCGAGGTAAATCAGTGGCAATGCTAGAAGGCCAATTGGTGTCCAATTTCATCCCACAGAAGCAAGAAATAGGGAAGTCTTCTTTGCAAATCTGAACCTTATTATGGGATTTTATTCCATCATTCATTCTTAATTCATAATCTTTGGAGTTTAGAATGCCAAAAATCCAAACATTTTCAAATTTACTACAAATACTTTCCTGGGTCTCTGGCTGTGTCCCCTTGCAAGTACAGACTATGTCAAACCACAGCAACCTGTTTCAATTTTCAAAAGATGCTTTGGATGGTATAGTTTCTTACAAGTTGGAAAAAAGTTGAGATTTAATCCAACTGCCACCCAAAATAAAAAAAAAAAAAAAAAAAAAACTGCATAGCATCTACCTTTTAACAAAATCTACCTAATATTGAAATTGTCAGATTTTGTAGAATGCTTATCATATATAACTAATATCTATGTGTCAAACAAATGAGGATATCAAGGCACATTCAGAGAAATGAAATCTCTGCATGTCTTGATTTTGAACTCAGCTGGACCAGCTTCTCAACTAGAATTTTAATTTTTATTCAATTGTATGGCCTGTCCAACTCTTCATAGCCCCATTTGGGGTTTTCTTGGCAGACAGTGGAGTGATTTACCATTTTCTTCTACAATTCATTTTGCAGATGAGGAAATTGAGACAAACAAGAGTAAGGGGCTTGTCCAGGGTCACACAACTAGAGTCTGTGGCCAAATTTAAACTTATAAAGATAATTCTTCCTAACTCTAGGCCTGGACCATACCACCTAGCTGCCCCAGAGCTTTAACTAGGGCTGGGCACCTAGAGTTTGACTCCAAAGGCACTGAAGTTTAAAGGGCGCCAACATCACTTTCTAGGGGAATACTTCCTCTCCCAATGGTTGTATCTAATCTCTTCTCTCCTCTGCCCCAGGTCCAAAAATTCCTACTTTAAAGCCTTGTTCTCAAATTACTGTAAAGAAAAGGAAACAAATTAAATGAACCCTTTATCAATAGACGAGTGAAAGACAACCTTATGGTCTTGAACCCTAATTTTGATCCTGGTAATGAAATCTAAAGAGCTGAAAATCTCAGGAGTTTAGTTTGAAAGTTGGATATAATTATTGGGAATTGAGATCCTTTCCGCTTGGTGGTAGTGTCAGACAACCTTGGCTAGCAACTTGGGTTCTCAGCCTAAGAACAAGCATTCAGATTCATGTGCCCTGTTGAGTGGATAAAGAAGCATATATTAAGTGTTTAATGTCTACCAAGCACTGTTTGCTTTCATCCCAATGCACAACTTTGGTTTTGTCTATATTCAACTTAGTTGAATGCAAGTTATTGCATGTGTGCACATCTTAGGATATTCTGGGGATAGTAAGTCAAAAGAAAGAAAAAAACGATCCCTTCCCCAAAAGACCTTATATTCTACTGGGGACACAACTTATACACAGAAAAGTGACAGCTCAGTGAAAAGATCACTGGCTCTGAAGTCAGAAAGACCTGAGTTCAAGTCCAGCAACCCTGAGCAAATCACTAAAACCTGATTGATTTGGTTCATCTGTTATCTGAGCTGGAGAAAGAAAGGGCAAACCACTTTGATATCTTTGCCAAGAAAATCTCATGGACAACATTGGCATGCTGTGGTCCACGGGATCATGAAGGTCAGATACAATTCAACAGCAATATACCTATAATGGGGGAGAAGGGTAGTAATGACAATTTGGTAGCAGGTGGATGTTAAAAATGAATTTTTCCAACCAAAACTTTTCCAAGCTTTCCAACTTTTCATTCTGGCTGTTACTAGTAATCACTTGTTTCTACATATTTTTCTATTCTACCAAAAAAAAAAAAACCACACACAAAATATTTCCATATATTTCATAAAGAACTAACCCTACGTAATTTAATTAAGGGTAAGGGATAAAGAGATCTGCCACTGAAAGGGGCTATCATTTCAATCACACACTGAAATAAACGTGCAGGAATTTTCCATTTATGGGTAAAATCTGCAACCTACAAGTTCTAACTTAGAAATGCTTTTCTTCAACATAGCCTATGCCTAACTAAATGCAATGTAAAAATGAAGCTGGGAAAATTGAGTCACTCACTAAGGGTTCAGAGTTTCAGACTAGGATATTGGGAAATTAACAACAAAATAAGAAGTCACATCTGTCACAAATCTTAAAAGAGATAAAAAGTATGGAAAGAATTTGGTTTTTTTTTAATTCTGCAATCAGAAATTCTATTTCATTCCCAAGAAAATGAGCCTAGAGAAAATGATAAAGGTCCACCTCAGAATCACTGATCCTCAAGTAAAAGCCAAAGACAATTTTATGTGTTTGGACTTTAAGATCACTAGCCTGAGAGTCAAGCGAGGTGGTTCTAAATTTGATTATGTCATTAAAACTCAGAAGCACATGGATGAAATGGGATTATGACTGAATGACTCTTTTCTCCAGTCCTTTCTTACTCAAATATTTCAGAACTCTAAATAAGATGATCATAAGACCATACATTAGTTACATCCTTCTGGGATCCATTTGCATATATGTGTGTGTGAATGTGAAAAAAACAACTTTAAGATGCGTTATTATATTCTCTCTTAAAGCAATACGGCCAAAAGACCCTAGAGAAAAGTGAGAGGTCCAATGACAACAAAACTTGTATACAACCTCAGAGTTTGAGGCAACTTGCACCTAAAAGGGGGCCCATCTATAATGTACAAGTACTCAAAGACCTCCTGGGAAGAGAAACCCACTATTCCTACTCCTAGCTCTATCCACTCATAAAGGCAAGGCATAATCTCAAAGAATAAGCCTTGGAACAAGGTAACAAGACAGTTACTCTACCTACCAGAAAGATGCTTCTGGAGCACCAAGTTTTTTAATCTATTAACTATTTTAATTATATTATATATTAATTATATTATTTATTTATTATTATATTAATAATTTATATTTACATGTTTATAATATATAACTAATTATATATATAACTATATTAATCTATTTAATCTATTAAGTTAATAGATTAAAACTGCTAAGTGAAATATTTCTGGGAGAGAATCTGATCAGGGCAGCAAATGAGTCAGGCGGGATGCTTTTAGCAGATACAAAAGAATCAGTTCTAATATTAGTTTGAGTTTCTTTTTGGGGAAAATAATATGAGATAGAAGCTGAAATATCATTCAATCTCCAGCATACTTAAGTGGGAGAAAGCACAGAGTATCTCTTTATCTCTGTTTCTCCCACAACTCTCTAGCTGAAGTGCAGAGCTGCTTTGAGCCAGTTCAATCCAAGGAAAACTAAAGAAACAGGATAGTAAGAAGAGACCCGTATTCTCTTGCTAATAATTGATCTAAGTATCAAGCTTCCATTTTTCATCTCCACTTGTGAAATAAAAGTTCCTGTCCCCTTGTTCCTAGTTAGAAGGTTAGAAGACCAAAGAGGAACTTGTATTTCCTTCCAGGAAATCTAATAGGTAAAGATCAGTGGCTGATGTTCCTAGGGACTGAACAAGTTCTGGACAAGTAATGACAACTTGGTAGCAGGTGGATATTAAAAATGAACTTTTCCAACCAAAACTTTTCCAAGCTTCCTAACTTTTCATTCAGGCTGTTACTAGAAATCACTTGTTCCTACATATTTTTCTATTCTACCAAAAATCCCTACAAAATATTTCCATATATTTCATAAAGAACTAGCCCTACGCAATTTAATTAAGGGTAAGGGATAAAGCGATCTGCCACTGAAAGGGGCTATCATTTCAATCACACACTGAAATAAATGTGCAGGAATATTCCATTAAGGGATATCAAAACCTACAAGTTCTAACTTAGAAATGCTTTTCTTCAACATAGCCTATGCCTAACTAAATGCAATGTAAAAGTGAAGCTGGGAAAACTGAGTTGCTCTCACTAAGGGTTCAGAGTCTCAGACTGGGATATTGGGAAATTAACAAAATAAGAAGTCATATCTGTCACAAATCTTAAAAGAGGTAAAAAGGACTGTTCGGATCATCAGTTTATCCATATCTGCTTGTCAGTGCATTCCTGGAACATGTTAGTGTTTAGTAAGCAGCTGACATTTGTACCTACATTTGACCCAAGTTCTTTTTATTGGTTACTTATTAGTAAAAAACACACTAAACTTAAAAACAATGCCAGAGGAAAAAAAACCTAATGATGATAGCATGGGGCTGGGGAAGGTACACTGAATTTGGAATCAGACCTCAGCTTGAATACCTATGTGACCTTGAGTAAGAAAATTTTCTTCTGCGTGCCTCAGTTTCCCTATCTGTAAAATGAGGAAGCTGAACTAGATAAGTTAAAAATTCTTTTCAACTCTAATCCTATGGATATTTAGTTATATCTTTTACAGTGATTTGCCCTGGTAGGGCACAGGGTGGAAGAAAGATGTATCAAAGGGAGCAATAGGAAACAGTAAACAGTTAGCAAATGATTACCTTGCAGACATCAAAGACAAGCTGTCCAAAGGGGAAAAAAAAAAAAACCCTGTGATGTGTTGTGATTATTTTGCATCTGTGATTGAATGGGTCCAAGAATGTGAATAGGCAATTTAACCTGAGATGATTCAGAAATCTCAAACAAAAATCTTCCAAATGAAGCAGAATGTTTCCATTTTTGTTAAATTGCACCATGATTAATTCATTTGGAAAGGTCCTTCTGAAGAAACTGCCTTATATGCACATCTGTTAATAGAATTTTCCATGAGTGATCAATCCTTCTCCTATGAAAGGTGAAGACCTAGAGTGGCTCACTCCATGTGATAGGAAGGATGGCTTCTAATTCAATAGAGTGGGAAAGGGGGAAGCCTTCTTCTCGGAAGAGATCTGAGCCCAATGACCAAGACTCAGTGGATCCTAGAATATGGAGTAAGCAGAAAAGGTTATCTGAACCAAATTCAAAATGTCTTTGTTAAATGTTTACTATGTATAAGGTATGCTGATAAATATTAAAATTCCAAGGGTTAGAGGAATCTTAGAATATTAGAAATGACAGGATTTTGTTAAGGTTAAGAAAGGAGGAATTCGAGACGCATAAATGATGGGGCCTTTGGAAAGCCATTTAGATGACTTCAGCCCATGCTTCTCCACCCATCCAGCCATCTACTAGGAAATCAAGAATCGGAGGCGATCCAGCAAGGGAATCCTGCCATTGGCCCTGCCAGAGATTCCTCTCCACCTCGCTTGACACTTTTTATTCTTGCTCAGGGAATAGTTGTCAAATCAATTTTATTGTCTTTGATCCTATAAAGGGAATGACAATGAACTGCACTAGAGTTCCAAACATCATCTCTGTAACTATCCAGACCAAAACTCTCTTCCCTGTCCATCACTCCCCTCTGCAGGTTGTATCCCATGTTAGAAGAATATAAGCAACTTGCGGACAGGGACACTCTCACTCTTTGTATCTGAAATTCAATAACTAACACAGGGTCTGGCCCAGTCTTAAGGGATACTTGATAATTCATTCATCTATTCAGCCAAAGAAACACATGGCTGTTCTGAGCCAGGATTGAATCCATTGTGTTCCAAGTCTTATCATTACTCATTCTTCCTCTTTTAGCAGGATGCTTTATTAGTCTTGGCACGCCCTATTCATGAGTAAACCATTCTTAAAGCATGTTCTTCAATATACTTGTGTGATTGTTTTATTGGAGGAGAAGGTGGAATTATTGATCAAATCTCATTCCAGGGAACTGTGCCTTTTGGAGTTAATAAAACATTCAACATTGATATAACAAAACTTCTAAAAAACACAGCCTGTCCCTTCGAATCTTTAGGGAGTTCTGAGGAAAGTCCCTTCCTCTTCCTTCACATAGTCCTTTACTATAGCCATTGGGAGAGTTTGGAAAAAAAACTCTCTAAATCCATAGGGAAAATAATTAGCTTGTCTGGGCTTCGGGATCAACCTTGGCAAAGGTGAAGCAGCCACATCTTCAGTCAGTTATCAGTTTCCCTGTATGGAGCTCTCCCCAGCCTAATCTGCAGGATGAACCATCCCACCTACGCCATTCGAGGACTCTGACTTTCTCTTAACAGGGCGCTGATAAGGCAGCAGGTGGCACATTGAGAATTTGAGATAGAGGCAGAGGAGAGATATCCCTCCTTGGGGACCAAGAAATCATGCAATAAAGCCTCCCTATATATATAATATACACTTCCTGTGCAGCCTATGAACGGGGATTGACCCAGGCTTGGGCCAAAATTTGAACTATGGGAGTAAAAATGATAATAGCCATGCAATTCCTCTGAGTTCATGGATTCATTTGTCACCTCTCTGTAGATGATTCCCAAATCTATATGTTCTTTTCTAGACTCTTTCCTGAGCTTTTTGTTCCCCAATTGTTTGATGACCAAGATTATCTTGAATTGGCTGCCCTTTTGGTATCTTAAACTCAACATGTCCAAAACAGAACTTAGCCTCTTTTCTCCAAATCCTCCCCCTTTCCCAACTTCCCAATTTCTTTAGAGGACACCAGCATTCTCCCAGTATTCCAGCTTTACCACTTTGATATCATCCTTCACTGCTCACTTTCACTCCATCCATACAAATCTTGTCTCCTCTTCCTTTACATTGCTTATCATGTCCTCTCTACTCACATAACTGATATCCTAACTTAATTCTTAGTATCTATGATTTGAATATTGCAATAGTCTTCTGGTTGTGGTATCTAGGTGTTTGAGTAAGATTAGCATCTCTGATAAGAGGGCTTGCTGGGCTTCTTTTAGGGTTGCTCCTCCACTTTTGCTGTCTCCTGATATTCAACTGTCACCTGTGGCTCCAAGAAGCTATAGTGTACACAGTAGTTATATCCTGATAAAACTTTTTCAGGAGCTGGGCCAAACCAAGTTAAGTTACCATTGGTGAGTTATGGTATGTCTATTCTTAGCATGTGAATATTCTTTCTACCCCAGAGGAATGGGCAGATGTGTTCCAATGGCCATGAAGGCAGCTGAACCAAGCCCTGTAGAGAATTTAGAGTGTGGTTGGCCATAAAAGACACCAAGGTCATCCACCATATTCCAAGCTATCACTAGTCGTCCTGACTTTGTCTTACCACTGGACTTCTTGTGTCATCACTGGGAAAGTAAAGCTAATATCTTTGAGCAACTCTGCCTCACTTAAATCTGTTTCACCCAGAAATCAAAATATATCCTCTATCCAACTACAAAAGCAATTTTTCTAAAATCTCACCATATCATCCTCATACTTAATAATCTCCAGCTCTATTGCCCATTAAATTATGTAACATTTAAACACCACTGCAAGATTCGGTTAGTGTTCTATTAGCTTTCAATCAACTTAACTTCCTCATTTGTGTTTTACCTATAAGTTATCTCCTAGTCGAGAGTCAATATAACAATACCTTTACTCTGTGCTCTTTAGTGATATTTCCAAACTGTTTGTTTTTTGTTTTTTGTTTTTTGTTTTTTTTTAGTAATTTAAGATACTCTTGATATAAGAAAGGGCAAATAGGCTTAGTTATCACCTGATTTCTCTGTTTCAATTAAGCTAAGATTTCCCAAAAGATCATTTCTTAAAGTCCACCTATCAGAGGGGTATCAGATATCCCTCAACAAAATGTTGCTCACTCATGGTTAAGAAACTACTTCAGACAGCCAACATTCTAGTCTTTCTTTCAATAGATAAGATAGCGAGTAGTACATGACTTTAGTCTTTACTAAGAACAATTGAGACTAGAGGGACATGAGATAACAACCAAGAGAAGAAACAAAAAGGAATGCTTAATCAGGGCCTGCTATCATTTGGTGAGATATTTGAAATTGAGTTCAAACTGCAAGAACTGGACAGGGAAAATGGATCCAATCTAGAATTAGAGAAAATTCAATTATGAAGAACTTTTCTGGATAACAAAGGGTAATTTTGTTGCACTGGGCTTAGAATCACGAAGGTTCCATTTCCTAGCTGTGAGACATTGGGCAAGTCTCTTAACCCCATTTACCTTGGTTTCCTCATCTGTAAAGTGAGATGGAGAAGGAAAGGACAAACCACTACAGTATCTTTGCCAAGAAAACCCCAAACCGGGTCATGAAGAGTTGGACATGACTTAAAATAACTAAACAACAATCTAGATGAAGTCTTAGTGGAACATTCTAAGAATCTATGGTTGACTCTGAACTATTAACATGCTCATCAGTAATTTGAAGAAAAAGATAGATGACATGCTTATAAAAGTTGTATCCATTTGAAGTCTGAGAGATATATTAGATAATTAAACCTTATAGAATTTGTTTATGACACTCAGTTCAATTCAATAAGTATCCTTTGCCTGAACTCCTTGAAATTTGATTTCCAAAAATCTAGAGTGCTTCCCTTTGTTCCTTTTCACAATTTAAAATGAAATATTCACCCCTTCCTTACCCTACCAGTGTTCTCATTATTTCTACCATTTCTTGGAGAGAATCAGATGCAATAGAATGTCCCTTTATTGTTCACTCTTCCTTTTGAAGATTGCAATTATTCTTAAGTAAAGTTAAGACTATATTAGATATCCTGCTTTTGGCAGAGGAAGAGCTCTGGCAAATGTACAAATAATTAAAATCTTTTGTCATGACTATATTATGATGCTGTACCAGGTTTGTTATTTTATTTCTTGATTTTATTACTTTTATTTCATCTATTTTTTCTTTCTGTATGAGCAGTCTGCAGTATGCCCCAACATCAATATCCCCTCTCTGTTTCTGTTTCTATTGATCTCCACACAAATGCTCTCTACAATGCTTTCCCAATCCAGACACATTTATTCTGGTTCTTTTCCATGAGTTTTGCCCATCTAGATCTATGTTCCAGCCATAGATCGCATTCTAAAAAAGTCCAAATGTGCCTCCTTGCAATAGAAGCTTTACTTGATCCTATTTGTTATTAATATGATACTTATAATATTATACAATGTTGAAAAATCATTGTGGAAAGGTATCATTTGAGAGGTTTGGTTTTTCCTTCATCTTCCTCTAAAACATCATGTGTATAGTTAGAGCAGAATAGATAGAATACCTGACTTTGAATCCTCATCCTAACATTTACAATCTGTGTAAATGTGGGCAAGTCATTTTACCCAGTAGAGTCTGTTTCCCAATGTACTAAAAAATGATAACAACAGACTCAAATGAGAGAACATATGTAAAGCTCTTTGCAAATCTAAAAAAGCTATATGAATGTTAGTCATTAGTATTGTAGTCTCAGAACTTTCAATAAAGAAAGTTATACAAGTACATATGGGACATAAACATTCTAGTCACATTGTAATTGTTATAGTTTATTCCACTGCAATTGTTGTCAAAATGTCTCTGAACTCTACTCCTGGCAACTTAAAGTTAACACATAAAGTCTGATACTTCAGCACAGAATCTTGAGCTAAAATTGAGAGAGAAGCTTTAGAATTTGTTTTCAAGTTTGGTTCAGTCATGGGATTTCTATCCTTTTTTCATTTTTTTTGTTTTTTGTTTCTGTTTTTACTGAGGCAATTGGAGTTAAGTGAGTTATCCAGGGTCACACAGCTAGGCAGTGTTAAGTGTCTGAGGTCAGATTTATACTCAGGTCCTCCTGACTTCAGGGCTGGTGCTCTATCCACTGCACTAGGTGGTGCATACTAGGTGGTATGCAAAAAACATACATTGTAACAAAATCTCACTGGAGTGGATCAACTTTGCGGAGGTAATGGTACCAGAAATAGGGGAACACAGTAGCAAGCATAAAATTCAAATTTTCTCTATTAATTTTTGCTTCCCTGTATTTTCTAATATATCCTCCTTCGGTGGCTATTGACAAGAGATGACGATGTTCCCTCTTGCTTTCAAGTAAATTTTCCCTCCTGTGAACCAGGTTTGTGAACAGTGTGAAAGATATTGACCAAAATCACTTATTACACAAGCTGTGCTAAAGAAGGAAGAGCCTCCAGTTCCCTGATTTATAAGTCAGAAATTCACTCTCAGTGTCTTTCTTAACCGTTCCAGCTAAAACAAAGGTGTTTAAACAAAAGGCAAAAAAACCCAAAACAAAACAAACAAAAACAAATAAATAAATAAATAAAGAGTTCTAAATGCTTTAGGACTTCGCTCCAGACATGCCCTCTTTCCCAGATTAGCTCCTCCTCTCCCAATATATAACTAGATTTCTCTCTGTAGCCCAGAGACATGTACTCGGTGAGCAGCTGTGAGCCCTGGATCTCTTCAAGAACCAGAATTAGGGGAAAGCACCCTGACCAATACAATGACAGAAGACAAGGTAACCTACCTTACATTGTATTCATTTAGGAATCAGACTTTGGGAAATCAATGGAATACATGTAGAAAGCCAGCATCCACAGACATGGAATTAAGAGGTGGGTGTGGGTACCAGAGACAGCAACAGCTTTTTTTGTTGTTGTTTTGTCATCCTCCGATTCAACTCCAATATTAGATAGAGTCGGGAGTTAAGGAACAACTTCCCCATTTATAATGACATTGTACAGAATCTCTCCTTTTTCTTCTCTGATCCTGCCTGTGTTTGGAAGAGAAGAGATTCATAAAAAGAGGGATTGCCCTTCACAAAGGGACTAGGGGCTCTTGAAAAGTTAAAAAAAAAACAACAAAAAAAAACCCCAAGATTTCCTAGGAACAATCAGGTTAAATCAGGAAAGACCATTAAAGATGGATGAGGGAGATACAAATCTTCAGTCTCTTGGAAGAGCTTGAGGAAGAGAAAAAAACAAATAAATCTTTATTTAAGACCAAGTCCAGATCCCAATCCAAATCTGAAGGTTTAGATAGCTTAATATTTCTGGTATACAACTGGCTATCAGATAAACTGAGGTGGAGGGAGAAATAGAAGGAGGTTCTAGAACTTAAAGGACCATTTATGTTTTTTCTTAGGCTGGAAGTACTGAAAAAAAAAATAGATATGAGACATGATGGCTTTCCGAAAGTATGTAAAGGGCTATGATACACAAGAGGAATAAAATTTATTTCTCTTGGTCTCATAGGAATCTGAAGTAAAGGAGAAAGTTGCAGAGGGGTAGTTCTGGGCTCCATTTTAGGCAGAACTTTCTAACAAAGCTGTCTAAAAACAGATTGAGCTGCTTCAGAAGATGGTGAGATTTCTCACCACTGGAATTCTTCACTGTAAAAAGTGTGTCCAGAATGTTGTAGAAGCAATTGTGCTTAGCTACACATTAATTCGAGTTTATGACTCCATAGGTTCCTTCCATCTTGAGATTCTGAGACTTTTTTTTCCCTTAAAGAAACTGCAGAGGGGAGTTTGTAATAAATGGACTTGTAAATGATCATCATTGTGGCTTATAAGTGGGAAGAGAAAAGAGCTGATTTTGAAGCCCCCTTTAGACCATCAATTCAATAATAGTCATAATTGACTAATTACTATACCAAAAATTATCTGTAATCTGCCATTTTGTGAAAATGAAGCGTTCAAGTTTGGCAGGATTATTCAAATAGAAATTAAATCCTAATCATAAAGAAGATCCCTTTTGAGCCATGCATTGATTTAGTTTTAAATTGTAATGTTAGCTATGTTTTGGCATATTTTTATTTATTTTCCTAAGCACATACAATTTTATTTAATCCATTTCCAGGCTCAAAAGGTCATCTGTGTTTTTGATGCTTCTGTTCCAATTAATTTATAGATTCCTAATTATCAACAGAGACATCGTGTTACAATGAATAGAGAGCTAGCCAAAAAGCCAGAAAGATCTAAATTTAAATATTACCTAAGATATATTCTGATTGTCATCTGTCAGGAGGAAAAATTATATTACACATCATTTCTGTGATTTAAAAAAGTATCTATCATCCAAAAAAATCACAACTTCTTAGCATTTCAAGCATTTTTATAAAACATTAGGTACAGAGCAATTGATTCTATTAGTAAAGGGAGTTCTCTACTAATGAAATTAAAATGAATAATAATAGTATCATATGTATCGTCACCATCACAAAGGCAACATGGCTTAATTGCTAGAATTAACTAGGAGAAGATGGGTTCAAATCCTACCTCTTAATTTACTACCTGGGTGACCCTAAAGAAGACATTGAACCTCAATTGTCGTTTTTTAAAATTATTATAGCTTTTTATTTACAAGTTATATGCATGGGTAATTTTACAGCATTGACAATTGCCAAACCTTTTGTTCCAATTTTTTCCCTCTTTCCCCCATCCCCTCCCCCCCCATGGCAGGTTGACCAATATATGTTAAATATATTAAAGTATAAATTAAATACAATATAAGTATACATTTCCTAACAGTCATTTTGCCGTACAAAAAGAATCGGACTTTGAAATAGTGTACAATTAGCCTGTGAAGGAAATCAAAAATGCAGGTGGACAAAAATAGAGGGATTGGGAATTCTATGTAGTGGTTCATAGTCATCTCCCAGAGTTCTTTTCCTGGGTGTAGCTGGAAAGTCAGTTGTCTTAAGCAATACCTTAAAATTCATCTAGTAAGGTATAGGTAGGTTGTTTTGCATGGATGGAAAGTGGTCTTATTTCACAGACTCAAATAAAATTAGCATATACTATTAACAAATCTCCAGTTTTAAAATAAGTTGAATATGATAGACTATATTAAGCATAAAATCTAGACATAATATAATCTTTCCATGGTAATTTAGAAGGCACTTCAGGGCCTTGCAGAGCTTCACACAAACATCGGTAATCATTATACAATTAATATACTGAGGACATAGTGAGTGTTTCTGGAACAATAATTTCAATATCTAGATGACTAGGAAAGAACACACAAGCTAATCGTCGTCTATAGTAATAGTTTCTATTGATATCTATTATGTTCTATTTCGCTTACTTTATTCTGGAATTTTGCTATTATTTTCTCTATTCAAGGATTCAATTTGGAGGGGATACCTGAAATTCTTTTAAAAATATTTCAGTAACTGAGTTTCAAAATAAATGGTTTCCTTTATAATTTTCTATACTTTATTGAATCATTTAAAAACATTATGCTGAACAAGGGTAGATAGGCTTTACAAAGGACAGTCAAAAATAGTAAACCCCCTTCTCTATAGGAATGATGATAATCTATAAACTCTGGTTGCTGCCCTCCAGATCTAGAGTCATTTTTTGTAAATCATTTGACACTTACCAGATTCAATTTCCTTTTCTGCTTATTAAGTCACTGATTAGTGATTTGTTTCCCCACTGTTAGCCACTGTATCACTGAGTTGATGCTGTTGATAAGAATTATCAATCTCTTCAAGCTTTATCCTCATAGATATAATTCTGATGTTGAAGCCCCAACTGGAAAAGGTTTAAAATATATATAAGAAAAAGAAGGCTGTCTGGTACCAACCACCTGGGACCAGCCATCCCTAAGTTTAGTTCTGAATTAATAATGCACCAGCAGTGGAAGAGAAATGATTAATCGCTCTAACATTCCCATATTAAAAACATCTGTCAAATGCATAGAACATGCTGCACAGAATCAGGGAAGGAGAACAGATCCAGCCTGCTCTGAAGGTCTTTAAGAATTATGTGTGCAAGTTGACAGGAATTTATTGTGGCCCTTTATTCTGCCTTTTGCTTCATTCGCAGAAGTTCACCGGAACCTTGATCTTGGCTGTCTTCACCGCAGTGCTGGCCTCCTTCCAGTTTGGATACCACCTTGGAGTGATCAATGCTCCCCAGCAGGCAAGTGAAATATTTCTAAAGACTGTATTAGTCTATCTTTCTTTTCACAAGCCGTCCGTCAGTGACATAGTGTTTCTGTCACCTGTTCTTACCAATTTTTTCAAGAGATAAAATATACTCATGTACAGGGACACAGGACAATCTTTGACCTTTGATCAAGTATTTCAAGCATGTTTTTCAGCAAAATATAACTCGACTTTTATACTCACTAAACAATTTTTACCATAAAAGAGAAAGATAATGATTAATGATCTCCGATTCTGCTTGATTCCAAACCCCTGTGTTTGACATGCCAACTGGTGGTGGTTTATTTTTTTTTAAGGGAAGGAGATGGTGGGAGCCTGCATTCACTCAATTTTTTTTAAGTAATCGGGAATGAGAAGCTCCCAGGTTCAAAAAAAAACCTAGGGATAAATGTCTCCCAATGAGGTTATTCTCAGGTATAATAAAAACCTCTAAGGAAAAATAAGGATTAAGCCACTAAGGAAGACAAAGATAGAGGATATGCGACATTGTGTGTAAATTGTATGATATGGCTAAGGTGTGAGAGGCTTATGGGAATGAAAGATGGGAAAGATTGAAGAAATCATGTAGCCTAACATGTTCCCTTTAGCACCTTAGGAAGGACACATTCAGAGGAAAGAGATATGGTTTTTAATGGAGCATATAATTCACAGTGGACACAGCATAAGTGCTAAAGAATAAAAACACATCAGAATCTGATCATGCTTGATAAAGAACATTTTCTCATAGACAGTGTCAATGTCAGTCTCCAGATGCATATGTTAGACCTGAGGGAGATGGGCTGCCTACTCTCTTACCTCAGTTCTTTTTTCATTAAATCAAAATATTAACTACCTCTCATTACCTACCATGCATCATTACTACAAAGATTAATGATGCTGTCAAGAACTTGGAGCTTCTGTAGAAAGTTATTTTTTTTTTAGTTATCTGATGTGGGATTTTCATTGTATGATTTCATGCCTCAGAAATCAAGATGGCTTTATTGAGATGATGACCTTAATTCCTTACCCATGAATTCAGATAAAAATGGATTTCTTCTCAAAAAGCTTTAAGAGAATACTCCTCTTCCCTCATTAGATCCTAGACCTTTTTCTTGATAGTCCCAGACATGTGGGGATCCCATGGAAATTGAGGCATTGATTTAATACTTTTTTATATGAAAACTGCTATTTTCTGACAGCTTTATATTGTGTTTTCTGCTCCCCTTTCCATCCCCAAATCTCCTAGGCAATCAGATCCCTTCCTATGTCAAAAGTCATTGAAGTCAATACCTTTAACTCCAAATTTCTTTACGACAGAGTCACACGGAATGGGGGTGAAGAGACAGAGCATAGCACAATATTTCTGAAATGAGTCATTCTTCTTGACCAGTCAGCTACATAGGGGATGATAGCCGTGTGATCGTGTTAGGAGGGATGGAAGGGAACAAGAACTTACATGAATGGGGGCTGGGCCATGACAGGTGAATATGAGGGATAAATTACCCTCTGGGAACTTACATGGCACTGAGTTTGGCACGTTTGACTGAGTTTGATATTAAGAAAAGAGACTTCTTTTTTACAAGTGAAAAACTGAGATCTAGGGAGGTAAATGACTTGAACAAGTTCATAAAGATGAGGTTGAACTCAGGTCCTCTGACTCATGCTGCATTTGGTCCAAAGCATTTTCTTAAATTGGAAAAGTTAGCTTTTCTACAGTGGGCTCTCTAGTCACCATCTCAATACTCAGATGGTCAGTCTAAACTGCTGTTCCTATGAACTAGAGAAATGAAAAGGGCCAATAACTGGTAAATACAGCCAAGGTCCCAGAGGTCAGGGTTAAGAAGAGAAGCCAAAATCAATGCGATTTTCCATTCATCCTCTTCCCAGTTTATGTTTAAACAGTGTTATGCAAGAATAGTGTCATTACAATTTCAAAAGTCCTCACCAAAAATAAACAAAACTCTATATCAATATTTCCATGGATCTCTTTGGTCATATGCTGCCTCTCCTAGTAATAGTGATGATGATGATGATGAAGAAGAAGAAGAAATAGTATTTAACAAGCCTTTTAAGGTTTACAAAGCACTTTATATCTCATTTGATCCCCACAATAACCTTGAGAGATAGGAGTTTTCATTATTCTCATTTCACAACTGAGGATGAGAGGTTAAGTGACTTCTCTGGGGCCACAAGTTATCTGAGTCAGGATCTGAACTTAAGTCTTCCTGACACCAAGCTCAGACATATAAAACTACAGTAGTGATAGAGTCCTGGGCCTGGAGTCTGGAATAACTGAGTTCAAATCTTGCCTTAAATATTTATTGTGTGTTACTGGACAAGTCACTTAACTTCTATCAGTCTTAGTTTCTTAAGATAGTAGTAGTAGTAGCAGCAGTAAATAGCAGCAGCAGTAGTAGTAACAGTAATATTATATAAGGCAGATAGTTAGCTCAATGGTTAGAATGTTGAATCTGGAGTCAAGATTTATGTTCCTGAGTTAAAATCTAGCCTCATTGCCTTACGAGTTGTGTGACCCTGAGCAAGTCACTTCATCCTGTTTGCCTCAGTTTCCTCATCTATAGCATGAGCTGGAGAACGCAATAGTAAACCACTTCAGTATGCTTGCCAAGAATACCCCAAATAGAATTACAAAGAATCAGATGTGATTAAAAACAATTGAACAATAACAAAATCTTCCATGGTTGCTGTGAGGATCTAATGTAAAACATTTCCTCCTTCCCTCCCTTTGTCTTTTCTTCCTTTTTTCCCTCCCTCCTTCCTTCCTTCTTTCCTTCCTTTGTTCCTTTTCTTTTTTCCTCCCTTCTTTCCTTCCTTCCTTCCTTTTTTCCTTCATTCACCACTTTAAATCTCATACATGGCCTCCCAGACTCTCTCTACAGACTGTCTATCAATGTTTGGAGACCTCTGTCTAGTTCCTTTAACATTTTCTGAACACCAAGACAGCCCTTGTTCTCTCGATGTGTTGTCCTTCACTGTATAAAACCAGGCCATCTCCTTTTCAGGACATACAAGTCTTTGTTGACGTAACAACAACAAAAAATCAATAACAAACCACTAAGTCATTGGCACATAATAAATTCAATCCACATTTATTACTAACCCACTAAATGCAACAGAAATATGAAGACAAAAACAAGGCAATCTTTACCTTAAAGAAACTCCCTTTCTCCTAGAATACAGAACGTCTGCACTGAATAAATGCCAAATAATGGGGGAGAAGGGGGAGGAAGAGGAGAAAGTGTTCACTAGAGAGATCCACTGAGAAGGTGGGACCCGAGTCACTGCTGAATATCTCATATGCCGTGTTTCCATTTGCTTTCCTTTCCTTTTTTAGGTAATTGTAGCCCATTACAGAAGTTTACTGGCTGTCCCTCTGGATGAAGAGGAACCTTATAATTCTACTGATGTGTACATACCCAGTGTGCAGACAACCACTGGTTATGAAGAAAAAGAAATTGAGCCAGATCCATTCCTTCCCATAGTCACCACGTATTGGTCACTGTCTGTGTCCAGCTTTGCAGTTGGTGGGATGATCTCCTCATTCTTTGGTGGATGGCTAGGAGACAAACTAGGAAGGTATGACGATTCCAAGGGTGCCAATCACATTTTATTAAGGGGAGGCGCTTTACATTTTGACTTTCAGATTCTTTTGAACTCTTTTTTTAAAAATGGTTCTAGATTTTTGTTTAGGGCATGTTAGAGTTACCCCAGTTTTACATGGTAGTGAATAAAGCTCCACTTTTCATATTTACAACAGAGCTCAGCATCTTGGTCATCCAAATACTAGACCAATTCTCTTTAAGATGAAATTAATTTCTAAGGCCCCAGTCACAAATGTGTCCTACATAATTGCTCCACACATTTATTTAGAGATTTCCAGTTCTTAAAGCAATGTACTAAAACAACCTCATCAAGTACTTACAAGGATTTTCACCCCAATTTACAAATGGAGAAATTGAAGACTGGAAAACTTAGGTGACCTGCAAAGGGCTACCCAGATAGTAGAAATCAGACAAGACCTTATGAAATGAAGTCAACTATTTTCTCTACTATATCACATTGCCTCTTTGGACATGTTTTGATGATCTTTTTTATCATAAATTGGTAAAAACCATTTTTCCATTTTTGAAATTATTTCTCCAAGGTACTTTAGAGTCTTGACTATAACATGAGAGGCTTGGACCAGGTAATTGTGGTTCTAAATTTTATGCTTTTGATGGTATTTATTGGCAGAGACAATATACCTCTGGATCCACCTTGCCTATAAGCTTTAACCCATTTGGGCATGTAGCACCTAAAGTTGTTTGCTTTCCCCTTACTTCATGAGGAATCAAACATTGGACTTTTCAAGGAATGTAATTTTTCAAAAGAAAATTTTCTTTTGTACAGAATTCATTTTTAAAATCAAAAATATAGATCCAATGATGACAGGATGTTTTTCTACTTAGATTTTTTTTTTTTGGAACCTGCTATAAATGATAAGGTTTCTCTGGCTGGTGTCACAAAATGCTGACAGCTTCTTCCTTTTGTGCCCAAGCTTGTCATTTGGCACAATAAGGCACTTGGCAGTTTTAAGGAAATAATAGCCTTCAGTGTCATAATTCTTCTTGATTAAAGGATAACAGCTCAAATTATATTTATTCATTTTTCAGGAGGGGCTGTCCTATAACTAAAAAAGAAAAGTAGTCATTTTTAGCATGAATATTTGGCCCAGTTTTATGTTGGAATTTTTAAAACAAAGATTTTTTTTAATTTGCACATTTGTGCAAAGTAAACCTAATTATTCTAAAATTAAAGGAAGTATTTAGTTAAATTAATTCATCTTAAAGATCTTTTTGTAATATCTTAATTCTCCCATGAGCAGAAACAACTTTTTACCTTTAGTGTTTCATCCTTTAGTAAGACCCACCATCACACCCCAAACTCTAGAATGTCTGATGGCAGCTTCCAACAATTAGAGTTCCCAAAACTATTCATTGGATTATGGAATGGGAGAGGGCAAAAAGACATTAGAGATCCTCTGATCTAATTACTTCAATGAGTTTAGAGATTAACTAGATCTCTGCAGCAATTACCATCATCCCCTCCATTTTACCCCCCCTACCCCAAATTAGCTTCTTCAGTGGTTCATTGAGGAAGATCTTTAAGAAGCCACTTGAGAGATATATGCTTTGCATTAAGTTTAGACTTCATAAGTTCCTTCCAATTCCACCATTTCCAAATTCTTTCTTTCTCAGCTAGTTTCCAAGGTTATTTGTTACACAAAGTATTCTTTGCCTGGGTGCCTTACTTCTTTGAAGATGTACAATAGACAATAGACAAATGTTGGTGATGTTTAATGGTATTTTATAGGTTCCAATTGGCAAGATTAATACTACTCTCAAGACTATTTATATTCTAATTATTATGCTTTTATTTTGAATAAATGGAACTAGTACTTAGATTTTGTTTGTGTATGCCAAAAAGCTCAACTTTCCTACAGGCACAATAAACTGAGTTACAGATAGATAGATAGATAGATAGATAATAATTTCAAATTCAAGTTAAATAAGCATTAATTAGGTATAAACTATGTGCAAGATAACATGTTAGCCTGGCAGAGACAAACATGTAAAACATCCTAGACCCAACCCTTAAGATACATAAAGACCTCACAAGTATGCTGTTTCTATGAAAATTCCAATCTATTTGACCAATAAAACATAGTATTTGTTCATGTTAAAGAATGATCTCATTTGGAGAAAGGTTTCTTTACCCTTTCATGTATTGTGAAGAAATTTAGAGATTCTTGTGAACTCCTCAGAGTTACATGTTTGATGAATGAAATAAAATATCAGTTATAGAGAAAACTTATTATATTGATGCAGTTATCAAAATAATTTTTTAAAAACAAATTCATATGCCCCTTCAAATCTCTGTGTACTAGTTTAAGACTCCCTGATTTAGAAGAAGGACATTATTTAGAGAAATAAATTAAAGGAAAAAAACATAATTATAATAAGGTATCTTCCTCAAGAATCATCTAGTTTCAATTATTTCTAAATCAAATCATGACCATTTTTCATGGCACAGAAGAAAACATTCTTCTAACCTGTCTGGAATCTTTTATTAAGAGTCAAAAGGCCTTTGGACCATAGAAAGTACCCAGCTCCTATTCTTCAGGATTTCAAGAGAGTCTTCTTAAGCAACTTCTACTATTTAGTCTTTATTTTTCTTCAGCAGAATAGAACTGCCTGATTATTATTTCTCAGGGGAAGGGTCTTGTTGTTTTTTCAATCCCTCTGCTTTCTTTTTCCTTGCATCTAAATAAGAAAGAATACATGGTCTCACACCTTAGCCTGAATGAAAGGTCCATTATTGTCATTTTTTTTCCATCTGTAGTCTGCTGCTGGCTAAATTCTAAATTATTCCTCACCTGGTCCCCTCAGATCAGAGGTAGAAGCTGCCAGAACTTAATTAACTTGCCTCAAATGTTTGTCTAACAACCATCACTAAAACAAAATTGGTCCTCTACTCCTTAAAAAAGAATATAGAAATACAGGGTTAGAAGAAAACCAGAGTCTATTCCAGAGCTCTGCCTGACATTATATGAAGTTGGGTTTTTAAAGAGTTATACACTGTCAATAAAAAGTTATTTAAAAAGTTATACAGTATTATTTATCCTCCAGTCAAGCCCCACACATACTGAAGCTTCTTTGGGGCCCCCCACCATGTCTTTCTGAGAAAGATTGACCCTCTATTCATATTTCCAATTCTGCTTCCATAAATATATTATCTCTATCCATGTAACCCAAGATTTCAATAAATGTATTCTTTTTTTATTTCTTTTGCAAGGCAATTGGGGTTAAGTGATTTGTCCAGGGTCACACAGAGTAAGTGTCAAATGTCTGAGATCAAATTTGAATTCAGGTCCTCCTGACTCCAGGGCTGGTGTTCTATCCACTGTATCCCCAACAAATATAGTCTTAATGATCCAATGGTTTGACTAGAGATCATTCAAACATAAAAAATTAAACTAAAAATTCTCATCTGGCACTTGAAATCCAAATCAAAGAAGGAATAAGGTGAGAAAGTAGAAATCACAGAAAGTTTTTAAAAGAAAAACTTAGTGTTTTGGTTCTAGTGTTGAATTTACAGCCTCTGCACGTTTTTGTTTTAATTCACTCTAGAATTAAAGGAATGTTGGCCACAAACGGTCTCTCATTGATTGGATCTCTCCTGATGGCCATCGCTAAATTTGGCCCATCTCACATACTTATCATCTCAGGGAGATTCATCACAGGATTATATTGTGGTAAGTTATTTCTGGTATTTTTTCAGATTAACTTTATAAGGCCTTGTTGTTGTTTAAGTTCTTGTTAGTGAACAATGCCCAGAGTTATTGCTCCTCATGTCCCTTCAAGATTCCTGTCTTTCTGATTCCCAACCCCTCCTAGTTGATGCATTATCAATCCAGGACTTTTTGATTCCCAAATCTTGGTCCCTTTGAAGTCCAATTGAAAATCTGGGTGCAGGTGTGGTCCCTTTAAGACTCTTTTCTTTCTGATTCCCAATCTCTCTTAGTTGATGCATTATCGATACAGGGCTTGGGAATTAGAAAGAAAGGAATCTTAAAGGGACCACACCCGCATCACTCACCCACTACATTCTATCAACTCATGTCCTTGTCAACATGTCCTGGAAAAGCTATGAGCCTGATATTCCTCCCCCAGCCTCCACTACCACAAAAGTGATGTTCTCAAGGTGAGATGAGGTGAGACAAGCAGAACTTGTAGGGCTGGGTGGCAGAATGGATAGCCAAACCTACACATATCATTTATTCACATCGTCTTGGAAGTCTACACATTATGTAAAGTCGTTGTCAAAAATAAATGTCACAATGTTTTTGGTAATGAAAGGACATTACTGAAATATTGGTAGCTATTACCTGAGCATGAGATATCACTGTTGGACTGACAGCTTCTTAGAAACAATTTTTCAGAATTCCCGAGTCAACAAATCAGCAAAGACCAGAGCAAATAGAGCATTTGCTCAATTTATGAGAAAAATAAATGAGCCTCATCTTTAATTTTTGTAAGTTCTTAACAGCCAGGAAGCCCTGGTCCTGCCAACCTGCCGGTGAAGGAGTTTTTTTTAATTATGGAATATGTTCCATTACCTTAAACTGCAGCTTCCTTTTGAGATACTAATGTCTATAAAACCCTTTCTCCATCTGCTTTTGGTCATAATTGCTATTTAGGGGGGAAATGAGTACATTTTTTTTGTTAGAGAGCTACTAGGTTGAAAAATTGAATCAAAATGTTGACAATGTTTTGACCTCCAGAACAGAGAGAGCTCTTGGGCTTTCCTATGACCAGGTGAATTCAATCCGTCTTACCTCATCCTGGGTAAAAATGATAGCACTAAAACCAGTAGTTTGTCAAAAAGACATCTACAAAGAAATATCAAAGTACACATCACTAACCCCAGAGGTTTCTAGTTTATATATGGGTTGTTAGAATTGAACTATTTATTGTATAAATCTCAGAACTAGTAGTATAGTATAGCTAAATACTAATAAATGTGAATGGTGAATATCCTGAAGTGGTCCCGTGGATTTGAATTCATACTATTAAAGGTTATAATTATGTAAATATTGTTCTTGATGTCAGACCAATGGAATTGTGCAGTTTTGAAACTAAATGATGTGATTACTTCAGGAAATTCAGTCTTTGAATTTACTAACTTCATATTTTGAATTCACCTATAAAATTTCCTCATTCTCTAAGCTTTTGCTTAAGTCATTTCAGTCTAATTCAACTCTTAATGATCTCATTTGGGTTTTTCTTCAGAAAAAAACTAGAGTGATTTGCCATTTCCTTCTTTAGCTCATTTTACAGTTGAGGAAACTGAGGCCCATGGGGTTAAGTGACCTGCCCAGGGTCATACAACTAAGAAGTATATTATTCCAAATTTTAGCTCAGGAAAAGAAGTGTGACTCTAAGAACAACCTAACTGCCCCTGATCAAAAACTATTCTAACTAAAAATTCTAGAATTCAAATCAATATGCATTTATATTATCTCACATCTCACATTATATTATTATGCCATGTTATATTTTGTTAAGTTATACTATGTCACAATATGTTATAAAATCATATCATGTTACATTATTGTGTTATATTTTATGTTGTTATATTTCATTACATTATATCATACATAGTTGTCTTATGCTACAATATTAGATTTAAAATAATTGTATTAGATAAGCATCACATTATGTTATATGACATGGTACTATTATATGAAAAGCATTTAATATATACTTGAGATACTGAGGATACAAAGACAAACCAATTCTTGCCCCCATTAAGCTTACACTCTATGAATGAAAATAATACGTACATATATAAGCAAAATGTAATTGGGGGAGGAACTAGTAGCTGCAGGATAAGGTAAGGGCATATGCACAAGATAGTCCTTGAATGGAGCATTGAAGGAAATTTGTCATTGTAAGAGGCAGACCAAGGAGGGAATTCATTCCAGGTATGAAGATAGCCCCAGTAAGAATGGAGATGAAGAGTTATATGTGAGGAACAGAGAAATAACAGTTTGGCTGAATCATAAGCATGGATATACATCGATCTCCATTCAGAATCCTTCAGTTCTTTATTTGGTTATGAACAGCATTTTCCTTCATGAGTCCTTTGTGCTTGTCTTGGATCCTTGTGTTGCTGAGAATCAGTTATAGTTGATCATCACACAATGTTCCTGATGCTATATACAATGTTTTTCTGGTCTTGCTCATTTCACTTTGCATCAGCTCATACAAGTCTTCCCAGGTTTTTCTGAATTCTGCCTGTTCTTCATTTTTTACTGCACTTTCATACACCACAGCTTGTTCGGCTATTTCCCAATTAATGGACATACCCTCAATTTCCAATATTTTGCCACCACAAAAAAAGGATTGCTATAAATATTTTTGCGTATCTAGGTTCTTTTCTTTTTATAGTTTCTTTGGGATATAGACCTAATAGTGGTATCACTGGGGCAAAGGGTATGTATAGTCTGCTTGCCCTTTGGGCATATTTTCAAATTGCTCTCCAGAGTCGTTGGTTCAGTTCACAACTCTACCATCAGTGCAATAATGTTCCAATTTTCCCACATCCTCTCCAACATTTATCACTTTCCTTTCTTATCATTTTGGTCAATCTGATAGGTGTGAGGTGTGAGGTGGTACCTCAAAGTTCAGTTAATTTGCATTTCTCTAATCAAAAATGATTTAAAGTACTTCTTCATATGCTTACAGATTGCTTTGATTTCTTCATCTGAAAACTGCCAGTTCACATCCTTTGACCATTTATCAATTGGGGAATGGCTTGTTTTCTTATAAATTTGATTCAATAATCTATATATTTGAGATATGAGGCCTTTATTAGAGACATTTGCTATGAAAATTGTTTCCCAGTTTTCTGCTTTCCTTCTAATTTTGATTCCATTGCTTTTTTTTTTTTTACAAAAGCTTTTTAATTGAATATAATAAAAGTTATCTATTTTGCATTTCATAATGCTCTCCATCTCATTTGGTCACAAATTTTTCCTGTTTCACTAGCTCTGTCAATAAACTATTCTTACTCTTCTAATTTCCTTATGTTGTCTAATATTCTATTTATTTCCTTAATTGTTTTCTTGTTTATTTTTTTAATTGGATTAATCGAGTTCTGAGTTAGTTGTTGCTGCTTGCTTAGTGGGAAAATAACAATTTCAAAGGTGAGAAGCAATAAAAGCTTGAACTGAAGTGTTGATCATGTGAACTGAGAGGAGTCATGTGAGAGACAGTGTAGATCAACAAAAATAATGAGACCTGATAAAAGGTCACTGATAACCTTAGAATGGGCAACTTCAATCAATGGTTACAATGGTTTGAGGGGAGTGGGAGGAGAAGAAATGGAGCAATTAATATAGATAGCTTTTTCAAGAAGGTTAACTGGGGAAGAAAGGCTAAATATAAGCTATTAGATTGGGGGAATGGAATAAGCAAATAAAGGTTTGTTGATTTGGTTTCTTTTTTAAATTAACAAGAGCTGGGCATGTTTGTAAGCAGCAGAAAAAGAATCAATAGAGAATGACCACACATTTTCATATCAGTGGTTATTGTGTTGACATTTGATATTCATTAACTATCTGGTCTGTACCAGAGGCAGTTAATATTACTTCCGAAGAAGCAGAAAAAAGAATCCTCTTTTCAAACGATCTTTCAGAAAGTCTTATGGTCAAAGAAGACAGCAAAAGGGAAGAAATCATTGAAAGAAAGAAATTTTCTGAGTCACCAAACAAGTCAAAATTTATGCTCTCCAAAATATTCATGTTGTAACTAAAGGGATTTATATAATTTCTTAATATTTATTAAGAAATACAAAGAATTAAGAAATCATCTAGTATATTCCACAGCTTCCAGATTGGAGGGAAACTAAAGAAAATGGCTTCCAATTATAGTCAGAAAATTATTTGTGATAAAAAGGGAAAAAAATTATATAATCTTAAATCTAGAAACTTTCATCCTTTAATAACTTTTTTTTTCTTGTGAAGGAAAGAGAACAAATGATTTCATAGTTGCTGAAGTGAATAAAACTGTGGCTATCTACACATATGTATATAATAACCAAAAAGAGAGAGGAAACTAAATAAGTGCATTTATGAATACAACATATATGGTTATAAATGACATGACAAACATCATGACACGCTCACTTTTTACCCTTTCAATCTTGCTTCCAATTCCACCACTCCATTGAAACAGCTTTATGTAAGCTAACATTCTATTGCCAAATACAATGGTCTTTTTTCTCAGTTCCCTCTCTCTGGAACTTCTCTGTAACTTTTGACAACACTGACCACTCCCTCCTTCAGGGTACTTACTGCTCCCCCAGATTGGTGACATTGTTCTATCTTAGTTTTCCTTTTGTCTGATCACGCCATATTGGTGTCCATCTACCTTGTTGGTCCTTTAAAGTAGATGTTCCCCAAGGCTTGATTCTCAACTCTGTTTTTTTCTCTTATTGTTTTCATCTACTGCAGGTCAATTCTCATTTCTACACAGATGTTCTAATCTTTCATCTTTAACCTAAGCTGCAATCCCACATCTCCAACTGACTACTTGTCAGTTCCACTTGGATATCCAAAATCTCAAATTAAACATGTCCAAAATTGAACTCATTATCTTCCCCACTAAACCTGTCCCTCATCCATGATTCCTTGTTTGTATTGTGAGTACTGCCATCTTCCTAGTAGTCCATTTTCAAGATCTAATTCATCTTTGACTCTTTCTTCTTTATCGTGGCTCTTATTAATCAGTTGCCAAATTCTGTAAGTTCTACATCCACAGAAAGGAAGGATACAAGCCTGTATTATGCCAGTGCCTACTATGTACCAAACACTGGCTAAATGCTATTCAAATGTTATCTCATTTGATCTCAATAATCCTGGGTGACCAAAGTCACTTAATCTTTGACTGCCTCAGTTTTATCAACTTCAAAATAGGACTGACTTTAATCACCCAGATAGTAAATGTCTGAGGTCAGCACTCAATTCACTGCAGTGCCATGTAACTGCCTTCCATCTAACATTATGCTTTATATGCCCTTTCCATCTCTATTACCTTTCATGACCATGAACACTAGTTTAAGGAACATTAAAGGACCCTTAATCAAATCCTTCAATTTATAGAAGAGAAAACATTGGCCCAGGGGGACTGAATGATTTGTCCAACCACGGTCGTGACCTTGGTAATTCAGGCCATCATCACTACTCTGTTACTAGTCTCTCTTTCTCAAGTCTATCCCCTATCCGATCTATTCTAACAAAATTGTCTTTACAAGGAAAAGATCCCACTCTATGTTTCTCCTATATAAAATGTTAGTAGTGGCTCTCTAATTCCTCTAGAATAAAACACCATCTTTCTGAGTCTTAGGACTTCCGCTCTTACATTATCTGATTTGAAGCTATGCTTACAGCCTTAAAACATATTTCTCTTTTCCATACATTCTGTATTCTAGTCAATCTGACCCCTGAATGTCACCTCCCATCGCCCCCCTCTGGGGCTTTGTCCAAATTGCCCCACATGTAGCATACCCTTCCCTCTCCTCCTCTTGCATTGCTTCAAAGATCTACTTCCTCCATGAATTCTCCCTAATCTCTCCCCTAAAATGACTAGTACTCTTTCTCTCCCCAAAATCTCTTTAGAGAAGACTTTATTTGACCTACATCCCCATTATTCCCTACTTCATTTCATGCTGATTTTGTACTTGCAGAACAGCAGTCTCTTTTTTTTTTTTCATTATATTCAAAACAGCTAGCAGAGTGCCTTACACATCTGGCCATGGTACAGAAGAATAAGAAAACTTATGATCTCATATCATTAGCTTGAGGAATTTCCAGTATGGAAATTCTCTCCAATGATGCAAATTGTCAACTTGTCCATAATTTAGAGACTTCAAGAGTTTCCTAGAGGCACTCATCAGTCAACAAACATTTACTAAGTGAATACCATGTTGCAGCTGCTGTGCTGTGTTCTAGGGTCCTATACGTGCAAAATGGAATCATTCCTTCCCTTAAGAATCGGCGATTTATTCATGATCACATAGGTAGTATATGTCAGCAGATGTAAGCTTAGGTCCAATGGCTGACTCTGTGTACAACCTTTCATTTGTTACTAAGAGATTGCTTTCTTGTTTGTTGACAGGTATCAACATTTTCAAAAAGTAATGAGGTGGGGGTAGCTGGATGGTACGGTGGATAGAGCACCGGTCTTGAAGTCAGGAGGATCCAAGTTCAAATATGGCCTCACACACTTACTTAGCTGTGTGACCCTGGGCCAGTCACTTAACCCTATTGCCTCTGTCACAAAATTTAAAAACCAAAATAGAAAGATGTAAAAATTCTATGCTTTAGAACAAGGAATGGCAAATCAATCAACAAAATATGTTCTGCTTAACTGACATGCACATATGTCAAAAAGAGAAGTCATGGCTTCTTCTTTATCAACAAACCAGAGGCAAAACAAATCACATGTAAACTCAGGAGGAAATATAGGTATAATGTTGACAGCATAATCATTAGGAGATTTTAAAGCATTCTTCAAGGAAGATCCTGAGGAGACTCCATAAACCAATCCTCTGAATATGTGAGACTGATTCATTTTGATAGCAGAAATTTATAGGCAATCACTCAAAGAATCCGTCTGTGGGATTGATTTGGGAATTTTTATTCACTAAAAAGACATCAGTGAACACTGCATAAGGAATAGTGGTGCAGAGTATTTGGAACCAGGAAACTTCCATTCAAATCCTGACTTTGTCACATCCTGCACGACAGTCTCTTGAGCTCTCCGGGCCACAGAGTCCTCATCTGTCAAAGGAAGAGGTTAGACTGACCGTTCTCTAAGGTTTCTTCCAGGTCTAAATGCATTATTATCAAAGTAATAACTATAATTAATGTTTATGAAGCCATCTAAAGTTTAGAAAACATTTATATATGCTATCTCATTTGTTCCTCACAATGGCCAGTACTGTTATTCTCTCCATTTTACAGATGAGGAAACTGAGGCTGAGAGGATAAATGACTAACCCAGAGCCATACTACTAGTAAGTGTCTGAGTCAGGATTTTAACTCAGATCTTTTCTGCCTCCAAATCCAACAGCCTCTCCATTGCCTCACTTAATTTCCATGATGACATTTTGAATTTAGTGAACTTTGTAATATCTGAGGGATGGTAGACAACTATCTGTTTCTCTCCTTTCTGATATTAGAGATAATGTTTGCATTCAAGGATCATAAGAAATTTATCAGAATTTCTTTAGTCTTTTATATGAAGGTAATTAAGGTCCTATGATGGACATCATGTATGTTAGCTTACTAAAGATAATTTTGAATATAAGTCGATGAACATTTATGAAGTGCCAGGAACAGTGCTAAGTGCCAGAACATAAAACGATTATGTTTGGAACTTTGAAACACAAAACCAAATAGGTTTGTATTCTTAACTACCCTCAGTTTACAATAGAGTACTGAGGGCAATCTCTTACTAAGAGCTGTGTCTCCTAACATAATCAGGCATTAGTCAAATGTTTTGACACTGAACAATGGGTTACACTACATCTACAGATTTCTCATTCGCTCTTGTTTCACCAAACTCTGCCTTAAGTATGCAATATCTTCTTGTTTCACAAAGGTCTGGTATCGGGACTGGTTCCAATGTATATTGGTGAAATTGCTCCTCTGTCTCTCCGAGGCGCTCTGGGTACCCTGCACCAGCTGGCCATTGTGACAGGAATTCTTGTCAGTCAGGTAAAAGACTTTAATCATGAATAATTCAAACCACATGTAGTTTATTCCTATAATCATTTCTGTGTTTAGACCATAATTCTGGGACTATATAATGCCAGGCAACATATTCCCCTTAAAAATGATAGAAAAGCAGGGAGAATATTGCTTTTTGAATCATGGATCCCTTTGGCATTTGGAAAAGCTTATGGTAAAGATGCCCTCTCAGGATAATGGTTTTAAATGAATAAAATAAAATATACAAGAATATAAGAGAATTACAATAGAAAACTGAAATATCAAATTTTCAAAAGGTTTTTTTTTTAAGCTCATGGACCGCAGGTTTAGAAGCCCTGCTATCAATGTGGGCCTGTGACAGCCCAACAACTAGGTGGACAAGGAAATAACAGAAAGAATTAAGGGAGTAGAGTAAAACCCTAATCCTAGAGGAATCAGCACATGTCTAAGACATCAGGTAGGGAAAACATCAGTACCAGGGAAAACAAGACAAGGTCCAGCTGAATTTCTTGCTGAATGATTGGTTATAGGAAAACTCAGGAAAGAGCTCAAGTATTATTCTAACAATTCAGCCTCAAGGTCTTAGAAGAAAGATGTTGACTAAAAACAAGTTTGGTCTCCTATTCTGGCTCCATACCTATTAGTAGGTTAGATTTTGGGTTGGGACTTGAATAAAATTAGCAACTTTCTGCCATAGGATTAAGTTTTTCTTGGTGTTTGCATAAACATTACATTATGTCTTGCTTTGCACAAGTTCCTCAAAAGTTGTGTTTAAATCAAAAATGTTGTCACTTGAAAAAATTTGAAATGTTCCTATTTTTTCCTAATTTTTAGAAAATCTAATCTAAAGCTTTTTATGATGGAGATAATCCATCCCCAACTTACCTCCATTATAGCAGAGGGTGGGAGTTATAAAGAAATCAATTTAAGATTAATCTAGAAAAAAAAAGAAATTTTCTTAACAATTTAAATTTAAAATTTCTTAACAATTAGACAAAAGTGAACGGGAGATAGTGGGTTCACTCACCGAGGGGCCCCAAGCAGAGGCAGGCTGACCACCAAGAAATCATATGGGTAGGAATAAATGGAAGTGCTTCTGAATCCCTTCCAACGTGCTTAAAGCACAAAACACAAGTATAATGATTCCACTTTATGTGGACTGACATATTGCAGGTAGATGACTTGCTAATGCAGCAAGCAGTTACTAGTCAAGGACTCAGTCTGTTGCATAATTAACACAGTGTGGGTCTATATTTTTCAGGTCATTGGACTTGACTTTATCTTAGGCAATGCTGACATGTGGCCTGTACTGCTTGGCTTAGGTGCGGCACCTGCTGTCCTTCAATGTTTGTTACTCTTCATCTGTCCAGAGAGCCCCAGCTACCTTTACATTAAGCTGGGAAAGGAAAACAAAGCCAAAATGAGTAAGTCACTCAACTATTCGGTCTTTCTCCTAATCAAGCTTTTCTCTGTTTATTTTTGGAAAATCATCAGTTATGGCCAATATTTTCCTCCGAATGAAAGCAAATGGTAAATTGTACAAGAGAGCACCATGCAATGAAAATTGTATTAGGTCCTAGCTGTGTGACCCTAGGCAACTCACTTAACCCCAATTGCCTCAGGGGAAAAAAATATATTGGGCTATGCAGTTTCATCTGCCAACATTTACATAAACCACAATTAAGCACTTAAAGATATTTCCAAATATGTGTCATTAAGTATAGGAGCCAAACTTTCATTGAGATTTCTTCTTTTACTAAAGTATTACAGATTTAGAACTGAAAAGGAACTTAGAAGCTTTCAGATTTAAGCCCCCAATTTTGCTGATGAAGAAATTGAAGAAAAGAAAGTGACTTGTTCAGGATATGAAAGTGTAGTTTGTTCCTACAGTCATTTCTGTGTTTACAGTCTGCCATGTCATGCCAGGCAACATATCCCCCTAAAAAAAAACGATAGAATGGGAGAGACTGAATTTTCAGTCGTTTTGTATTGGTTCTAAATGTTCTAAGCTTGTTAGCTCACTGGGGTTGGGCACAGAACTGATGAGATCAGATCTGCCATTTATTCAATACATGAATGAACCAGTTTTAAGGAGGGGGAAAACTATTCTATGACCACAGACTGTATCCCCTAACTCAAGCCAATCATTTTGTCTTCATAATAGTGACTGGCATTCTCTGACCACTTTAAGATTTACAAAGTGCTTTACTTATATTTGCTCATTGGATCCTCTCCACCAATCTGAGAAATGAGTCCTATTATTAAATTCAGTTTACAGATGAGGAGACTGACACTGAGAGACTAAGTGATTTGCCTACAGTCATATAATCTGAGGCAGTAGTTGAACTTAAGGCTTCCTGACTCCAAATTTGTCCTCCTTGCCACTCCCAGCAGCCCTGAGGTCTCAAAATGAGACCAGGTGGGAATATTCAGGGTTATTGTCCTTTCAGAAATTACAGACTCCCTAAGATGGGGACCGTATCTTATTCCCTCGGCAGAATGACAATCCGCTGTATTTATAATTCTATGTTAAGACATGAGTAAGTCAAAGAGAGGTGGCATTTCACAGCATTTGGGAATCAAAAGTACCTGGTTTAAATCTGGTTTTGACACTAGCCATGTAGTACTAAGCAAGCCATTTAATGCCTCTCAGTCTCAGTTTCTTCATCGGTAAAACAGAAATAATAACATTATCGGCACCAATTTCCTCTTGAGTATCACAATATATAGGAAGTTTTCTCCTTGATATGAAATGCATTAAAATACACTATTTTTTTCAAAGTTCTAGACAACGTTTAATAAAATTCCCATCAGGCAATCTCAGTAAGGTCATAGAGCTTCATGATTTTTCCATTAATGTAATTAAAATAATGTACAAGTGATCACCTTTGAAACAGATTTGAAAAAGCTCAGAGGAGGCTATGACCCCACAAAGGATATCCTAGAGATGAAAAAAGAAAAAGAAGAAGCTGCCAATGAAAAGAAAGTCTCCATAATTCAGCTTTTCACCATGGCCAGCTACCGGCAGCCCATCCTGGTAGCACTGATGTTGCACATGGCTCAGCAGTTTTCCGGAATCAATGCAGTAAGTTTCCTAATGTTATTCCCACATACTACATTTTCTAAAGTAATCAGAAAGTGGCACTAATCTGCTTGTGCAACAAAGGGGAATCGAGGTAAATGGAGAGAAAGGGGAAAGAAGTTTTAAGGAAGAAAAGCTATAAAAGAAAACATATCTATCATAAAAAAAAAAAGCTATCAAAAAATTTTGTAAATGTTGGCTCCAACTACCTCCCAAAGGTAGGTATTTCTGAATATCCCTAGAGATGGGAATATTCCAAGTTTAAAAAATCATTTTTTCTAGTTAGCAAGAGGGAAAAATCCTAGAAAAAGTTCACATTCCATTCATTAATATAGAAATTGGTTCAAAAAAAGAAGAAATAAAGGATCTTGTCAAAGAATTCAAAAATGTGGTCAATAATAATTGATATTCCCAGAGTATATCCAATTTGAAAAACTCTGAATCTGTGTTTGGGAGTCCTTTAGTTGCTTCAGTGACAAAAGGATATAACTGGGTATTTTTGGAAAAAAAGGGAAAAAGATGACGGTCAGTTGATAAGAAACCCAAGATTCATGTACATGTGTATATATGTAGTTGGGTATATGTGTGTATGTGTACACATGCATCATATACATAATATAGGTATACATGTATGTCTATATTATATGCATATATACAGCATTTATCTACATTTACATGCAATATATATTGCATATACACTATATATACATATACATATACAAGTGTATATATATTTTTTCATGTCTACATATTTATATGTGGAAATGTATGAAATGGAAATTTAAGGATTCATACAAAGTCCTCTAAATTCTGTGTGTATGGAAATGCTCTTGGGGGATGTTCAGAATTTAAATTAAATTTCTTTCAAAACATAGCTTTATATATTGCTATAATTAAACATGGAGATAGATCTATAAAATCAAGTGATAAACATTACACTATGCAATTTCTAACTTACTACATGCTTCATTCTCTGGCTGCATGTCACCCTTTGTCCTTACTTTTTTTTCCTTTATCATTTGAAGCCGATTTCAAAATCATATAGATATATAGAAATGTTTAAGTAGTATTCAGCAGGGTAAATTGCCCCAGGCTCCTTACCCTAAGTGGTTCTAACCTTCCTTGAGAATTGTCCTTTCTATAGGAAATGATGAAAAAAATTAGGAAATGTTAACTTGGAAATGAAAAGGTGAATTGTGATATAACTCTTCTTAAGTCTCTCTGAGGGCTTCTTTAATTGCAGTGAAAATAGGAGTTATCAGATTGGATTCTAGCTGAGGTGGTTTACATTAAACATGATGATGAACTTTTTAGAATACGATTAATTAAATGCTAAGGGAATTGTGGAGTCTATTTTACGGAGAATTATTTTATGATGTCTGCCTCAGAACAGGAGGATAAGAGTATAATTATTAACTGTTTTCTAGAGGTCCCTAATAGTTCCATGATTCCACAAACTATTTTGTAGATAGCTCTTTGATCTCCGTTTGATGGGCAATTCTTCCATTATCCAGTTTATAACTCACACTTACTTTCTCACCCTGCATGATTTCTATGTCCTCCCATAAACTGTGTATGTTCAAAATCTTCCTCTACTTTTTTTTAAAATTTTGTCAGGACCAGAGCAAGGTCTGGAATGTCCATGTCCAAGTCTTCTTCTGCCTTTTTAAAAAAACATTATCTGAGAGTCAGAGCAGGATTGAGGATGTCCATTTACTATACCCCATTCTCATTCCATGACATGCGCATCTAATCCTGTATTTTCCTAGATAATATCTTAAATTTTTTATTTTAACATTTTGTTTTTTATTTTGTTAATTTGTTTGTTCCGCATAATTTTTAAATAACTTTTTATTGATAGAATCCATGCCAGGGTAATTTTTTTTTACAGCATTATCCCTTGCATTCACTTCTGTTCCGATTTTTCCCCTCCCTCCCTCCACCCCCTTCCCTAGATGGCAAGCAGTCCTTTACATGTTGAATAGGTTACAGTATATCCTAGACACAATA